>NC_140034.1:30265617-30388117 GCF_963513975.1 Fringilla coelebs
TGTGTGTTACTTCTGGATGTGTTTTTGCTTAGTGGAAATCGTTGTTAAAAATATTTGCACAAACTTTTGCTCCTGTCTGTGATGATAGCTCTTTGTAGCTCTTTCAGAGCCTTTAAACTCATCCAGGGGCTTGTATTCCTTTGCCTCATGTGGTATAGTTTCCTAAAGAAATTATTTTCTTGCAAATGCTACGTTCACCTGATTGTGATGCTTTTAAGGGGTAACTTGGGGAGTAGATTACAATGCCAATCTGCTTTACTTTCAGGGAGGCGCCTACACAGATCCATTAACAGCATTGCTGCTTATATGGCAGATCCCTTCGTGTCACAGGCTCTGTCAGTCCTCCTTTTCACAGTGTCACCTGAGTCTTTTGATTCAGTTACTGAAGACCATGACAAAGCTTTGGCTCTGAGTTGGGGCAGAACAGATGAAGAACAGGAAAAGAGTAGTTTTTCATTTTGTTTACAGGATTGAAGCATGCACAGGTTAAAGGAATTACTCTGAAGTCATGCAGGAAATCTTTGGCAAAATGGGGAACCTTGCTAGTGTCAAATCTGATCTACACATAAGGATTCAATGGTGTAAATACACCACGAGCTGAGCTCCATCAGAGGTTGTTCCCAGGACAGAGGCAGAATGTGCAGTGCTGCCTTTTCTCTGAGAAATTTTTAAATATTTGATGTTTTTAGAAGATATTTTTCTAGAATAAAGTCTTTCCGCTACTATTGGTAATTAACTGATATTTGCAACTACCCAGTCTAAGCACATGGAGAGGAAACAATGCCGAGGCTTACTAAGACTATATTTGAAAATTAACTAAAGGTGTCTCCTGTTTTACATTATTTTTTCATTGTAGCATCAATATCAGTAAGTAAAAAAATGATAGGTGCTAAAATTAGCTTCTTATTTCTTTTGACTTGCATTTGTACATTTCAAAAAAGCAGAGAAAGCCTTTTCCCAGCACTTAAGTGCACTCAGAAAAATGTGTCAACACTGAGTAAGTAAATACTTGAATTTGAAAACTAATAAATTGGAATCAGGGAGTCCTTTAAAAGTTTCTTAAAGGCTGTTTAGAATTTTTACATATCTTCTAATAGGATAAGGTTATTTTGAATTACACTTACTGTATCCTAAGCAGTTTCCTTAGAAGCTGTATGTGCTTCTGAAGCACAAACTGACCAGTAGAACTAAGTAAATAAGGGCCTGCTTTCACCTTGGGCTGATAAAATCCTTTCGTGTTTCAAGACATTAGAGATAATTGTGTCAGAATGGGTAAGTACTTATGAATTTGTAAGTTTCTATTTGCTGGGTGGATAACTTTCAAAATTATTAATATCATCAATGTTTTTATTAATAAAGTGGAACTGAGCTAACAGGTTTTTTGTATGTTTTTTATTTTTATTTCTCTAGCCTCCAAAACTCTTATAAATAGCATGCTACGAGACCCTTCTCAGATTCCAGATGGAGTGCTAGCAAATCAAGTCTATCAGGTATTAATCACACTTGTTTTGTTTGGTTTGGGTTTTTTTTTCCTGTGGCAATTCTGTTATCTGCCTAGCAGAGTAAAAGATTTTAAACCTCATTTAATTACTGTCATCATAAACTATCAGTGAGGTCAGAGTGCACTAAAAATGGCAGTGCAATATTTGTGAGAGGAGCATTTCACTTTTTAATAGCTTGCTTTTATAGTGAATAAAAGCATGCAGTTTTTGTTTTCTGTGATTAAATCTGAACAGCATCTGATAGCCTTTTTGAGGAAAAGTAATTACTGTTTTTAAGATACTCTTTAACTATAATGGTTTTGTAGTTGCCCATCAGTATACTACTTCTCTTATTTGTCTGCAGTGTACTGTGAATGACTGTTGTTATGGACCACTGGTGGACTGCATCAAACAGTATCCTTTCCCATAAAATTTTAGGTGCACAATTGATGAGCTTAGACTGTGTGGAAGAGATGTGTCTAGCTTTAACCTGACATAAAGTTCTGCTTCACAAAACACATTTCATACTCCTCTCTTTTACATTCAGTCAGCTAGAGGGTCACTGCGGAGCTTTCTCTTAGCTAACAAAAATCAGATGGACCATGGGAAGAAGTCAGTTTGCTGGTTACACATCCATATATATGCCTGATTGAACCTCTGTGGTTTTGATAAGTTGAAATGCATATCTGGTTTTTGCTTGAGACTAAGTGACCATGCTTTGAGTGGTGGAGTTGGACTAGATGATCTCTTGGAGATACCTTCCAAACTCAGTTATTCTGTCATGAAATTAATAAGTTTCATACATAGTGTTCAACATTATGGCTTTACTTTGTTATGAATGTGAGTTTTAACTAAAATTTTTTCAAGTGCAGTTCAGGTGTGATTGACTGATTAGTATTTTTAAACCCCTATCCAGTACAGTTCTTTTATGTTCTCTTCTTAAAGAAGATTTAGCTGTAGTAAAAAAACTTATATATCCTGAATTTTCAGGGATATTTTTTTGTAGTGTTGAAATAGTTAATTAGAGAGCTATATGGTGTGTACACTGAGGGAACTTCATGTGGCACTGTGTCCCAGACTAAGATTATAATTTGGTAGGAGTGATCACTAAGAACCCAAATCTATTTTAATCAAATCCTGCAGGAGCAGGTCTGTTTCAATCTGCAGTCAGAGGGAAACTTTCAAAATCATGGCCTGCTGTCACTGAGCAGGCTAGTAAGGCAGTTCCTTCCCAAGTCCTAGAGAATCCTTGCATAAATCTCTGCATGCAAGGGGAAGAAAATCTTGGTTTCACTGTACAGGTGCAAGATAGGAAAGCTGCAGTGATGTTTAGTTATTAATGAAAAACAGTACTTTGCGTAGTTGTGATTCACATGATTGTCACTCCTTAAAAATACTTACTTTCTGCTAGAAACACTTGTGTCTACTACAGCCTCAGCCCTATCCCCATTAATTTTAACAGCAGCAGGATAGAGTTCTAATTGTCTTTGTATTTTGTGCTTTTAATTGTAATTTTAAATATTCATTGAGATTATCTTCACGATTAAACAAAGTGCTCTGACAGTGGATTAATCTAATAAGCCACACATTTTAAAGGGTTATTGATCACTGGTTTTCATATCCAGAATTTTAAGATTAATACTTTGTGGATGAGCAATCTGGCTGTAGTCTTATGAAAATGCCAAGTTTAAAAATAACAAAGACACATATGTAGAATTATGAACCATTTTTAAGACTTATTTGCCTGCAGTCTAGAAAAGATTTTTGTATCCTCCTCATATTTGGCTCAAATCAATTGTTGAATATGCAGTGACATCAATGAGAGTAATGAGGAGTTTTTCAATTCCATTTTGGTACAAAAAAGTTTAATACTAAGCTGTGTGAGTGCATTACTGTAAGTATGTTGCTGAATTAGATGTTAATTTCGAGGTGCATAAAATAGTTAAAAATCAATTTAAAGTTAAGGTTTTAAAAGCATAATGTCTTCTGTAGGATCGCATATTGATTTTAAATATAACTATCTAATTGTATATGCATGGACCAAAGTATGAAGTCAACCTCTTTGTAAATGCCAAGAGGCTATTTTTCAGTAATAGTTCAGATGCTTACGGGAAACTAGGCTGCTAGATTGCATGAGTAGAAAATGGCTTGTGATGTTATTTACAAGTTTTGCCCCATGGTCATTGCCATACATCAATAACAGGTATTATTATAGACTAAGTGTTTTTGCTTATGGTGCATTGTAAATTCTGTTTGCAGTACTTTTCTTACCTTTTTGCCATTCTACATTTGTCTCTTTTGTTCTGAAATTGCTAGTAGAGTTTACATAATACATAGTTTCAATTTATATAAGATGTATATGCATATAAAGTGATTCCATAGAATTATTTTTTTGCTGTTCAGCATGAAGTGTTCATATAAGCTAATTACTTAACTGTAATAGTAGGATGATCTGTAGTTTAAGTTTTAAGAAGTAACTTTAAACAGAATTTGGAACTTAACTGCTTTTAACATAAGATCTTTTATTGTATTGTTCCATAGGATTCTTCTTAAAAGCTTCCAGCGTAGAACTTTGACCTCCAAGAGGATATATTAAAAATATTTAATATGGTGATTTTTTTACATATTCCAAGGAATAGCACATTGGATCAACAGGCTATCAGTGAAGTGAAAAGGACTTCACTACAAAGTATGATTTCATCTTTCCCTGACATTAGTTCGTGCTTCTGAAAAATCAATTAAAAGGATGGTTTTTTTACAGTAAGATGTTTCAGATGAATGTAGTACCTATCCATTTCAAAATATAAAGAAAGAAAACTAGTTTGTTTCATCCTTTGCTGGATTGGAGAATTGGTTACTTGTCAGTAAAGTGGAACTTTAAAGTATTTTACTGCAGGTTTTAGGATTACACTTTCTTTTATATTTAGAAGAATAAACAGTAAAGAAAAAATGGAAATACAGCCCTTAAATGTACTGAATAAATATGGTCAAATGGGTCTTAATTCTATAAAGTATATGCTGTTGGTACAATAATCTGATATTTGCAAAGTTTTGTATGCTTCTAAAAATCACTGTAAGGATTTTCAAAACTTAGAGTTCATATCACTTGGCACTTCTGAAATGCAGATGAAGGCAAATAAATTCTACTTTTGATGTTCTTATGGAGTTGCTTCTTTTCGAAAATAATCTTCCATTTCTTAACCTAAAGCTATCAGCGCTATTGGGCATGAGCATGAAGTCTTGCTGCGAGAAATGCTTTTGGAAAAAAATCTCTCTTTCATAGGTAAGAATCTGTAGTAGAGGCTATCCAGTGAGTTCTTAACTTCAGAGGTGTTGGTAACTGTTTACCTAGGACAAAATTCAGCCCAAATGCTCCTTTTATTAGGTAGTAAAGGAAGAGTAAAATATGATTGAGGCTATATATGTTATCTTTTATTGATTTAGAACTGAGCAGGAACTCAGTTACCTAATACCCTATATATACAGCACATGCACAGGCTTGCAATTAATATTTTATAGAATAAGTAGTTGAAAAAAATGCTTTAATATCTGCTGCAGTATTACTTTTGGTGTCATGAGATATTAGCCATAATCCAGGCCTTATGAGATTTAGGAAGAAGCATATGAAATATTAGCTTCAGAATGCTTTATGTATTAAAGAACTGCTAGAAGATTCACCTTGCTGTGCAGTTTCTGCTAAATTTTTGCCCCCTGCTTCCCAATTAATGCAATTACTCTTTTTTACACTCCTTATTTCTAAAGTTATTTTAAGGATTAATTAGTTAGGAAGTTACTTTTCATTTTTTTCTTTTAGCCTGCAGTATGTTTCTTTTACATGAGTGCCATTGAAACAAAGATTAATGTTCAAAGTATCCAGTCTGTAAATGTGATCACAAACAATGACTTCTTAAATCTTGGATTCCTTATGTGATGAGAAATGAAGTGAAATGCTCTCTTCTGTTAATGGTTGAGCATTGTACCAAATTTGTATGAATTTTGCTGGGTTTACCTGGAGCTGTGATCTCTCCTGAAGCTATATCAGGTTAAGATTTTGGAAACCTTAAACAAATTTAAGAAGTTAGAAGGCATTATTAAACTTTTTAAGATATTTGTCCATATGACTGAGGAACAGAATTAGTGTACTTTTTTATTTTAGAAAAAAGTGAAAAAAGGACAGCATTAACTATCACATACAAGCTTGCAAATGACCCTATGAAAATAAGAAGTGGCAGATTTTCTTATTTGACTGTAAGAGCATAGATACAGGTAAGAGGCTTAAGCTGTAATTGCAGAGATGATGGTTAAAAAAAACAGGATAAAATACCAAACGGGTCTAGGAACAATAAGTGTAAAACAAACTGCCACAAAAGGTTGTGGAATCACCTTCAATGAAAAATTCAAGGCTGGATTTGACAGTGATCTATCAAAGCTGGTAATGAAATCAATTCCCTCACAATACAAGGGAATGGACTGGATGACTCACTAAGGGATCCTCAACCCAATGAATTATCATTTTATTCAGCTTGTGTAAGCTTAAGCAGTGTAAAAATAACATTTAAATTTTACTGTTTCATGACTGTGTATAAGCATTTTTTCTTTAGAAATTAGCTCCAAGAAATTTGTGTTATCAAATTAAAACATCTAGAATGCTTTAGCTTGTTAGAATATGAAGATAGAAATGAGAGAGCTTAATTTGTTGTTCACATTTTATATATAGTGAAGTATTGTTTAGTCATTATTAATATATGTTAAGATTTGTACTTATTATGTCTGGGATCATGTATGTATTTCAGGTTTAGACGTGTTTGGGATATTTTTTTAAAAAAAAATTTCCCAAGTGTCTGCAAGATGAACCCTACCAAATCCCTTGCAATACAACCTTTCCAAAAAACTAGTTCCAAAACTGCTTGAAGAAAGCGCCATAAAAACAGAAGAGATGCCAGTATTTCCCATAGGTCTAAAAATTCAGGCTTTGTTGCGTAATACTTCATTTCTGTTTTGAAGAAGACTTATGATTTGCATGGCTTATGGCTTGTAATTCCATTACTTTTTAACATGTTTCTAAGAAACAGAAATTTTGCAGTTCCCATATTAGTGTACTATTCCTGTACTTCTTCAAGAATATTCAGGGGGTTTGTATCCGATGTGTTCACCTGAGCAACAGAGAGTCTAGTACAGGAGAGGAAAGTACAAAGGACACAGGGAATATCGAGTGCCTCAGTATAGTCTTAGAGCATGAAGCAGCTTTTTAGGTTCTGGACAGAATTTGTCTATTTCTAGAGCAGTTGGCTTTCAAAGCCTACAAATCAGAAGTAACACCTTCAGGGTCACCCTGGAATTTACTGGATACCTATACACACTAATGGGGGTTACATTTTATTAATCCACTCTTCATAAGAAGTGCTTCGTATACCATGTCCTCTCTTCAGCAAAAACGCAGCTCTCCAGTCTTTTTCCCTTGGCCTGAGATTAAAGTGATCAACAGAAGCATTTTATCAAAACAAGCTCACAGCTTCACATGCCATACTGAAATGCCAGGAGCTTCTAAGTTCTGTATAGAATTTTTATTTTTGTATCTTTACTATGAATATGTTAGGAAAGCTTTTAGATATATGGGGAGGTATTGAGCTTTATCCTCCTTTGGTTCCCCACAGTGGATATAAATAATGAAATCTGATCAGTGTTTTCTGCTGTAATCTTAAATTTGCCATTGTAGCTCATTCATGCATCAGTAGAGGAGGGCTAGTATAAGAACAATGATGTGTTAAATGGTTCTGATTGAGTGTGACATTATGGTAAAGATGAAGCTGCAGTTTTGTTGAAAATCTAAATTAATGGGGTATCTGTTGACAAACTACTTATTAGGGCTGTTTCCACATAATTTTCAGACCGGAGGATTTATAAATGTAACTGTCAAAACTGCTGTGGGCTGGCTTTCAAGCAGTTACTGAATTATTTTTTAATCCAGGCTGGAGTTTAAAGATCTTTTGAGGTGCAGAATGCTGCCTCTGTAGTTTCTGGACCAATGTGAAACATACCTGGGCTGAAAAGCTAGTACTTCTTTTTGATGGCTTTGATGGTTCAAAACAAAAATTTTATGGGGATTGTGAGGCGTTTCAAAAATTTTTTTTTCCCCAGAGTTATAAAGCTTCAAAACACTTGGAGAAATAGTAATGCAAAGTTCTGTTTCTGCACATGATAGATACATCAATAATAAACATGGTTTTTTATATGTTTTCAAACCTTAATCACAGTATGGAATGCTAGGAGAAACCACATGAAGACATTTAGAACCAGATACAAAACAAGAAACATGTTCTTTTCCAAGCCATGAATTAGTATGAAAAGATTTTAAAAATAATTGGGCACCCTTGAAAAAATAATCTCCTGAAGAATATTAAAAGTAATGCTGATGCAGATTCCAGTTCAGAGACCTGCCGTGTTGACCTATGAAGCATCTATTTACATCTGTTTTGGTTTTCAGTAAGTTTTTTTAAGGTGCATTTCCCTTATTTTGTGGTACTAGCATTTGTTAGGTGTGAAAGAAAAGACTGACCTTTCCATTGCTATTGCTCTTAAATGAAAAAAAATTCAGCTGGGACATCCTGTTGTCTATGCTAGATTATTTTAAACAATTAAGAGCAGTTTGCAGTTAACTAGATTTTGATTAAATTGTTTTCTTGGCTTTTTAAAACAAGGATTTAAAGATTATGTAGAACATTAATTCATTTTTATATTATGGCATAAAACTTTCTGATCAGAGGTTCTGTTAAATTAGAACCTTCTTGATCTTAACATCATTTATCTGTATACATGACAATCTAAATTTCAAAAATTAGTCAAAAACCAAGTCTGCCTCCAAATCCTAGAAATGTTTTTCATTACCTTATCATGTGATAAGAGTGCTAATCATTTATTATGTGATAATGAAGTGCCACATTGCAAAGACTTCTATTTAGTGTAGTCTGTAGTGAAGAAATGCTCTCAAAAAAAAAAAACATAAAATAAATAGTACCGCTCAAAAAAAAAACCAAAAAAACACCTATTGCAGTTTACACTGACATGAATGTTCAGCTTTCCAAATTTACTTCTGTCCCGATTTCAGAATTAGTTCACTGTATAAAATACTTCAGAGCTGTGTTCTTCAATGAAAAAGAGTGGGAGGGTTTGATTTTGGCAATATTAAAGTATTTTGATTTCTAGGTTAGTATGTTTTTCTTGTCATTAAAATGTTACTTGGACTCAAACTGCTGACCTTTCAGGATTTGCACAAAGTATTCAAAAACTGAGTTCTGAACATTGGCCATGAAACTACTGTCCTAACCTGATAAATGGATTGGAAATAAGCTACCCAATAGTGAGAATGGACCATTAATTTTAATCAAAGGTGATGTAGAAAGGCGAATGGGATGCATGACAATGTCAACAGCCCAGTAGGTGTTAAGGGGCTACACAGCCTTACTTGTTACTAGGTAGTGCCATTAGTTGAGCTTGGGTGAAGACAGAAAGCCATGCCTGGAATTGAATGACCAGGTCACTCCAAATTCTAATGGAGAAATGGTGTTTCAGAAATACCAATGTAATGGTATCAGAAATCAAGGACAATAGTTTAAAAATATTAAACTGGGGTGGCGTGGGCTTTTTTCCTTTCTTTTTTTTTCCCCGTTTTTTTTTCTTTTGCCTTTTGCTGTTTTGTCTTGCTCACTCATTATTGTTTCTTGAAATTCTCAGCTCTAATATTTTTAAGCAATAAAGTTGTAGACGTAATGTTAGCAGAATGCCTAAATCTTTCTGTGTTCAGAAACTGGAAAAATTCTACAGAATCCAGAATGCAAGAGAAACTAAAATTATGGTTCTTCTTTACTTTAATAAATTTCTGGGAGAGAAGGCTTTTCTTGCTCTTTTTCTTTAACAACTTGCTAACATTAAAAATAAAACCAAAGCAGCAGCGACAGTATATCTACATTTGTGGTGTTGGTAGGATTAATCTTTACACATCCAAAGGTGGAGAGACTCTTCTTTCAATCAGTGAATATACCTCTTTATTTTGAATATTTGGAGGTTATAAAATACTGTATGACAGCTTGAATTAATGATGTTTATAATGAAGACATAAAAATGCAGGGATGACAAAGAAGCATTTTTATATCCATGCTTCAGGTTTTCAACAAAGGTTCATTTAATCTGACACAGCATTGCATGCATAAGAAAGATATGTATGACTGCATTAGTAATTCTTCCACTCTTATTTAGAATAAAATTAATTGTGCTGCTCTCTACTTAATGGAATAGTTTTATAAACAGTAGTTCTTATTTTCTATGTACAGCTGAAGATCAGCTTCGTGCAAAGGGCTATGACAAAACACCAGACTTTATTTTAGAAGTGCCAGTAGGTAAGTCTTTTAAAATAATTTTTATTATTTTGTGTAGAAGTACTCGTGCTAAAATATTATGGCTACTTAAGTGAAGTATATTCTAGAATACTGCAAATAAGTCTCTTCAGGAGTCACCCAATAATTCTAAGAACTTCTAGTTTGAGTCAGAGAGGTTTGATCCTAAATAGTGCTACCCTAAATAGTGTTTCTTCTTTAATCTCTGCATGTTTTTAATCTCATTATCAAAAAAAGGAAAAAAAAAAAACAGTAAAAACCCCTGCTGCTCCTAATGTGTTCTACCCACTGCCCTTCTGAACTAAACTCTGAAATAGCTATAAATGTCTTTTACTTCTAGATCAAATCAGTTCAAAGTAGTCTTAAGATTATTACATTCCACCTGTAGGTCATTGCATAAAGGTTTGTCATTGTGCAGTTATTCTTTTACCATCACTTTGCATCCAAATACAACTCTGCAGTTCTTCACTGTTTTTAAAGGCCTGAATAGCAAGAAAGAATAAGGTTAAAAAGTAAGTATAAAGGTCATATTAAAGTTCATCTGCCTTTTCTGGTCCTGAGGTCATGTGATAGCACTTGAATATCAGCAAGTAGGGAGAATCCACAACCTAGGTAACATGTGCCTATGCTCAGCACCCTCATAGTGAAAAAGTGGTTGCTGATGTTCAGGTGGAGCCTCCTGTGTGTAAGTTTGTACCCATTGCCACTGGTCCAGTTACTGGACACCACTGAAAAGAGCCTGCCTCCCTCTTTACCTGCTCTTCAGAAAGTTGTATACATTAGTAAGATTGCCCAGTAATGTGAACCATAATAAATGCGGTACACACATGGTGTTACGGGTACCCACTTTTATATTAGAAACATGAGATTATGTCCCACCTATTCAGGAGCCTGATCAAAAGGAAATTAGAAAAGCAACTATTTTTTTTTTAATTCTTAAGAAGGAAACCAGGAAACACCCAAAAGAATTATTTTTGCATTATTACCCTATTAGAAAGAAGGTTAAAAATAGTCATTAATTCGTTTGCATATATTTGTCTCAAATTCAAATAATAACAGTGCCTTGCTTCTTTCAAATTATTGTAATCACTTGAGACTTACAGGAAGTCATGTTCCACCTGTTGTCAGATCTGAACTAAGGTCTAGCAATCCTTGGATTTTTTCTTCATGACCCAGTACAAACCTAGGAAAGGCAGATGTTTCTTAGACATAGCATCTGCACTGATTTGACCTCAGCTGTTTTTATCTCCTGGGGTCCGAAGGTGTTAGGGGTGGGGAAGGATGTAGTAGTGTAGTGTGACACAAGTTAACTGGGTTACTGATAGCTGGGTAAAGGTGGCACGTAGAGCTTGGTGTGGTGACTTCAAGAGTTATTTTCCCAGATTCCCTGAGTTATTTTGCAGTCTGTGGTCAATCATTTGCTGCTATAGCCTCTTGTAATCTTCCGGTATAGTGCTTCTAGGTTTGCGTGTTCTCTGAAAGCCTCATTCCAAGTCTTAAATTTAGGCTAAGGCATCATGGTTATGGATATTGTAGGTAACTCAAAATAACAGTAACATTTTTAAAGATCTTAACAATGATACCAAACAGCACCTTTTTGGAGAAAGAGTGGTCTTTTAGGGTCGGTCCTACTCATGATTTCTTCTGCAAAATTACATTGTCAGTTTCAGAGAGGACATTCCTTTTTCAGAAAAAAGATGATTTTATTAATATTAGTAGTTCACTCCTGCAAGAAATGAGGAAAGATATGAACCAAAGCGAATTCCAAAGCATAAAAATAAACAGAAATTCAAAATCATATTTTTTCACATAAGCCTTCTTACTTCTGACTTCTTTCTGATGAAGCATTGCTAGTTTTACAAAAGAAAGGAAGCAGACACATGTCCAGGATAAATTTTCTTCCCTTTCTTAT
The DNA here is from genome assembly GCF_963513975.1 of Fringilla coelebs. Taxonomy (NCBI): domain Eukaryota; kingdom Metazoa; phylum Chordata; class Aves; order Passeriformes; family Fringillidae; genus Fringilla; species Fringilla coelebs. Next base: position 30,277,401 of record NC_140034.1, read on the forward strand.
ACCATCCATTCTGGATTGGTGGCGTTTGTCTTTAGCAGCTTATCTAACTGTTTTTATCATTCAGCAGAAGTTTCCAATTTCTTACCTGACAGCTACCTTCCAGCAAAGTAAGGGTAGTAGAAGAATACAACTGCTTCTTAGTCTAATCTCTTTTTCTTTACATTCTCTTTGCGTTAGAATAAATGCAGATATGTGGAACAGGGTGTAATTAAACTGAAATTCATGTGATTATCTGTTTAAAGTATTTTCTGGGTTTTTTTTTAAATGCCTTATGTACATATTTGAAAGATAATTTTTATAAATATGTAACGTGGTTGCAAGCATGAATTATGTGGAGTAAACAGAATGTTCCCTAACACAGTCTTACACATTGTTGAGTGTGCTTTTTGGAGTTCAGTTTATTTTTTGCTGTCACCCTAGCTGTGGAAGGACACATAATTCACTGGATTGAAAGCAAAGCCTCATTTGGTGATGAAAGTAGCCACCAAGCCCACTTGCAGGACCAGTTTTGGAGCTACTGGAACAGGTATATTCTATTCTTTTTCCTTATAGATAAATTGGACTTCTTTTTATAATGAAGTTATTGGATAAAACACTACTGACTCTACATGTTACTAGTCTGGCATTTTGAATGTTATTAGTTAGCATTTCAGGTTGGTGTGCTGAAATATTAATGAAAAATTGAGATCTTAATTGTTAACATGCACCCAAAATATATGGTGATTTTACAGTGATGCTAGAGTAAGTTATTTTGGTACAGAAGTTATATGTCAGTTTTACCCTGCTTAGAAGGAAGACTTTGCTGTAACGTTTTGGAATATGTGCAAAATGACAAATTTGTTAAAAAATCTTCCCACTCTAAACAACTGGGGTTTGTGTATAAAGGACATTACTGCTCATTGTCATTGTAAGTAGGACAGTACTGTTTCACAGTGGGGTTTTTTTTAATAAAGTATTTCTTTTGTACATTGGAAGCGATAATTACAATTATCTTCAAGTTGAAAATGTAGTAAGTATTTGCAGGATAAGGAGGAACAAAAGTTGTATTAGACAGAAGTTTGTGGCATGTTGATGTTATTGGTGTAAAGATATTTTCTTTTAAATATGGTTAAAATGCTTCTGTTTTATTGTTCTAAAAGTCATTATTGTGTATATTTATAAATCTTTCCATGGTACTAGACACCTCCTCACTAGACACCTCCTCACCTCCTCTTAAAAAAAACCAGACACAATGCTTCATCTTCAATGACATTTTTCTATGTATTAGAACCCTAAGCAAGATAGTGAGGCAAATTAAAATTTTAATAATAGATTTTTTTGAAGCGTAAATTTAGAAGTCTTCTCAGCGTCCACAAGAGACCATCAGAGGGATAGTGGAGCACATGGCACAAGTGTGTGAACATGCAACAGAAAGGGGGTGTGTTATCAGAGACTAGTCTGGTGACCATTAGTGTTTCAGCTGAATGTGAAAATAACTTGCATTACCATTGGAAATACCTTAAAAGCAGGTTCAATAGAAAGCAACAGAGAAAGGGAAACCAGATCTTGAAAATAACATCATCAAAGTGCAGAATTATGCTCTGCAGCAGCATTCTTGATTGATACAAAAAGGGCCTGCTCTTACTTGATAATCCCAAAGAGAATTGGAAAACTTGAATCAAGGTAATGGGAAACTTGGAAGGCTGTCAATTGTTGGATGATGATATTGTATTCTAGAGGAGTTGTAGAAAATAAATTGTGAAACACTGAATCTAAAACTTAGAGAGAAATTTGAGTACATACAATATCTAGGCAAATGGTGAGAATGGCAGGAAAAATTGTAATGCAAACAGTGCTGACCTGCACATCAGTGTAAAAGAAATGGAGCAGCTCAGGCTGGGAGAAGACCATTAGATGTACTGGAATACTTCTGAGTGTAAAGGGTGTCTTTGAAGGCTGGATTTATGGTATCAGAGAAGAACACCTCCAAGAAGAGAATTTTAAACTGATAACTTGAGTGTAAAGATACTAAGTTGAGATGTGGTAAAACTTGCATTGACAGGTAGAATGAAGGCATTGATCCAGTTGTTGTTTGTAATAAAATTGCCATTGTAGTTTCTGTCTCTTTTTTTTTTTTTTTCACTATGGAGTGTCTATCCACATTTTCTTGTAAAACATTTGAGAATTAGTGTGTACCATTTGCATCTGACATTTCCAAAGGAAAACTCTCTTACACTTTTATCAAGAAACTAAGTTGTTGCTAACTTCATTTTAATTTTAACATGGACCAATTAATAATTCAACTTCAAAAATGGAATAACATCTCTCACTGTGCCGTTAGTCAAGTATCTTTAATGTTGCAAAAGCTAGACTGGAATGATACATGGATCAATAAAACATTTTGGAAGTAGTTTTGAGATTTTTCTAAATCTACTGTTATAGATGTTTGTATTGGAAACAACTACAAAAATGGTTGATTCTTAAATATTGTGAATTTACATTCGTTTAAAGGAAACTAGAACTCTCCATGGTAAGTTTAGTTACACCCTAAATCAAAAATTTAGGTTAGTTATGGAAATTAGGCAGATTTCTGTGGGATTTTTTAAAGAATAAATCCTGTTAGTTTTAATTTTGGTACTGCTTGGCCAAGCTGACAGAGCCACATCTTCTGAAATGAGTTCTGAATTACTGCAGTTTCTAAGATAATGACTGTTGGGTTAATGAACACATGTTGACAGAAGGTTGCATGTAGGTTAGACAGTAAAGTTTCATTGGTCTCTGGAACTATTTATATGAAAGAACACAGGTGTAACTGCACAAACTGTGAACCAATTTTGTATTATTTAATCAGTCTATGCAAAGGTCTCTCAGGAGACAGCTAGATTCTCACTAAATTCACTACATCTTTGCGTCTCACTTCCTCTTGAAAGAGAAATTATTTGGAGAACAAGCAAGAGTTCACAATAGAGATGATATAACACTCAAGTAATAAATAGTTTAGGGTTTTTTAAAACTGACCCATTGGTTGAACTTAAAGCAGAAATGAAATTCAAGAGAAAATCTGTATCACTTGTTAGATGGGGATAGAAACACAAATCTAGATACTTTGAAAGGAATGAAAGTAAGAGGATTTAGACCTTTTCTGTTCAGTTTTTTTGTTGCTTATCTAAAAATTGCGAGTCAAACTGGAAAAGTTTCTGTGTTCTTTTCTCACATGTCACAGATGTAAGATGAATTTTATTCAGAATCTGACTGAAAGCTTTGAACATAGCTGGGGCTTGTTTGCTGTTATGTGTGTATTTCATTAAATCCTGTACTTTGTGCTAACTAAATCTGTGAGTGTCTTAAATTGGTCTGTACTGACAGGAAAGAAATGGCACTTTCTCATTTAACAGAACAGCTCCCTAGATGCAGTCAACCATGTCTGTTCACCTCAGTGCAGAAGAACACCTTTTTATTACTCTGAGTTCTGCAGGGACAGCTTAGCAAGGTTTTTTATGGCTCATACATCAATGGTATTGTTAAGCAATTTTCAATTGCAGTGGTGCACTGCAACCTCATCTTCAAATTAAGCTTCACATTAAAAATGTACAAAGTGTACCTTGTCAGTGGATTTGCACAGTTATAATTTAAGATGTTGTTTAAATATTGAGATTTTTCAATAATAAAGAAACACGTAAAGGCAAGTTTGCTCTTGCCTGTTCCCAGATTGATTTTGCAGAGTTATGTTTTAGGAAAAAAAGCTATTTTATGTACTGGTCAAACTTAATATTAACTGATTAATATACTTCCCTCAGTATACTTATTCTTTCAGAGCAGTGGCATCCACTGAGCAGACTGTAGCTTACTCTGCTACTGGGTAAACAAAGAAACTCCATGTACAAAATATAATTGCTTTGTGCACAAGTAGTAGATACCACACTTTTTATTTTTCACTGGTCTACATTGGTGTATTTGTTGTAACTATGAGAATAAAAGCTATTGAATAGTTAGTGTGACCAGAGGCAATTTGGAGAGCATGAACAGCAAGTTACACAGATTGCATTATAAAATGGGGTCTGTGAACATGTTTTAAATTATTTTAGGGTTTAGATGAATGTTGCTGTTTCTTTTTCTTTCCTCCATAATGTCTGATTTTATAACTTTTTTTAAACTTAAATTAAAAATTGGAGTCCTAGCTGTAAAAGTCTGTTAGTCAGAGCTGACAGGCATGACTGCTGTTTTCTAAGGATATACAGATCAGCAACACATGGTTCAAACAGTAATTAGTGGGTGCACTGTCAGTGACTTGCTGTAAGATATAAACTCAAATACAGCAATTTACATTTTCTGTCTTCTTCAAGCATGGCTAAGGCATATGTACAGTCTGAAATGTAATTTCTAGAGAGTCCCAGGAGATAGCTTGACGTCATTATTAGCTAAAGAAACTTTACTACAGGTAAGGAAAAACATAGGAAAATGTCATATTTGACAGTGTTATAAAACTGAAGGCAATTTCACATAGTGAAAAAGAAGCATTTCATCTTCTCTTTGAATAAAAATGGTAAGTCATCTCTGTACTAAATTCCTTCCACCATTTGTTTGTGTTCTAAATGTTTAGTCCTGTGCTTCTGCTTTTTTGAAAGAATAAATAAAAGCAAGTTTCCCATAAGTGATTTTAAAATAATAATCACACTTTTTGGAAGCCTAAATTCATTATTCATTGTGTTGTTAATAGGTACATTATGCCTGATCTTGGGACTTCAGTTCATAGCTATAAGTCATAGTAAAATTGTTAAATTATCATAGAGCCCTGTCGATTAATAAAAGGGTATTTAATTCAGATAAGTGCAAACAGAAATGATTGTATCTCACAACACAAACAAAGGTAATGTGTTCCTAGGTTTTTGTGAGAAAAGTTTTGCATTTACATTCATTTACAGTTGGCACTAAGGGTGAATTCTTTGTGAGCAAAGTCTTAATCAGGAGATCGGAATTACAGGCATTTTTTGCTGTTCATCTCTTTAAATTGGTTTAACAGGTTGCTGTGAATACTGTTGAAGTAATAATTGTTGTCTGATTGTAGGTCGTAAGGGAATAAGGAGATCTGCTGTGGGTTTTTGGATGTCTGTTCTGTTAACAAGTTTAGTATTCTTCAGTTGCAGATGGTTTAAAAATTGTTTTGGTGAGTTGGAAATCATTGTAGCAACTTGACTTGGAAGAAATCTTTGGAGTTACAGTTGTCAAGTGGCTAGGAAAACTGTTCATGCATACCCAGTATCCAAAGCAGCCCAAACATAAAGAACTGAAAGGTCATTCTTTTTCTTGAAGTATGATGGTTTGCTGACATATTTTGACACACTGGTACAATGCTGAAAGGTTTTGACCTTACTGCAATACTGAGGGACTTAGGGTTTGTTTAGCTATCTACGGCTTGTAGATTTTCACACATGCTGTGTTTTGCTTTGCTCCTTTTTCTCTTCCTTCTGGCTCCGCTTGAATTACTAAATTAATCTTAAACAAAAGTGGATGTAGATAGAAGAGAGAGTTGAGGGTGATTTTTACTGCTTAGGACTTTATATAGTAAGTTTCTTCAAAGCGAAATAACTTTTTTAAAGTGAATTACTATGCCAACTTGCTGACCTTAGTAGCACTGAGTAAGATATGTTTGTTTATGGACAAGAAGAGAACCAAAAGCAGTGAAAAATGCCATTTTCTACTACTTTTCTAGTAGAAAATGCAGTAGTGTACCTTGTGTAGATCATAAAATTCTGTGTTCTTCTGCAAGAATAACAGATACAAGTGTACATTAAAACATGCATACACAAACACATACAGAAGCATTCCTCTGCACTTTGCAAATGTCCTGGATACATTCACCCTATCTCCAATAGCATTACATATTAATTACTTTTGTCTTTATATAATGCCACAGTATAAAAATCAATATGTATCTTATGAAAAATATATTTTTTACTCCAGCTCAAAAGTAATGTTATAAGTAATGTTTAAACCTGTCATGCTCTCTTCAACTATATGGTTGAAAAACAGAGCATGAAGACATTTTGACTGAGGCTGTGGCTTATGCATAGATTAAGTTAATTGTTTTGATGAGTATTGTAGATTGTTTTATTTTGTATCAAAACTAATTTTTGTCAAAGCAAAGAAGGAACAGACCATATTTTGTTAATATTATCATTAGTATTTGAGTGATTGATATTAAGTATATATTTTCATGCATTGTTCTCCTTAGGTATTGTATTTCATACAGGGATGAAACTGGGATTTTCATTATAATTTAATGGTCTTATGTAAGCCTCTTTCACTACTAGATTGTTACATCCTGAACTTAAAAAATAGTAAATGAAGCGGTATATGTCTTTGTGTACATTATTTTTCCCTTATATTTTTCTGTACTGTCTTAAATATTTTATTGTTGCTGTAAATTCATGTAGTTTAGATAGAGCATTTTCATCTTCCTTCCATATTACTGCAAGGCTTCAGCTCCAGTTCTCCTGGTATTTCTCATTCAGATTAGACAAGCATCTAAGTTTATGTACGATAAGAGCTGACAGCATAGATCCTGCTATTCTTGCCAAAGGCCTGGTTGCACACACTCCACTATGTCAAAGAATGTCAACCCCCTACAGACCTTACCTTTCAGAATTCCTTGTAATTTTTAATTGACATTTACATCTGACATTTTCAATGTATCTTTTAGTGTTGGTTCTTTACCTACCTACTACTAGTTAAAACCAATCCAAAGCAAAAAGAATGCCTTCCTTTAAGCTATGATATCATATATTTTTTATTTAACAAGGTCAAGTTGCTGGGCTGAAACTCAAGAATGATCAGCTCCCTCTTCTTTTTTCTAACTCTGGAGGTGCTAGTCCAATCTGTTTCAAATGACAATTGAAGAGGCTAAAGTGGAATTTTAAAGTGAAATTTTACTCTTAGCACTAATGAACAAAGCACAAGTTTATTATTGTTACTGTGCATCACACACAGAAGGGATGCAGAGATTTCAAGGAAATTTTAATACTAATACGGACTTTCCTGTGAGTCAGGTACTTGAAAATTGAAAGTGCAAATATTCGTACCTGTATACCTGCAAGATATGTTAAGAGCATAATATTGTGAATGAAGTAAAACTGGCAAGTATGTCATTTAGCTACATGTTGCAGTTGTTGTGCTTCTTTGCCTTTAGAAATCTCAAGTTTTTATTTGGGCTACAATGCTAAAAGCCTAATAAATTAGTTTGAGCATAATTATCCATCTACTAGAAGTTAGAATGAAGGACTATAGTTGATCATAAATGTCACAAAGCAAAAAAAGTAGAAGCAGCATTTTGTCACAAATAATGCTGCTTTTCTTCTAATTAGTTAATTTACATTTTGCAAATTAAGGGCAAGATTCAGACAGAAGATAATCTAGTAGCATATCATAGCTTTACTGACCTATATTTGTATATGCCAAATTTAAGTTAATTAGAAATGTAGATGCTGTTTGTTTTATCTGTCAAAAAGCTCATGTTAAAAAAAAAATCTAGACACACTTTTCCCCCCAACATTTATCATCTAAATAATAGTCTTGCCAAGATGGCAGCCTCATAATAAACTCTTTTCAGTGGAGTGATGGGTAATGAAGCTTGCTTGTGAAGGCAGCGAAAAATGTTGTCTAGCCAAATGTGTGGATATGATGGCTAGAGAATCAGTGGACTTTCTCAGTCATCAATCTTTTTAGTAGCCTCTTACACATCTGAATATTTTGATAGATGATCTAATAATTGAGTTATCTATCTTTCTAACTATCAGAGTTGCATAAAAATTATTCTCACATGCTATTGAATATTATATATATTGAGCATCCAGTAAATTTTTCAAAAAAAGTCCAAGAGGTGGAGGCATTTTGTCTTAAGCAGCCTTTACTATATTAAATGATAAATTTCTATGTATAGAATACAAAACTATATGTACTAATATAAGAAAAAAATAAGTAATGTCAATAGCTGATTACAGATGGGACTCAGTAAATAAAGCATTTAAAAGCCTGGGACTGGTGAGGTTAATGCACAATCTAAGTAATTTGAAGTACAAAATGAGTAGATTCAGTAGTCCCTGGGCAGTTAATGGACAGGAATCACATTTCCACTCAGTTGCACAAATTTCTTGTGCCTAAATCTTGGCTTAAGGAAAAAGAAATACACTGTAGTGTACCACGTTTCCATTCAGCATCTGTGAGAGCTCTCTCTAAGAGAGTTTCTTTTGATTAAAGATGAGACTGAAATGTATACATTGAAACTTACTACATTTTGTTTATTCTGAGTGATTGTACAATACAGATTCCTGTTTCCAGAACACAAGAATCTGCTTCCCTAGAACACTAATCTTCTGTTAATGGAGGCACTGAGGATATTTGGATAAGTTGTATTAAGCACATCATCAGATGTGTCTTACTAAAGCTTCTGAGTGGCAGAGCAAAATTCTTATTGGTGTTGGTGTATTTTTTTTAAGTGCTGCATTATATAATTCTTTACTTTAAATGCATTTCTGGTTGGGTAAAAATTATTTTAACAATAAGAAATACATTGTTGCATTAAGAATATTTTTCCTCAGTACCACCAGTTTACGTTCAATTACATATTTTTGTAGAGACTGTAAAATGTTCCTTCTTGTAAATTCTTGGAAACCCTGTGATGGGGACTCATTTCTTAAATTATTTTCAGTTTTTTAGTACTTTGTTTGTTTCATAACTACAGCAAGGTCTAAACAAGTATGTTTAATGAATAGGTCTCCGGTTAACAAAGAGGCTTTTCTTTTTCTTGTCAGAACTAGACTGAATTTCTTGAGGATATCAAGAAGTTGTTCACTCATTTCAGAATTTTAATGGAAAAGTATCAGAGGGATTTTCTTTGTAGTTGCTACCTGTTTACAGGAGTATGAGAAAGATGCATTTTAAGAACTTGCATGTTATCATCATTTGACAACACTTTGTGAAACTATCATTGAACCTCATGGGACCTTGCCACTGCGTATGGATCTGCAAATGGAACAGACCTTGGGCTATCTCATTGGCAGGGGTTGTGACTGTCATGCTCAGTAAGCAAAATTCTTGATGTTTATTAGTTCTTCCTAAACATGCATAATTAGTTGGATAAAATATAGGTACACATGAAGCAAGACACTGAAGTAAGGTGACTTGAGTATCAAAACTGTAAAAGTTTCCGATAAAGTTTGGCTCTGAAGTTCCACATTTATCTTGCAAGATTGCATCCCATTTGAGTAGTCTACATTTTTGTCTTCAGTAATATTTAGATTGATTTTATGCAATTTTAAGTTACATAAGGAAGATGTTACAGAAGTATAATTTAGACCTAGAACTAAGGCATTAGAAAACAAGGTACAAAAAAAAAAAAAGCTTACATCATTCTGTTTTATTACTTGTTGAATTTTAATAGAAGAAAGCTAAAATTGCTTCTGAATGTATAAATTCATAAGCAATTAAGTGGAGCTTATCAACATCAGTGTTCTCTGGCTCCTTCTGCCCTTAAGTAAATTGGCAGTTATCCTAGTTAGCATTTGTAGCATTTCTGCTAGAGAATATATCAAACTCCTAAGCATGCACAGTGTTATATACAGTTACAAATATGATTGTGTGTATACTTCATGCATGTTTAGATCTTTATTTAGGAAAGAGGTCTTCATTTCCCTCTCCTAATCTAAATATTAAGCATCTGTGTTCCTTCTTTTCACTTGATTAGCATGCTCTCATCCATCACTAGTCTTTGATATGAACATCAGGAAATCATGTCCTTTTATTTAAATGATAAATGTGCCTTTGTCATGAATACTTACAGACATCCAAGATTTACATCTGAATTGTCAAAGTGTAACTGCAGGCTTCTCTGTTGTGTGACATTATTAGTGAAATAAAGAACTTTCTTTTTTTATTTTTGAATAAGCCTTAAATATTGACACTGCAAGGCTAAATTAGTTGTGATGCTGCAAAAATTTTTCCTTCATCCACTGTTTTTCTAAGATGTGTTGTTTATCAACAAGAGACAATCAGCTGCATGAGAATCTCTGCAGACATTCCTATTTACATGTTCCAAACCTGTCTCTTCATGTTTCATTATTTAGGTCTGATGTCTAGTTAGCTCTTATCAAAACTAATACCATCTGAAGTACCAGGCTTCCGGTAGACACACAACACACATAAAAATTTCAGTCTCACTAATATTATTAAAGACAGGATCTCTTTAAACCTGGGCTTTGTTTCAGTGTCTAGATAAGTTTTATCTTGGAAATTCATTTCAGTGAATGAGTCACTGCTGTTCACTAGATGAAATACATCTGCAGTTATATGCTGCATGTTTTTTGAATGTAAAAAATAGCACAAATACAAGGGCTTAGATTAAAGCTTTGGTACCATTCTTACGATGTCTTGATACTACTAAGGCAGAAAGAACCGCTGTATGGCTGTCTTCTTATTGTTGGAATAGTACAGTAAGTTAAAATGTTTTGTAAGAAAAACACCTAAATATGATTTTATAAATTATTTTGTCATCTATTAGTTGCAAAATATGAATGTGTCAGACAAATAGGTAATTGAATTTTAGTTCCTACAGAAAGCTAGTGTTCCTTAAAATCTCTAGGTTTACTTACACAGGATAAAACATTTTTTCCTCCTTTTTTTCCTGCTCTTTCATTTCTTGTATTCTTAGTATATCATGGTTGAATTCATTTCGTGTTCTAAGTGCTGAAATGCTGAAATTCAATCTTTGAAATGTATAGTTTCAAGATATTGCTATTTATAATCTTTAAAATTCACAAAATAGTTGAGAGAGGAATTTTGTGAGGGATCCCACAAAATAATTTAAGGGCCCATGTCAGTTTATAGTTGCAATATTCTGTAATGTCATATATACAGTACACAGCAATAATTAGAATTTTTCAACTTTTTTGCGTTGTTTAGCTCAGAAACTTTTACGGCAACATTTCTTGTGTAGTAAAATTTTTTTGATTCCAAGCTTGTTTGTGTTATAAAGTCATGTAAAATGGAACATATTACTTTTATATCTTTTTTTTTTTGGAAAGCACTATTTATTTTAAATTAATTAAAATTGCCCATATTTCATTCTTTCTGTAGAAGACTACTTTTGAAAGCATATTCTCATTTACTTGTTTCAAAAGGAAAAATATCTTGGATCCTTTTCAACCCAGCCCTATAAAGTGAAGTGGTATTTTCTGGCCTACGAAGGATGCCTGTGAGTTTTTGAGACACTGAAGCTGTAACCAAACTTGAAGAAGACAATGATGGCAATGAGCTTCTGTCCAGAGTTAATCAGCTGCAGAATTTGTAAACTGCATATGTGTCAAAGTTGAAAATGTTAGCACTCTGATAGAAGCTTGAAAAGGTTAGAGCTGATAAAAGCCATCAGCAGTTAAAGAAGGTGATTTATGGGAATGTAATGACACAAAATGCCTCATTTATCACTCATATATAGATAGGTTAAGGTTTCTGTGTCATACTTTAAAAACTTGACCGCTTCGAATTGTCAAAATAGGTGCTTAATTGCCCATCATACATTTCAGTTCAAATTTCCTTTGCTTGAATTTTGGTGAATTTACTGTTTTGCTTCTCATATGGTTCTTTTTAAAGTCATTCATTTTTCATATTTATTTCATATTTGTTTCAAATGGTATGCTCAGTGCTCTTTTAGAACTTTATTAGGTAAAGCTGTTGATTTGAATGCTGTCCACATCTTTTGTTATTTACAATTTCATTCAGCCTAACTGTAAGGAAAATAACTGAAGGTTTCGTTTTCTTCTCTTCTATACCACTAATTCTCATCAAGAGTTTACAGCTTTCTAATTCAATCCTTACATTTCCTCTCCAAACTGAAATATGAGATTTAAAAGTGAATCCATCAACTGGTTTCCAGTTCCAGTCACTTAAGTTACTGTTTATCTCCATGCAAATTAAATTGAATCCAAAACTACCAGTACTGTTAAATGATCCTAAAAGAAAATGTTAAGAAAAATGCACAGTAGTATGGTATCCTTTTACTGACTTGATGTGAGGATAGCAGCAAGCAAATCCCATAGGTTTGAGACAGACTGGTTTTATTCTAACTGTCCACAATTTGATCATAGTGCTGTAAAAAAAGTAAATGCAAACATGGATAAATACTCATTAAGGTGTTATCTATAAGACAATATTTGTAAAATAAAACAACTACTCTAAAGGCATTGTATTAATAGTAAAATACAGGTTCAACTGCCAAAAAAAATGTTGGTAATAAAGTTTCTGAAGATTTATTTATCTTTACCTACTTACTCTTTAAACTATTTCATTCTTCTGTTTCCAGATCTTACACAGAAAATTCTGAACAGAATAATTTCAATTTTTAATATCAAAAAACTTACCTTTTTGTTAGCTTTCACAATTTATGGCCCCAGTTGTACAGCATTCTGTTTGTTCAGCGATGACCTTCCAGGTTCGATTTAAAAAGAAGTCGGAAGCATTTGTCATGTCTGCTCGATCTTGTCCAGAGGTACCTATTGTAATTATAAAGGACTAATAAGGTTGTTTATAATATAACAGTCTGACAACCCTAAAAAATCTTCTGGAGAGCAACTTCCCTTTTTTTTATTTTGTCTTAAGACAATAAAACCTCCCTTACCTTCTTGCTCTGTGTTACACTGTATCTTTTTTAAATTAAGATGAGAAAACATAAAGAACTTAAGCTTGGAAAACTTAACTTAGTTTTAAAATATAAGCTGTATAATTTTCTCATTTGTAATTTCTTTTGGAAGTACTCAGTACTAATGTATCTATAGTAGAGTTGCACCCTGTATTTAATTGGTGTATGTAGAAGTGATGATGATGTACTTAGAAGCACTGAATTTCTTTCACCATGTAACAAAAGAAACCTACTTATAACTGTGTTGCAAAAATATGTGATGCATTAATATGGTGGCCTCTGTTTCTTAGGAAAAAAATCCAAATTAAGACAATCCTATTTATTATATTATAAACATCAGCATACTGCTGTAAGTGGATGCTATTGTAGTGGTATATTTCATTATATGTCAGGTTTTTTGCAACTGACTTATGATCATTTTTCCCTTCCTATGCCTTTGTCTTGCTTCCTCTTTCCGTTTTCCTCCCCCATTTCACCATCATCCAGTAATACCGCTTCTTTTTATAGACATCTATATAAGGTAAAGAAAAACCCAATGGAATTTGAATGTTTGACAGAAATGTTTACCTCTCTTGTATGGTATGTAACAACACTGGAGTATTGTCAGGCTACCATACATCATTTAAATACCCTTAGACAGCAAAGGCAAAATCTTGACAATTCAGTAATCTCATCATGTGATTTCAATAAGGCTTTTTTTCCGTATCTACAATTGAGACAAATTTATGTTGTGTGTATTTATGGTTGTTAAACTCAAAATTGTCTCATTTCATTAATTTTTAACATTGTGCTCTCTTAATGACTATGAAGAAATGTATTAAAATGCCTTAATTATAGGGCTAGAAGAAGAGAAAGCACAAGTCTTTTTAGCATATGATCTTTCAATTGCTCACTAAAGGATAAAGAGGGCATTCAAGCGTGGTTTAGATAACTGTCAGCAATAATAAAATGCAAGGTAGTTTGTAGAGCCTTTAAAGACCTTTCAGGGAAATAGATTTAATTAAAAAACAATAAAATGGACTTTTCATTTCAAAGAAATCCAAAATGTTATAAAATTTCAGGATGCTGCTGTATTAAGAGTAATGTATGTTTCTAAGGATAAGGAAAAATAACTGAAAATACTCTGCCGACCACAAAGCAGTGATAGCTTTATTTTGTGTGTGTAAATGCATGTCCTTCAGCTTTTAAAACACAGACTATAAATAGCACATTAGAGATATTTCATGTTTTATGAACTGTGTGATTTTACCTGGTTTGGGTTCTTCTAGTTTTAGCTTTTAATGAGGGTGTTTTTTAAAAAAAATATAAGGTGAACACTTAGCTTCTTAATGTAAAATTATGTTCTCATAATTACCCTCAGAACAATACAGTTCCTATACTGGCAGAAGTTCATTTGCCTGTTTCAGAGTCTGTAGGTTTCCATTCATCATAGTAGCCTGTCTTATATACTGTGGAAATACATTTTGAAATATATTTCTGATTCCTGCTTTTTTTCTTCTCACAGAATCAAAAATCACATTTGCTAGTAATGTTTTTGGCTATGCGCTGTGTTGAAAAGTTTATTCAAGCACTTATTCTGCTTTATCAAGTTTTACTGCTTCTGGCAAACTAAGAGCAACTTAACTTACATGTGATCAGCAGTAGTTTATAAACATCATTGACTGCTGTCTTGTTAAAGTTTTTGCACCTTTGCTGTGCAAAAGCCTTGTGCTTTCCTGAGGAAATTTTTGTTAGTTTTTTTTCTCTCACTCTGGTATATTTACTTTGATAGGTTTTAACCAGTTTGTTGTAGCCAAGTACCAAACAAATCCTTATGAAAGTTGCCTTTGTGTAGCAAGGTGTTTTACAGATAAGTCAACTTAACCAAAGTGCATTTTCAGCAAATGCTAAAACAAACTCTCTCCATGTTTTAGTCAAAATTACTGGCCCAAGTACACTATAAAACTTGTTCATCATGAAAATGGGACTTCAGTATTTAGGGTGTTATTATATCCTCTTGTAAATTTAGTTTGGATTGTTAATTCATATTAGTGGTCACTTTGTCACTGACTAATCATAAAAATGGGAAACATCCCTGTTCTTGGAGCTGGTCGTTTTTCATTTAAGAAAAGTAAGAGTTTGTTGTCTGCTTGCTCACATACCTTGAACTGGAGCACAAATGAATAGCACAGGCTCTGTAAAATATACTGGGCATGTGAGAAAGATAGCTAAAAAGGTACAAATGTCTAGCACTGTTCTGTACAAAAATGCCTCTCTGTTTCCTTCATTGCTGTGTTTCCTTAGGCTTGAGGACTCAGGACCCAAGCTGCAGCAGACATATGCATGGTTAGCTTTGGCAATATTTTTGACGAAGTGCCACACATCATCCTGTTATCAGAGTCCTTTCTGTTTTCAGCTGGTTGTGTCTGTTTCTTTCCACTCATCCCTACTGGTATGGTAGGACTATTTAGTGTGATAATGTTTCTGTAGACTATGCTCTACTATCTAAATATATATACTATATTCTCTAATCTGAAGCTGTTGGGCTCCTGCAGAATCATTAGTTCTGATCACTTCTGTTGGGCTTGTAAATTCAGTAGAAACTCAGGTCAAATGTGGAGTCTGCTTCCTTTGCCTTTTTACTATTGATAACGTTGTCTGCTTACCAAGGTTTTGTGTGGTTGGTGACTTATTACTTTTGTTTCCATGACTCATACAGAGATGACTGGTTTTCTGTAGCAACTTCTGTAAACTTTGGTAGCCACACTAAGCCCTTCCTGAGTAAAACTTACTATCGCGTAGTAGTGGTTTTTTCTTTTGTTAAAAGTCAATTTCCTGTACTTAAAGACCTCTCCTTAGTGCTAACATTTTATTAAAATCAGTGAACTTTCTGTATCATTTCACTACATCAAAATGCAACATTTAAGAGAGGAGTGTGCATGATCTGAAAGCTTAATCTTCTTGTAGGGGAAACTCTAGCTCCTTATGTGTTTGCCCAATAGTTAGCACATCTAGCCTCAATACAAGCTGAGGGTTTCATGATGCAAGTAGTAAAGTGGCCAAGATAGAATAATGGTCTTCATTTATATTTTTATGCATAATGATTCTTAGTAACTAATTCTCACGCATGTGCCTCCAGACAATGGACAGGGCAAGGTATAACAGATGTGAATGTAGCTTTGAATCTGTTCCGTTGTTGATCTCATTTGTCCTCTCAAGCAAATTACTTGTTGCTTCTATATTTAAAATTCACCACTTGTAAAAGTTTGATATTGCATTAAAGTATTGCAAGGTTAAATTGGTTTTCTTAAAACTCAAGATAGAAGACACTACAAATAGAGACCTAAAAATATGCTCTGTTATGAAAAATTTCTTTTCTTGTAGCAAAAATGTGAACCTAAGCACTAATGTTCTCATAACTTTAATTTTCTTAGCACCATTTATAGGGTGTCAAGGAAGAGAAAAATAATCCAGAAATACTATCTGTGCTTTGGCATGAAACATTATAAAAACTACATAAAGTTCCAGATATTTTTTGGCTTGTCTTAAGGAGATAAAGGATAGGATTCTAGGAAAAACACAAATCACATCAAACTACCACTCAAATCATTCTTCTCTGTAAAATGTCCAGGGATACAAGTCCAGAGAGAATAGTCTTTGTTCTCACTACTATGGTGAAGACTTCCCCATTTGTAGAAGCTCACTGTACTGTCTTTTGTGTCCTGTATTTTCCTGCTCCTTCTCTGTATAATCATCATGTGCAGCTCTGTAAATTAATACCCTCACTTGTAGGGGTTTTTTTACATTTAATTGCCACAAGACCAGTAAGGTGTAATAGCACTGCACTGCTGAGCCTCTGCTCTCTCCTTGACTTTAAGACCTTAAATTTAGCCAGGTTCTGTGGAATTGGCATGGTGGGAGAATCCCCTTCATGTGTAAATGTCTGCACCGTAAGGTAGACCTTCCCTCAGAGTACATGTATATGTCTGAATTACATAAATTTAACTAAAATATGAAATATAATACAATCTTATAATACTCCTTTTTGTGCATATGAATGTGCATATAGTTCATATTTGAACTAAAAATAGTTCAAAATGGTGCCTTGCTGTTGATACATTTCTTGTATCACATCTATAGTAGTCTCTCCCT
Source organism: Fringilla coelebs (assembly GCF_963513975.1). Classification (NCBI taxonomy): domain Eukaryota; kingdom Metazoa; phylum Chordata; class Aves; order Passeriformes; family Fringillidae; genus Fringilla; species Fringilla coelebs. The sequence continues at coordinate 30,294,196 of NC_140034.1, forward strand.
GGATTTGCTATGATACATGAGTGTGTCTGAACTGAAACTAGAAAAGCTGACCTTTTTTAAGAACAAAAGATATGAAGACTGTCATTAGCTGCAGAGAAGACAAACAAAAGGTGTTAACATCATGGGATGTTGTTTTACCTATGAAAAAGTACATTGTGCTGCATGAGTCTTTTCTATGACATGTGGGAATTGGTGTACAACATTGCTTACAGTAGCTCACAATGTTTGTTTTAGAGTATTAGTCAGATTAGTCAGATTTTATTAGAGCCCATTGAGTTTTGCATAATTGATAGTGTAGCAACAGCTAAATGCTATGAAATGTGGAATGCAGAATCTTTGCTTTGCCAAATGTTCTTCTCCAGGGTTTCAAAGAAGGAGTAGGGAGGAGTAGGAGAAACTTGAAAGTCAAGTCTGATGCCTAAAAATGTTTAAATTTTATTTAGATCTGTATTTACCTTTTTATAAAATATAGAAATTAAGCATCATAGATTTTTCTGTTATATGCGTCTCCTGCAGCAGCAATAGTATTATGTGCAATTTCTGCAGTAGTTGCTCATTTTAAAATGCAAAGTTATAGGATTGCAGTAATATGTCATTGTAGATTGGTTTCAGTAAACTGCAAGATAAATGTTTCAGATACATTGGGGAGAAAAGTTGTTTATTGTCTAAATGCTACCAAATGCAAATAACTGAAAAAAAATTATCATTACATTTCTGCATCATGTGACCATCATGGGTATCTACAGTAAATACCCATCTTTTTTAGATAGAATTATTCTAACCAGCAGAGATCTAATTCTTTTTGAAATCAGTGGAAAAACCTGTGTTGTCCTCAGTGCAAGTAAGAATAAAGCTGCTATCAGTACTAGTTTTGATCCGTGTGGGTTAGGTGACTAGAGCATTAGATGGATGATTGTACTGAGACTATATTCTAGAAGATCCAAATGGCCTCGAAGATGAAAAAGGCTTTGGAGCATCTTTCATGTGAAGATGGGAGACCTCCATCTATTTAGTGTGGAGAAGAGTGGGATCAGGGAAGATCTTACTAAGGATCATAAATATCTGAAGGGGAGAAGTGAAAATACGGAAGCCAGGATTTTCTCAGTGGTAGCCAGTGAGGGGATAGGAGGTAATGGACACAGATTGAGGTACAGGAAAATTTACTGAAATGTTAGAAAAATATTTTTTCATTGTGTGAGACTGGAGCAGTCTCTTCAGAGAGGTTGTGCAGTCTCTATCCCTGGAGCTATTCAAAACCCAACTGGACAAAGCCCTGAGCAGCCAGCTGTAATTCCCCCTGCCTAGCAGGACTAGACAACCTCTAAAGGTCCTTTTATACCCTTTTTGTTTCTGTGTTACTTTATTTATCATTATTTTTATCTGTATTACTTTTTTTTTTTTTTTGAAGTCACAGAGGAATCAATGTTGAAATAAGTGGAAGAAAGTGAAATCTAGAGAGCTTTATTCCAGTAGACTTATGGTTTTACATTTAATGTTAGTTTAACTAGATTAAGAAAACCTTTCTTACATTTTAAGGATGAAAGAGAAAACTGGTCTGAAGAAAATTAGAAAGAGACTTTATCTACCTGTAAATGTTGTTCTGAAATCTATCAATAAGCACTAAACATCAATACAATACCAAAAGCTAAAATAATAAACAGTAAGGACATTTTGAAGGAATAATGTAAGGAAAGTAGTAAGAGGGAGGTATTTATAAGCCCTATGGGTCTGGAGTTTGGGGATCAGTTCATAGAAGAGTACACAAATGTATGCTTACAGAGTTAGCCAGCAGATCCTAATATGTTAAAGGTTGTAATCTTTTGAAAGAAGTTGGTTGGCTTTCCTGTTGGCCCTCCTATCAACTTTAACCTCCAACCTTCTCCGGCATGTATCACTACAAATAAAACTGCTGAGGTTTGACAAGAGGATATAAAGTCACTAGGCCATCGCACAGAAATCTCTACATGATTTTCTTTAACCTAAAGCTTAAATGAACACTGCCTAAAGTCAGGGGTTTTAATAAGAAGTCATAAACATTCACTCATATCACTTTAGTTTTAATAATTACTGTTTTAACAGAGAAGAGAAGAAATATACATAGTAAATTATGTTTGACAACTGGAATTTTGTGGTTTTGTTATTGGCTGTCTTTAACTATTACATGAATTGCTGTTCTTCATTTTAATGTATACTTTTTCATGCAAGTTGCATATGATATCGATATAAACATGGCATTTGTGTACAGTGTTATAAATGAATTTTTAGCTCTTGATTAAGACAAACCAGATGACAAAAATAACTTATGTGCTTGTATTTACCAATAATAATAATCATCATCATCATCTTTAGATCTGTAGTCACCTATTATGATTTTGGCTTCTCTTTCTCTGTTGTATTTTGTGTGACTTTACACAAACCCTTTTAACAACCTAGGCATTTTGCAGGCCACTGCTAAAAGTTTTTGATAAATTATTCCACTCCTGCAAGCTGCCTGTAGTGTTTTCATTTTGCCAGAGCTGCCATCCACAGTATTACTGTGTCATAGAATCTCTCAGTGGGTGTTATTGATATGTACCATCACTAATAGTATTAATTCTTGTGGCTTCCCTGTTCTTATAAGTATCTGATCTCTGAACATAGACTGCACCTTACTTAAACTGTATTAGGATCCTAAAATTATATTTCTTTCTAGTTCATACCAATTCAAAGTTATGTTTTCTGTCTTGTAATTTGTTATTTACATCACAAATTTTACGGTGGTGTGTAATAATTATTTTCATGCATTTTGTTGCTTGTAGATTGTCATCTTTTTCACTTACGAATCTGTTATTTTCAGAGCACCTGTAAAAGCAATCTCATCCTTCTGAAGTCCTGCCTTTCTGTACCCAAGTTCTGTTCCTTGTATGAGCCACTCATATGTTCATCTCTTTGTCATAGTCCACTTTCTATGATTAGGAAAGTATCACTCTTTTTTTGATGAGGTACATGCATCTTCCATCCTTGGTTATGCTTTCTATTGCTTTCCTTCACAAATGTAACTAGAAGATTCTGGGCAGCACCTGTTTTTTTGTTTTCCTAAGTAGTTTGCAATGTGCTAGTCAGGTCTCAGTACATCCCAAATCTTGCCATTCTGATGATTCCACTTTGCTAAACATTTAATTGGTTTTCATCTTTAGTTTGTTGAATATACACTTATTACAGGAATGCTTTGCTGTTTTAGATGCATTATGCTATTGTCTGTTGTCTGAGCATGTGTTTTTCTTCTGTGCTTGGACTGTAACTAAGTGGTCCATAGAAGATAAATAAGGAAACAAGCCTTTTGTATGTCAGTTTACATTCATTATATATATAGGAATATATTATATAGGGGAAACCTGTTAAGCATTTAGATTTTGCGGAAGACAAATACTGATCTACACATTTGTCCTGGTGTAATGCATAGCAAACTTCGGATAGATTTCTGGTGCTGCCTGTATCCAGCAGTGGATGCTGTTTATCAAACCGTACACTATGTAAATTTTGGAATTTAGATATTCCTAGAAAATTGAAGACTGATTGAATGAAGTCAAAGGGGTAGCTTTTAAAAAGCTAAATATAGTTAGTTATTTCTCTCTCCCAGCAGGATTTTAGATTGCATGAGTTAATATAATATCAAGAGGAGTATAATTTAACTGAAAATGCATTGTGAGAGAATTTGGTCACACCATGCCTTTCCCCCTGTGAGAATCTTCACCTATTACTTGTATTTTCTTCTGCAGTTGAGAAAAATCAGCATGATGTCAGTCTGTGTTTCTTTAGTATTCCCCTTAATATTTAATGCCCATCATCTTCAAAAAGTGAGGCAGGAAGCTGACTACATAGCTACAGGTGACTACTGCTTGAGGAGAAAGGTAAACGAGTTAGCAATAGTCAAAATATTAATACCTTAAAGCAAAAATTGTCTGCTTACTTTCCTCTTTGAGTCCGCCTATATTACATTCAGAAGACTGTTACATAGTAGACTAGCAAACCCAGACTTTTAAAAAATAGCTTTCAGGGTATTCAAGGTTTAGCTGGTGCTAGCAGAGATTTCTGATGCTCTCATGTAAACAGTATCAGCTACCACATTGCATAGGAAAGTGTTTTCTACTTCTATAAAGTTACAGGGTGGCTACAATAGACAGGACAACAACATCTGTCATGGCATTATGAAGGGATTGCCTGCTGTATTAAGCTGTTACACTTTCACACCAGAAACTGCTGTCTGGACACTTTCAGTGTAAGAATGCATTTGCAGTGGGAAATTACTATAATCTCACCGTACTCAGCTGCAGCTTCAAGATCATCCTCAAGTAATGTATATAGAAATGGCAGAAGCAAAATATGCATATAAAGTTATTAATTGAGGAGTGATTAAGATACCATGTGATATCCATAGGAGGCATTCAGAGAGCTTTGTAATGGGCACAATAGCAATGATTAGAAGAAGGAATGCTGATCCCTTCATGCATGAAATAGTTTATCCCACTATGGAGCCCAGGAAACTAATAAAGCTTCTGTGGACCAAAGCCATAGAGGTTTAAATTGATCAGATTAAGGCATTTTCTAGAAATGCTTGCCTTTTTTACCATTTTGTTTTGCATGACTTAGGAATAAAGATCAGAAGAAGCAAAGAGTAAAAAGAATAATATCAGTTACTCATCACAATAGATCAATAATTATCCTTGCCTTTTAAAATATGCAGTTTTTAACAGTTTAAAAATATGAAAATAGTTACATTGAGGGTTTTTTCAGTTTTTACAGTGAATTTTAATGATTCAAGAACGTTTGTGATTCAAGAAATGTGGACATAATGTAGTCTGGTACTGATTAGAAACCTGGAGATACATAAATGGAACTTTAAGACAGCTATTGCACATATGTCTTGATAAGGTCTGTAAATGTTTTTACATGAGGATTGCAAATTTTCTTATTTTTTAAAATACTTGTACCATTTCCATCTACTCTTTTCTAGAAATGCTGTTATATATTTCTCTATCAAAATACTTTTAACAAAAGTAAATGCCATAAATATACCTTGGAATACTAGACAATATATAAACACTACTCACATTTCTTTCATGTATGCTATGTATTTTTTCTTTCAAGCCATAGTTCTGAACATTGACTCTGCAAATCTTATTATATGTTGTTTGTATGAGAATGAAAAAATATGATATGCTGTATAATTTAAAACTTCACCATTTAGTTGCTGATATTTTCCACTGGATGTGAATACCAAGTTGAATTTTCAAAGGAGTTAGCCTTTGTTTTAGACTATCAATATATAACCCCTGAATATTAGTGCCACATAATTACTTTATCTAATTAGAATGTAAAATCTGATGGCAAACTGAAAATTTGAAAGAAAACTTCAGTGGGAACTAAAGATTTGAATTGCTGTTTCATGTCCTAAAATTAGTAAAGAAGAGGAATTCTTCAGTGTTCATAAAGAAGTTTGAGAAGAAATTGGAACAGGAATTAACTTTACTGTTTCCCTGCTTTGTATTACAATTATAAGGAAATTTCTATTTGCTGAAATCTAGTATGATATGATTAAGTATTCATTATGCAAGTTTTCATAAGATTTACCCAAACTAAGAAATAGTCATTTTGTGGGCTAAGTTGATGTCATATCTGCCACTCTCATGGAAAAAAATTCCAACAGCCCTTCTGCCTTTTGCGTTATTCCCATCTTTTTACTTAGGATAAAATCACAGCATACAATGATCAAATTTCAGGCTTTCAACATAATTGTTTCCAAGTACAAACATGTTATACATGTGTAGCAATGAATAACTGTACTAACTTACATATTAAAAACATGCAAGCACTGTTCTGGCTTAAAGTCTTTTATTCAAATAAGGATAGCATATTAGCATTTACCATCAAAGATTTAAATTCTCATTGTCTCCTTAATTCAAAAGCAAAAAGCCATTTGCAGCCTGTAGGCCATGGGATAAAACCACAGAAATAGGGAGATAAAAATGTAAAATTGTCCTCACACATTCATGGTTTTCACATCTCACACTTTTTTCACCCCAAAATTTAATGGCAAAAATAGTTTTACTGAGGTTTTAGTGCTTTTTTTTTGAGGTAAAGATACCCTACCTTCAAATACTGTCCTTACCCCTAAGTAATCCAGTTTCTTAAAGGGCAAGTCTGGAGAGAAGGAAATAAAAATCATTATCAAGAAAGCCTTTTACAATGTGATTTTTAAAAATTCTATTTTGTGCTGTTACCTAGTATTGACTTTTGGAATACAGCACCTCTAATGTAGTTTAACATCATACATAATGAAACTATGAGACTCACTGTGACTTAAAGTTTTCAAAAACAGGAAGAATACTTAAACATAATATTATAGCTATTAATGATAACAAATAAGACTTCAATGTTACATGAGGTGAAGTATAAATACCTAGAAGATGGGAAAGACTTTTCAAAGAAATCTTTATTTGTCTTGCATAGAAGAGATGTGGACCAGATATTTTGAAAATGGTATTTTGAGATTTCTATTTCATTATGTTTTTGTTCTTTCAAAGCAGACTAGTTACTATCCAGAATGAAAGACACAATTTGGAACAGTTAATTTGGTATTTTATGTCATTATTCTCCTTAAATTTGATTATATGATTTTTATTATGTGAGTATGTGTTTTAAAAACATCTCATTCCTCTAAGCAGTATGGATTAAGAATAAATTCTCAACCTGATTTTTATATTTCATGTTTGGAGATGTTTTGTTTGTGTAGGAAGTGGCTTAGGAATGAGCTGTTTCCCTCTGCTATTACACATCATCTTTGTTAGTGTTTACACTGTGTATTGAAACTACACCTAGAAGTCCTAGTTAAATATGCTAGAAATTGCTGTAGAACAGAGCAAGAGATACTTAGTTGTACAGAGTTTAATGTTCAAGTATAATACACGAGTCAACAAATGTTTACAATGCAGTGCAAAGAGGCAGTAAGATAATATTGGTCAGCAAAATATTCACTGATCTGAGTACATCAGAAGCCTGCTAAATTCTTCATGTTTTGACAGCTGAGATATTTAGAGGAAAATAACAGATTGCTTTTGTTAATGCTTTTTGAGAATTATTTCTAACCTTGAGAGGCAATTGGGGATAAAGAATAAAGGTGGTTTGCCAATTCAGTGTGGAATCTGACAGCTTGCTAGTGAATGGAGAGAGATGATGGAAACGTGAAAGGCATATAGGTCTTCCTCTGTAACGGTTCTCCGCTTTCCAGATACAAAGAAAGAAATTACATACTTAAATAGTCACACAATTGGTTTGCAGAGTTGTTTTGGATGGTGATAAACAGAGCAGACTGCACTGATCAAATTCATGAAGAGGTACTTTACTTCTATATTTAGAGGAAATTAACTCTTTTAAGGGAACTCATCTGTGTAGATGAAATTAGAAAGTAGTAAATAATATAATGACACCCTGAAGAAAGAATTAGCCAGATTCAAGCATTTCAGATATAAGGACCTTCAGAGAGAACTCCAGATGAGACTGATGAGAGGACTATAGGTATTTTTAAAAGATGAAAATTATAATGATTAAGAAAGAAGGGTGAGAAGAATAAAGCTCCACTTAGCTATGTTGGTAATTACCTAGTTATGGAATACATAGAGTAAGTTGTCAGGGTACAGGCCCTGGCATTAGTTTGAACTTTCCTGAGACATGCCAAGGAGAAGCGGATCTTATGTGTCATCCCACATGTTACTGACTTGTGCACCATGAAAAGGGAAGAACTCAAGTGTCAGTATAAAAGATCCATTAAAATTGTGACTCAAAATGTCCTTGTACATTTACCAGCAATGAAATTTCCACCAATGCTGGTTTGATAATGTGCACCACATGCTCTTAATGAGTTAACTCCCAGAGAATGTGGGACCTGTATTCTAAGTGGAGTGCATCAGCAGAGAGACACCTCTTCAAATCCTCTTGCCATGTTCTCAAGTTTATATTTCAAGATTGTACCCATAAATGCAATGCCTGTCTGCATTTCACAAGACCTGTGGAAATGCACTGGAGGAGTAAGGTAGATGTACTCTCTGAAATTGTGCTTAACCTAGGATTTCTAAACAAGATTCTCCTGTGAAAGATTTAAAGAGGCTAAACTCAAAGCCCTTGGGAACTTCCTTGAACAGCTGTAGAAAAGTTCTGGAAAATGATCTATAAGACATGCAATTGCAATTCTAAAACAAAACCCAAATACTCAGCAGCAGGAAAGCCATTTTCAGGCTGAAGCATTTTGGAAGTCCTGGGCCTGTGAAACCTAGGCTAAAGCAGTACATCAAGTCCAGGGGAGGTTTGCATACCCGACTGCTTGCAATACTAATTTTTTTAGATTAATTTGATAGAAATTTGGTGGTGGAAAACTCAAGACAAAAAGAATTAAACTGTGTACCTTTGTTAATGAAATTATTTATTGTTCTAGTTGTTTCTTTTTTTGGAGCAATTCTTTCTTCTGTGGTGTATCCTAACTTTAGCTGTGATATGATCCTGAACTGCAACCTGTAGGTTAAATTTATGGGCCTGGAGATTATGTTGGCCGCGGAAGATGCAAGAATAACAAGAGAAATATTCTACCAAAATCATACTGACTGTAGCCAGATTTGGAAGGTAATAATCTTCTCTCTCCTAGAGGCCTAGTCTGCACATAACAAGTTTTGTGTCTACCATCCTACATTACAAATAACTGGCTTTGTTCTTTTCCCCATCCTGACAGTGGTAGTATTAGAACAACAAATATGTTGTTATGTATTTGATGGGGAAACGCTAGTGCTGCCATTTGACAGGCTTCTAGGGATTTTGTTTTTATTCAAATGGATTTGATCTAAATCATTCTACTGTTTGACACTTCGGCCTGAAGATAGAATGAGGAACACTCTGCAGTGTTTCAGAACTGAAACAGAAAATAGCTAAGAAAATGCTTACTTTGAGATTTAATGAGATAAACCTTATTTTGGAAACTCGCAAAACTTTGAAAAAATTTAGGGAAGGCAGCGAAGGCAGTACAAGGAGCTTTACATTAAGTTACAGCTGTTACTTGATCCCCTTTGTTTTCTGCATTTATAGCATAGACTGCCCAAAGCTTATGGACCTTATGAATCTGCATTTCTGCATATGGAAACAATTCTTCTGGTTCCACAGTGCACTCCTCTGGATTCTGATCTTTTCCAGATCAGTAGTTAGTATATGATGTTACAGGACAATGCAAATTCCACTGACTTCATCAAAATCTGTATGAAGTGTATCTGTGTATCAGGCATAGACTCACAGAGAGTTAGTAATAGGTTTTCATTGTTGCCTTAGCAAAAGTTGTGTGGTGCTTTTGTTTTCCCTACTTGCACACTCATTTTAGTGTGTTTTCTCAGTTTTCTTTGGGCTTTGATAAAAATTTTTAACTCAACATGAGCTGAAGTTAACACACTTCTTGATAGTACCAACTTTAAGTTTACTACTTTTACCAATAAGCCCTATTAACTTATTTCTCTAGTCAAGATACTTAAAATATTTTTGAAACTTTAAAGTACATGTGGTATCTGTAGACTATCTGATTTTTCACTTGGAGTTTCTAGAATTATTTGCAGCTTTTAAATAGGTGTATGTCCTTCACATACTTTAGAGCATCAGTTCTTAAATTTCTCTTTCTAAATACATGCAATGAGGGGGGAAACTGCCACTTTTTAAGAGGGAAAAAAATACTTTCTAATTTTATGATCAGCTTCAGCTGGACATGGCATTCTGAAAAGCTCATGCTTTGAATAAACGGGAAGAGAAAACAAACTTGTGAAAATGCTTACAGATCAGCATTCTTAAATACGAACTTAAAACATATGAAATTATTTTGTGTAAGTAAAGAAAATTAAATCAGGGCAAATCTGGGGAAAAAGAGAAGAAAGAGGTGAAAAAGGAGAGTATTGAGATAGTGAGTATATTAAATCCTCTTTCTGTTAACAGGCATTTAAGCCATTCCTGTTGCAAAACTCAGAGTGAGTATGTGTGTGTTGTGAAAACAGAGCCAGTCTCTTTTAAATTCAATGTAATTGACTCCTTTGATCTATATATACTGCAATCTGGCTATTTTATGTGTGTTAGTCTCTGCAGAAGAGGAAAACTTGAGATTTTTTTTCAGTAGTTACCTCTCTTTTCATGCTTTGAGGTGACACTTCCAAAGTCCAAGTTTAAGGCCCTTTCATTTAAAGTTTAAGAACAATACTACTGTTAGTAGTCATATTTCATCTGATTATGGGAGGAAGAAAAACACAATTTCTGCATGAAAAATAACATTTTTTCTCCACTTCCAGAATAAAATATCAATCCAATAAAATGCACATAATTAAAATGCACATCCAGCAGCCTACGCAGGATGCCTGAGCTAGAACAATAAATAGTATGGAAAATTATAATTTTTGTAGCATTCTCGGGATGAAATAATTGCTTTTCTAGAGACAGTGAGTACTTAGCCACTAATTGCATTGGGCTGGAATTTTACCTCCTTGTGTCAATGATTCCTAATGGAATCTTTCCTCCTTTGTGACATCTGGTTTGCATGGATTGGCTTCAAACCAGGAGGTACATCATTTTGTTATCTAGGAATGACTGGGAGCCTAGTAATTGAAAAGTTCACAAGAAACATTTTAACACAAAATTCTAAAAATATCATAGGTGCTGATAATGTATTTGTGTACTCTGGGATTCACTGTTACTGTCAAAGCTTTGTACCAAATTCAGCCTGATGATCTTGTGTTTCAGAGTCAAATTCTAAATTTTAACAGTTTTACAACACTGTCTTGTAAACCAGCTGACCAAAGTGTGGTTTCATAAATCCATGTATTGGTGACATTAATGCTGAAGGAATCATTGAAACCTGAAGGAAAGTTATTCTGCATACTACAAACACTCAAGCACGAAGTGCCCGTGCATTGCTTTGTTGTGTTTGTCGTTTGCAAAAAAACCAATGTTTCATGCAAAAATTGTATCATCAAATTAGAAATTTGAAATGCAATTAATTTTATGGATCATATGGGTGACTTAAAGGTTACTATGGTAAGTTTTTGTAACATTGTTATGTATTTTTCAGTTACTTTAAGTAAGAACTATGTAATAAAGAGATGACTAATCATCAAAGTGTTGTATGCAAAGTAGGTAATGTTATGATTTGTGGACCCTATTCAGCACACAGTGATTGGTTTAATTTCCTACCTTAAGTGCCTGCCTCACTTGCCCATGATTTTTGTACTTAAGAGATTTATATACATATAGTGGAATTTCTGAATGAATATTTCAGAGGTTTTAATAGATGTAATGTTATTAATTGTCTTTGAAACCTGAATATTATATTACCTAGTGGATGCAGCGCTTGGGGATGCATGTTTTAATGCATCTAGGTTTTTTTTTAAAATGTGGATGAAACGGATGTTTAATTCTAAAGATGCAAAATGAACAGAATTGATTATGGAACAGGAAATTGTAAGAAACTAAGAGCTCTGTTTTTGTCTCTTCCAGGGTGCAGCTGTTGTGGGTTTGGGTGGAAGAGAAGTTTTGCTTCTCAAGATATGTGAATGCTCCATATGCAATTTTTAACCTGACAGGATAAACTGATTTTCTCTTTTAAAATCTGAAGTTATAGGAGATATAACTTCAAAGTGAATAGTGAATCAGAGCTATGTTTATCCCTCTTATATGTCAGAGTTTAAGTGCAATGTTTTATGTATACAGTCATCATGACAGTTAAAAAGGCTATAAAGAAAAGCAATTATATAATTGCTTTAAAGAATTAAGTAGCACAGATAAAGGCTTTCAGAAACTACAGAGCAGCTTTAATAATTATATCACCTGAAGTAAAGCTGCAAAATTACGTCCTAATTATTTGCAATGAGTAATTATCTATAAAGTTGTAAGCTTTAAAGATTTTATGAGAGAGTAAGGGAGTTCTTTGATTTATTTTTTTTCCCCACACACACTAAAACAATACCCCATCATTTTCTATTTTAGCAGTTTTCACAACTTAAACATTAAATTCTTACTGTTGCTTTCTGTTATATTAGTAGTGTGTGTTTTGCAATTCTAATCTTCACGTTTTTCTTTCTTTATCACCGAAGCAGGCCTTTTGAAGCCAGGGAATTTTTCATAGCAATATTGACAGTGTTCGCATTTGCATGATGACAGCCAAGGAATGGAGCAGTAATTTTTGAAATTGCAGAAGTATTTAGAACACTGATAAAAGCTGAAATATATTTTTGATGGATTGAAGTTAAGCATACATGATTTTTCCTGCTGTCAAAAGGCTCTGAATTTAGTGAATATTTGCCTGCTGTGAGAATGCAAGATTAACATCACAACCATCACCCGGGCACCCAAACCCTGCAATTTAATAGCTTTTTAGGTTCTTTCCTTTTTCTAAACAGCAATTAATCTCATTTTAGTACAATTTTCTCGTTTCTGAAGTCGCTCATTGAATCGCTGTTTTGTTCATATTTGGCTTCAGCTCCTCTGCATAGTCATTAAAGTCCCAATTAATGTCACCTTTAGCTGAAGAGTACTCATTTTTATTGAGAAAATGACAGTTGCTGCCATGAGTAGTGCAGTGTAATATACATTAATTGCCCTGTAACACTGGTAATTACGAGTTTTTCAAGCCTCTCAGTAAACTGTCATGCCTAGACAAGACTGTGCTAAAATAGATTACTCATTAGGGAGACCTGTCCTGTTTTCTGGTGGGTTCTTAGTGTTGGTTTAAAAAAAAACTTGAGTTTGAACAAATAGTTGCCAAAAGCAATTTCCTACAACAACATGTCTGTGTTCAGTTTTCCAGCCATCACTTCAGCCTGCGGTCAGCAAACAGACAGGGTGCTGTGGACTCTAGAGATGTCAAGATTTTTATTTAGGTGGATCACAAGGATAAGCTTAGCAATGTGTAATTGAGTGCTTAATATAAATGTTATTAAAGCTGCCTTTTTCAGTGCTGTGCTTGTAACAGGTCTACCTGGCATTTTAGAAGAGCAGTCAACATCATCAATATTTTATGCTCCAAAAGACTTTAGCACAGTGCTTCAGACTGTCCAAGCAGCTGGAATTACTAAACCTGTTCTCAGATAATTCTGTGGAGGAACATTAGGGATTATATTGTATGTTATGTGGAATAATTATCAGATCTTTCAGGAGCTGTGTGGCATTGCAAGATGTATATTTTTAAAAACATAGGGAAAAAATATGTGGAAATAATTTGGTTAATATTGTGACCACTTGGCAAATGAGGCTTTGATGCATATATTATTAGAAGATCCACCTGCTGATTGACTTGGGAAATGGTGGGAAGCAAGGAATGTATTTCACTGCTTTCTCTTTCTGTTGCTCTCCTATGTTATGTTTGTTTTTAAGGACAAAATAGTCTCTTTTAAAGCTCATTGCAGCATTGAACTGACAAAAGAAAACCTTTGTTTTATCTTTGTTATAACACCTGCTTTAGGCAATCTGCTCTTTTATGCTCTCACTAAATGAATTTTGTCACAGCCTTTCATATTCTTCTGTGGTGATGAGCTAATGAAAGTAGATAGTACAATTTGTGCTGACCAGGTAGCAACTGCCAGCTTGCAGCTGAGAATAGTTCAAATAAATAAATAAATAAAATATAGCGTTATATCACTGATTTATCCATTACATAACATTAATAGTGAGAAACCTTGGTGTGTTTATCTGTTTGTATTGGTGTGCATTTATCGAATTGTTTATGACAAGACTAATTGGGGTAATTGTAGACACTGAAATTACCTGTCAACTATATGTAACCACACTCCCTTTCTTTCTGACAAATGATGACAACTGAGGGACCCCGTAGCATTACTCATGATGGCTTTTCGAGTGGTAATAAGGACAATAGGGGCCCTGGCTAATTTGACATGGACAGCCTTCACAACAAGAAGCCAGCTAAATGACTTGTCAGTAGGGGAAAGAAGTCAGAAAAGTAATGGAGTCCCCCATGGCGCTCTGACAGGGAGATGAGGCAATTTCAACGGAAAGTGAAAAGGCTTCAGTTTGTCAAGTATTTAGAACAATCAGAGAACAGCTAGAGGCTGGAACCTGACAATAAATTTGTGAACCATGGTAGCAGTTTCATATAGGTCAGTTATTTCATAATGGCTGTGAAGCTTTCAGAGGTTTCTGCTTTCGTAGCATACTTCACATCAGCCAACTGGTGCTTTGTCACCTTAAATTTGTGCTTCACTTTACACAGTAGGAATAATGGTTAAGGTTACAGAGGAACGGCAGTGTAAGACAGCATGATCTGCAGACACCAATCTGTTGAAAAGTAAACAAAAATTTAGATAGTAATACTGTGATTGCATCGATTACAAGCTAGCGGTGTTAACACGTTCTTTATGATTTTGGCCTGCGTCCTTTTTATGGATAAGTAAAGTACTTAATTTCTCATGGACAAAACCAATAAAACTAAAGCCTCTGATCCCATCCTTTCTCCCTACTGAACAGTTAAAATTTCTTAAGGTTCATTTCCTCATGCTTGTTCTTGAATGTATTCTGGTTCTATGGTTTTGACATCTGAGACACTGTTACTGATGATACAAAAGAATTGTGATTTTTTTTTTTTTGACTGCTCAGCAGAAGGTGATTTTCCAATGTGTTTTTTAAAAAATCACAACCTTTCAGAATTAAATACCAGTTCTCTGTCCCAGTGATAAGAAGTCTTTTTATCTATGGCTTCAGGAGTCTGTTGGGTTGGTGTTGTTGGTTGAGGGGCTTTTTCATATCAATGGTTCTTACCCGTTTATTTTTGTTGAGATAAAAGTCAAAGTATGATTAAAGCATTTTTTCAGTACCACACTGTGCCTTCTGAACTCCTGATGCAGGCCCCTGAATTCTTTAAATGTGTTTATGAATTGAGCACAGATGTAGTTAGAAGTATCAATTTGTCCTTTTTGGCAGAAATTGTTTTGTTAGTAAATAGGATTGAATATATTCATTCTACTGTTTTTCTTAGATTCTGATTCCTTCATTTTACCAAATGTTCTGTTTTAAAGCTAGTGCAGAGCTTTTTGTTTTCTGTCTTCCAAAAAGGTCTCAGAATAGGACCTTTCTGTGCCATATTTAAAAAGTTAATACTGCTTTATTGACACATGTCCTGCTCCCCCATCTGTATGCATCACTCTTTCCTCATTTTTTCCAGAGTTAGGCACTTGCTATTTGAGTTTCATCACTGTGATTTGAAGGAAATTTAATTTAGGCCAGCCAGGAACTTGGCCCTTGATTCCCAGTACCTGAACATTTCTTGTTTTGTAGTGATTTTGCTGAGGAAATATACTGGTAAATTGAAGGAGCTTGCCATTTTGCAAGATGGGTCATTGAGTCAGAGGTAATAAATGTATTTCCCCTCTCTATAAAACAAACAAACAAAAAAAACCACCTCACCTGTATGAGGTGATCTTTTATGCATAGTATGTCCGCACCTGATTCTCCTTTATTCTGGTTGCTTGTCCTACATTTTTATCTAAATTTGGCAAGTATTCTGCCTATTTATTTTCTAGGAGGCTTCCCCAGCAGAATTAAAGAAGTTATCGACATATGCTTAAGCATTTATTAGCATGTGTCCAAAGTTGGTGTCACTGTCAAGATTTTGGGATGTTTGATAATGGAACAATCAACACAGCACCAGGCTTCCTGGCATTAGATGGGATTCATCTTTCTCTAGAAGAGAAGAGAGTCTTTGGGTTAATTTGGCTCAAGGACAGAGCTTCCCCCTCTTATGGTGGAGGAAGGGAATAAGATCAGACTCGCCTGCGATAAGCTGTGGCATGACATGCCAAGGTTAGGTGAACATGGTGCTTGCTCTGCGCAAGAGAAGTTGCCCTCTAGATCAGAGATGGAGTGAGTGTGAAGAACTCTCTCTGAAAAACAGCCACAAGCAGGTTGCAAGCTTATGGGTAAGAATCAAACACCAAGGCAGCAAAGGGAATTTTGTGGTTGGTGCCTACTACAGGCTGTCCAGTCAAGGGGAAGCTATTGATGAGTCCTTGTTTCTCCAGCTACAGAAGACATTACACTCACAGGTTCTTGTCCTTCTGGGGGAGTTGAACCACTCCAACATCTGCTGGAAAAGTAGCACAGTGATCTGTAGGCAATCCTGGAGATTTCAGGAATGCATAACTTCTTGAGCTGGGTAATAGACAGCCCCGCCAGAGGGGATGCAATACTGATGGTAACCAATGCAAGCAAGCTAGTCAGGAACATCAAGATTGGAGTGGGATAAAGTGCAGCCTGGGGTAAAGTAATCGTGCACTGGTTTGCAGTCTTGAGGAATATGGGTCAGGCAAAGAGTAAAGTCAGGACCCTGAAATTTTAGGAAATCAAACTTCAGCTCTTCAAGGAGTTAGCCAGTGGGACTCTCTGGCAAACTGCCCTAGGGGAAGGGATGGGAGATGAACAGAGCAGAACTGAGTTGTCAGATCTTTAAAGACTCTTTCCATAGAGTGCAAAGCTCTTCATCCCCACACCTGAGAAATCAGGCAAGGAAGGCAAGACTGGCATGGCTGAGTGAGGACCTGCTGGTCAAACTAAGGGGCAGAAAGCAAATGCACAGACAGTGGAAGCAGGTACAGGTACCCTGGGAAGAGCAGAGGGATACTGTGTAGTTGTGTAGGGATAGGGTCAGGAAGGCCAAGGGGCTGGAACTTTGCAAAGGATACAAAGACTAACAAGAAGGGCTGCTACCAGTATGTCAGTCAGAAAGGGAAGGTCAAAGAAAGTGTGTTTTATAAAAGTATGGGTTGTATTTCAGTTGTACCAGGAGTTCGAGAGACTTTTTATCAATGTAGTGGCAATACCTTGATCTTCTAACATTGCTGGCTAAAAAGTATCCCTCCTAATGCCTTTTATATCTTTCCTTCAATAAGAAATTTCATTAATAAGTTTGATTTAGGAGGTATTTTCAGTGCTTTCATCACATTTAGTTGCTGGTCTTAGAGGAAGAGGATTTCTTCTTTTCTTAAAAATTTCTTTGAAGGCCATTGCCTATTTTATTTCTCACAAAATAAATTAGAACTTAGGAGGACTGACAGAAGTTATGCCTTGTAGCAAGAAACCCCTATTCGAGAAAGAATGAGAAAAATATCATTCTAATGGTGGACATAGAAGAATATTTCATTATGCAGTGGATTAATTTAGCTAAATATGGAAATCTCAGGATCAAAAAAGTCATGACAAGTTATTCTTTAAAAATTTTTATCTAGAATAGATCTTATTTGTAGCAACTTGAATTAAATTCTACTCTTCAATGAAAGAGGGAAAATGCTGTTTAAATTCTGAAAGGCATTAAATAGATATATAAGGTTTTACATTGAATTTGAGGGAAATAATGGCAACTTTTTTCCATTATCAGATTTTTGACAGGATTCTGTATTGCTATGTACTTAGGACTTCTTATAAATATTGCCATTATATAATGCTACATGGGTCTATGTTAGTATGTTCAAAAGTATAGCATAAAATCAGTGAAGAAAATTGTTTTTTTCCTATGGAAAGTTATGCAGAAATAATAAAAATCTGGTTTTTTAATTCTTTCTTCATCTGACTGAAGTATAACCAATATAGCCAATGGCAATCTCAGTTCCTGCATTGAGTATCATTAGAATAGAAATGCAGAACAAAAACCTTTATACCAAAACTGGAGACAGATCTTTGCATATCAATTGTATTTCTGTTTCAGCAAATACTGCTACATGAGTTTAGGGGATGTGTATATCATAGTTCTGGGTTTTCTTAAGTGTAAAGTCATCTGCAAATA
Source organism: Fringilla coelebs (assembly GCF_963513975.1). Classification (NCBI taxonomy): domain Eukaryota; kingdom Metazoa; phylum Chordata; class Aves; order Passeriformes; family Fringillidae; genus Fringilla; species Fringilla coelebs. The sequence continues at coordinate 30,312,026 of NC_140034.1, forward strand.
TAAAACCCTTTCCATGTATACTCTGCCCATTACTTTGAATTAATGAAGTCAAAGTGGATAATAACACATTTTAGTTTTCATGGTTACTAAATCAGATTTTTTTTAAGTTCACAGCCATTAGGAAAATTTCCAACTCTGCCCTATTTCCTTATCAAATTGCAGAAGGAGATGTTTTTACAGGAGTACAATATACCATGTTCAATTTGTAAATGCAGAGCTGTATCATCCAAAAAAAATATGTCTAGGACCTTTTATACTGTGTAATTCTAGCTGCCCATTCTACATTCTTGCAATGTATTTATTTATTTTATTCCAAAGAAGCAGTCACTGCCTGTGTACTAGCAGATATAAATAAGTGATGAAAAACCTGGGGTGGTATATAGGTTGCAATATAAACAGCTTTACATAGAGAGGAAGTAAATATAGTTAGATATGATTAATCTACATATAACCAAGACTTTGTATGTTTTTGCTAAAAAATTTAATTGCGAAAGAAATACAACTTATGTGAACTGTACTTCCCCAATATGTAGTCTTGGTAATCCTCTAAACCCTCCAATCCAGTAAGTATAATAATTCATTTGCTTTCTCCATATGTGCTTTTGTTTCTTGGGAAACTAAGGAAGTAGGTTGACCATGAATTACATGGACACTGGTGCTCAAAAATCAGGAGAAGCATCTTCCAGATGGAAGGAAAAAAACAACAAAAGTCACTTTTTCTGGTTGGTCCTCCAGTACAAGATGGAGATCCATAGGTTAGTGTGTTCTATGCTTGACTATCAAAAAGAGAGTCCTTTTTTAATGGAAGGTAGTGTTACTGTTTATTTCTTTAAAATAAAGAAACATTCTGTTTAGTTTTTTTAACCCAGCATTGTCATCTTTGGCTAATCCAAGTTGAACAGTTTACTTCCTACCCAATTTTCCACAGAAGTCTAAAACCCAGGAGTGCAAGAGATAAGCATATATGTGCCAAAAATGTAGATAAACTGTCATTTTGTAGGTAGTTGAGTAGGAAGAAATGTGTCTGTATATATGTATTGATAAATAATGATACATAATCTGTGAAATAGTGATACATAATCTTCACACTTTGTAAGTGAACATCTTCATGAGTACTACAAGCATCTTTCTTATATTATCAAGTGTAAGATCTCAGCACTGATCCAAGATGATAATAGTAATTTGAAACTGTATCACTCGGTCTCCCTGTCAATTTTACTCTACTATCATTCCATAATAGTCAAAAGAGGTGGATGGATTATGTTTTATACAGAGTCCAGATTCATATGTAATGTCTGGAGACACATGTAACTATCAGTAGAAGATGGAATGAAATAAATTAATCTGATTAAATTCATGGCATATGTGAAAAGTCTGTCCTAGTTAGTTTATGTAGTATTAAACTGCCATTTCAGCGGCTGGCAAAGCTTGATACTCAGATACTTGGAAATAATCAATACACATACTATTGGAAACAATCAACTGCATTTAGGAACACTATTGATAACTCAAATGCCATTTGCTATTCTTATTTGGCTTCCTTTTATTTAGATTGTAATTTAACTACCATCTAATTAGTTTTAACTTAGTTCAATTGGAAGTAGTAAAACCTACTTACTAATAAGTGACTCATGTCATAAAGACACATACAACCTCCTTATTTCCTCTAGGTCAGTCATGCATGAACTAATGAACTGAATTTTTGTTTCTCTACATATTTTAAGAAAATGAATGCAATTTAATTTGTCCTTTTCTCCCTCCCCAAATCAAAACATAGATACAAGCTTTTTTATTTTTTTGCCCTAGCTGCATTCTTAACTGTTAAAATATCCTAAAGCACTTGATCACGTTGCATTTTAATTTCCAAGTCATGTGTTGTATTAGTGAAGTGCACATGTTCCTGATTTCAGCTGAAAGTTCTCAGTCTGTTTAGCAGAACACCAGGCTGGCACGAACAAGGTCCTTGCTAGGTCAAAGGCCTGAAGTTTACATCTTTCTTAAATCTGACTTTTGTAAAAACGTAAGAAGCACGGGTCAGGGCAACTAGCTGATGGCATTGCCTCTTACAGCCACTGATTAAATTAGCTCAACATTTATCAACTACACAGAGACTACCACTTAACCTTTTACTGAAGAATTTTGATGTATCCTTATTTTTTAATGAGGATGTTATTGTCCCAAAGTGTCCCTTAAAGCTTTAGTGCAGATTTTTTTCTCCCATTTAACTGACTAGCAGGCTTTAAATGCTATATAATTCAAAGTGTGGTGTTTATAACTGTGTTTTGTTTTGAGGATAGAGGTTGATTAATTTTGCCCCGGAACAATGTTTTTCTAACTATTATTATTTTATCTGTTCAGTTCTAAGATTTTGCTTGTATGTGTTCCATTTACCTCAATTCCAAGATGTAATTTATAGTTAGCTTGAATGCTAGTTGTTTTTTTAATTGAAATTATTAACTGAGAAATATTTACCATAAGATTTCTTGTTAGAAAATATGCAGTACGGTAAACCCATTACTACTATGGGTTTACCTATTATCTGTTAATCGTATTGGACTCTAATCACCTGAGTTTTGAAAACTAATTCACATTTTTGCCAGGAGAAAAGTTGCCTGTGATTGCACATCTTGCAATCTTGGATTCAAGGTTTTCCTTCCATGCTGGAATTTGGGGCCTGTAAGTGATAGATTTAGTCAGTTACAAGTGTGATCATCTCACCAGAGAGCTGAGCTAATCCCAGATTTGCAGACTGATGGAATAGTTGCAGCTCTTGCTGTGAGAAAGCGGCAGGCAGGCAACAAACTACCGTGATCATGGCAAATGCAGGATTATACCATTTCTGCCTAGGCAACAGCAGGATCTCAGTGCCATACTGAGGTGAGGTGCAGGCAGCTGGGGACTATAGTCACTACAGATCTGCATTGGGATCATCCAAGTCCCAGGATTAGTTGAAACAGATTACAGCAGTGGCAAGCTGGGAGTGTGTGACCACATTTCTCTACCATGTACTAAAGTGCACTGATAATAGTAAGAAGGACCATCAGCAGGCTAGAATAATATCTGCTGCTTCTCCTACATAAAAAGAAATATAAAAACTCCAATCTGAACAATTACTATCTCTCATTACTCTCTAAGTATGTATAATGAGAATTTCTACAGAGGCCCAATTTCATAAAAGGTTGGTGTAGAGCATAGATCTTAGTCATTACTAGCAGCAACATTATTGTCTCCTTCCTATGTTAATATGATGTCAGTAAAGAAAGGCTCAGACTCATGAAATTGACACTCAGACTCAAGTAAACTAGAAAATAAACTGTTAGGTTTCTCTTTTGAAAAATTCAGTTTGGAAACAGACAGAGAACACTGATGTTTCCTGGAAGGAAAATAGAAGTGGGGAGGTAGGGAGAAATTCCTGTTTATGTGCTCCTGATTTCTAAAAACCAGCTTTGAGAAGTAGCAGTATTTTCAGTCTGGTCTTCACTTGCCCTTAGCCTACGTACTTCAGCTCCATGCCCTAGCTATAGCCTGGGTATTTCATAGCAGCTGACTATCATATCCATATCTGTGTAAGTAAATTGTTCTTGTTATGGTCCCACTAGTAAAATCACTTATCTTAGAGCAGTATTCCAAGCAGTATCTGGGGGTGGAAACGTTGCCTGACAGCAGTAATGGAACAAATCAAGACACAACTTAATACCAAGCATAAAAGTTTCATTAATCTGGGAGAGAAACGGCAGAAGAAAGACTTGCATTTTTTATTACTGAGTCTCATGTTATCTAGTCATATGTCAAAAATTTATTTTCCTGCTTAAATTAACCCTTTGATATAGCCAGATGACTTCAAAGTAGAACTATTTTGAATCAGTTGAGTTATTCAAAGCAAATAATGTTTCCTGAAAACATTGTTTCCTAAAACTAATTACATGCTTTGTAGATGTTTAATCTTAGCACTTATTTCAGTCTCACTGTATGTTACAAAGTTAATTTGAATTTAATATATTATAATTGAAAGTGATTATTTTATTGTTAGCAAGTAAAATGCGGAACAGACAAAATGTTTAGGTTTAGTCACATTGTGGTTACTGGAAATTAATATTCTGCATTCTAAATAAATTGAAGTAGTTTGAAACTCCCCAGATGCTGGAAATTAATAATCCTGTTTTAGGAAAAACGCATCCAATATGATGAAACCTGAGTATAAAATATATGGATGTATTCTCTAGCACAGAAAAAATGGTGGATCTTCACTGTTGGAACTGGAACTATCCATTGTAGTTTCAAAACACAAATGGAATGGTAAAGTGGTTTAAAAAAAAGTAATTGGCTTCTATAAGCTAATACTGCTGGGGGTGAAAGGTCTAGAGAGGAAGCCACGTGAGGAGTAGCTGAGATGGCTTGGTCTGTTCCGCCTGGAGAAGAGGAGACTGAGGGGAGACCTCACTGCAGTTACAAATTCCTCATGAGGGGAAGAGGAGGAGCAGTCACTGACCTCTTGTCTGTGGCACCCAGTGACAGGACTGAGGGAATCTGAGGCTGTGTCAGGGGAGGTTTGGGTTGGATATTAGGAAAAGATTCTTTGCCCCGAGGGTGGTTGGGCACTGGAACAGGCTGGCCACAGAAGGGGTCACAGCACCAGCCTGACAGAGCTCAAGAAGCATTTGGACACTGCTCTCAGGTACATGGTCTGGTCGTTGTTAAAAGGATATGATATAGAAGATATAAACAATCTTATACTTTCATCCTTAAAGCAACTGAAGTGTTATCTTCTAAATTAAGCACTTTGTGTGATCAGACACTATCAGTAGAAGATAAATAAGTGCAGTCTGCAGTACATCTTGTTGGGTTTGTCCTAATGTATCCAAGAGCAGGTGGGCTAAATATGAGCAAATACATTGGTTTTCTCAAGGTACATCAGTGGTTAAACAACTGGGAGAAAGTTCTTCAAGCTTAAAGAGAGTTAGAGCACACAAAATGTTTCAAATCATTGATTGAATCAGTCTAACAAATTAAAAATTCTGTCCAGAAGAGTAATAAACTCGTAAACTTACAGTTTTCAAAACTGATTAGTGAGATCAAAAAACTGTTTTGCAATGAACTTCAATCACTGTAGAAAAGGTGAAAAGTGGTTGATTTTTTGCCAAGTTATAAATGTATTACAAAAATACCTATTTTAACAGTGCTTTCCGTATTTTTTTGTTCCTAAAAGACAGTCATTCAGAAAATGTACAACTTTCTTTTTACACAGTTCAGTGTCTTGCCAAAATCAGTTTGTTCTGTAATAAAAGTTGTACTACAATATTCATATTGATTCTGCACATATGGAATCAACTGCTCTATTGAAAATAATTTGTATGATCTTTTCAGTTTACAGCACAAATAAAAAAGTAGCCCACAAAAAATACTCACATTTATTTTATATTTTTCATTGAATTCCTACTGAAGCTAATTCTAAAAAGAAAGTATTTGCCCTCATGGAATTCAGGTAAATCTCATGAAACTATAATGAAAAGCAGTCCCACATTGCTCTGAAAGGGAAAATTATTCCTATTTATCATACGCTTTTCCTTAATCAATTTAATAAATTTACACTTCAAATTTAGTGGAAGGGGTGTGCAGGAGTGGAAAAACAAACTGTATTTCTTTTAACATGGATTGTTCAGAAGGTGAAATGTTTGGATTAGAAAGCAGCGATGAAGCGCACATTTGGTTGTAGTATTACTCAAGTCTCACTATATTTGCCTTGTTATTAAGAAAAACAAAATTTAGCCAAGATTACTTTAGTACAGAGCATCCCATCATAAGCACACCCTCTTTCACCTGCATATACATTTATTCATGTATATGTAAGCATGTCTATAACTGTTCCTGTTTTTTATGTTACCATATAAATCATCAGATTAGTGCTATTCTGACTTTATTTCATGGGAATCTTTTCATAGATAATTTATAAACGACTTCTAAGTTAAAAGACAGGATACACAACTGGAAAATAAGTATTGAGTTGAAGTTCTCTGTCTAAAAATGTTTCATTTGTTATGAAACTTACCTCCAATTTGGTGGTGTTGTGAGGTGGACAGGTTAATGATTTGTCATTTTTCCACATTTTTAATTTGTGTTGTTTTAATACATGGCTCAGTCTTGCACTTTTTGAAGTCTAAAAGTGGATAGCATTGTTCATGGAGCTCAAACTTGCTACTAATTTTTTTGGTGTCTTTTAACATATCCTGTCAGCTGAGCCATTAAAGCTCAGCCATTAAAGCAGAACTCTCAGAAGATATATGCATGCTTGAGTGTATTAACAAAGATAAGCAAGTACTAAAAATCTGAAAAGCTTCATCAGACTGCAGTAGAGATAAGTTCATTTCTGCCAAAACATTCCTTTTGGTTACTGGATATCAAAAAGACCTGTTTCTTTGATTTCTTATTGTACTTTTCTTTATTTAAAAATAATCTTTGTCACTCCAGAAAATTTGTTGAGGAATTTTTGTGTTGGCTGTTGGGGGCAGTTTTGGACAGACAACAAAGTTTTCCATAAGTTTCAACGTTTCTGCTATAAAAGTCAAAGTGAAATATCTACTTCAGTCCAGCTGAGAATATATCAATTATTTGGGTGAACTTGAAATGTTTTATTTCTTGTAATTTTTAATAAAGCAAAAACTGCAGTCCTACAATTCTCTGTATTTAATGTGGATAGCTGTTGTGGCTCTGGAGAATCATATCCCCTCTTCTACTCTTTTTTACTACTTTAGTGGAGTTAAAGGAGTCTAACCACATGCCAACATGTTAAAAGAAAGGGAAGGGGGATAAGGGGGAATGGTATTTAATGGTGAAATATGTCTCAGCAAACTAAACTGAAAAATTTATTTAAAAATTTCTTCATTTCTGTCAAAAATTACTAAATTTTAATGTTGCTAAATCAAAACATGATTTAGCTCTTCTGTTGGGGTTAACTTCTGCATTAAAGCTCTTCATTTTGAGCCTGGTGTCAAATTGAACGTTATGGGGTGAGTTTCCAGATTTTGCTCAGCCAGGTAGTGAGTGGTACAGCTTATTTCTGCATTGCTTCTCTAATGTCTTTACAGTAGAGAGTAACAACTTGAAAAGTAACTCTCTGGGACCAAGCTGAGTTTTGAGAACATTACAACAGGGTTTGTTAGAAGTACTGTTTGCTAAAGATCCACCTGAGATCACCAAGTCACTGATAACAGTAACTATAAAAAGGCATCTGATGTCATCCCTGACTTCTTAGTCAGGAAGACCAAGAATCCTCAGATGTGATTAGCAGCTGGCAATTGCAAAATTTTTTTAGCTTTGAAAGCAACCTTTTTTTCTATTGAATTAATGGAAGTACAAAGAAGCATTCGTTATCTACTGTTAAATCTGGTTCTGACAAGTCATGCATCACAAATATAGTTAATGATCAACTATTATTTAGTAATTCTGTATAATTTTGTTTGCATCTCATCCCATTTCTTGCATTGATGTCAAATTGTGATATAAAAAACAAATGGAATTGATGATCAATGACTTAAAATACATGTTGATATAATCAAAATGGCATAAAAACAGAGGAGCCATTAAGTAGGGATCATAATGTATGCCAGAAATTAAAATAAACAACTGTGAGATGCTGTAGTGTCATGAGAGATTTCAGTACATCTGTTTACCTTCCATTCATGTAAGGGAATCATGAATGAGATGGAATGCTTCAAAACAGGAGGAAAAATCTAAACTATTAAACAATATTATATGTTGAGAAAAGAGAACTTTTTGTTCATTAATGTTTCCTCTTCATTTTGAACTGTTGCAATAATTTCCATGTCATCATGTGGGCCACTTTGTTTTTTCATATTGCATCCTGTGAAGTGTCAGTTGGCTGTCTTTGCCTTAATGGGCAGAACATTATTTATGAGGTGCATTTTCTTCAATTGTATTTGGAAGGTCCCTATCATACAGTCCAATGCCTGCAACTCCTGACTGAATGGTCAATATTTCTTCATTTGTGTTTTAGTGAGGTAATCAAAACCATTTTGCCCCCCACGTGTTGGAAAAAAGCGCCACACAGTATTAACAGTTCTGTGTAATATATGTGTATATAATGTTTACTTGCTTTTATTTAAGATACCATCTATTTTAATGGTTTTATATTAAACCTACAAAGACAGAGTTATTGGCCTATCCTTAATATAGTCAGTGAATTATATCTAGGCACAAAGTGATAAGTAAAGATTTTCATTCTCAGCTCTGAATTTCCTTGTAGGTGTGGTTTTTCAGACCGGTAACAATACCCTAATGCCAAGGGCTGGGAGGCTGTGGTTTAATATGGACTAATGCACACGGCACTGCTTTTACATTAGTATTATTTCTTTCAATGTGTTGTAGTGAAATTGTATTTTAAAACCAGGCAAAATATTGATGCTTTTATTGAATGGAGTAATTTATTAAAGAAATATTTTAGTCTTTTGACATTTCATCATCAAATAACAGTAAACATAATACACATTTCCCATAAGACCATTCTTGAGAGCCAAATATTTACCCTTCAGATATTCTAAAGGTAGAGTTGATGGGTGAGAAGCTGGATTTGACTCAGCCATGGGCACTCCCAGCCCAGAGAGCCAAACGTGTCCTGGGCTGCAGGCAAAGCAGTGTGGGCAGCAGGGCCAGGGAGGGGATTCTGCCCCTCTGCTCTGCTCTGCTCAGACCCCACTGCAGAGCTGCATCAGCTCTGGGGTGCAGCACAGGAAGGACATGGAGCTGCTGGAGTGAGTCCAGAGGAGGGCATTGAAGATGATCAGAGGGATGGAGAGCATCTCCTGTGAGGAAATGCTGAGAGAATTGGGAGTGTTCAGGCTGGAAAAGAGAAGGCTTCAGGGTGACCTAATTGCAGCCTTCCAGTACCTGAAAGGAGCCTACAAGAAAGATGGAGAGGGACTTCTTACAAGAGCATAAAGTGACAGGACACAAGAGAATGGTTTCAAACTGAGAGTAAGTTTACTGTAGGTATTAAAGAATTCTTTGCTGTGAGGGTGGTGAGGCACTGGAACAGCTTGCCCAGTGAAGTTGTGGATGCCCTACCCCTGGAAGTGTTCAAGGCCAGGCTGCATGGGGCTTGGAGCAACCTGCTCTAGTGGAAGGTGTCCCTGCCCATGGCAGGAAGTAGGAACTGGACAACCTTTGAGGTCCCTTCCAATCTAGACCATTGTACGATTCCATAATTGTAATAACTACTCTGTGAGCAACCCAACAAAAAGATATGTCTAAAGATGATCTTGTTAACATAGAGTGGTAACTCAGAAATATGCCAAAACAAGTTCGGTCTCTACTTTGAAATACTATTCTTAAAATTGGCATTCAGTTTTACAATTCATCAATTGTTTTCATTTTAGTAATGCAAAAACTCTGAACTATCAAGCATGTCTTCCTGACAATCTCCTAAAGTTATTAGTTAGGATCTAGAAGTAGTTAAAGTGCATAAAATTTAAACTACATAGACCATTTAACTATAAGTTAGTCCAACATGAGAATAACTGATTTTTTTCAGATTCATCTGGAAATCTTGAAATTAACAACAGGTAAAGGATTTTCAAAGCCATTTTAATGTTAAGGATATTTATTGTAAATTGAGAGCTTCAGATTTAAACTCAACTTTCTGATAGTACACTTAAATTGTTGAGTTTGTTTCTCTTGTTTTTTGGAAAAATCTTTAAAATACATACTATTTCACTAATCTCTGGATACAAAATCAGGAAAAGTGGTTCCTTGCTCCTTACATAACTTCTCTTAGGTCATTTATGTTTCTGAAACTAAGTGCCATCATTTAGTATCTGTTGTATTATCATCAGCCTTTGTTGCAAGTTTGTTGGCAAGTGCCAAGTAATGCTGAGTGAGAATAATGGTTTAGCTCTGCTTTTCTAACCTAGTGCATTTGAGATCTTTATTTCAGTTATTGTCCAGTTATTTCACACCACACTTCTGGTTCACTATATATGAAAGTAGTTAGAGATGGTTCTTTCTCCACACTTTGAATCTCACATCTGACACTTTTTAGCTCGTCCTTAAAATAAATATTTTTGTTCTGTAAGTGACTGCACAGATAAAACAAAGGAATTGAGTGTACACTTCTTATAGAATAGCTGCTCTCTTTTTTCTCATTCAGTTGGTAGGTGACTATAAAAAAAATTACCACTGTATGTATCTCTGTAATTCAGTTTTAGACATGCTGAAGCATAAATTCACCCACTATACAAACACAAAGTTAAGAACGGTAATAAAATGTGTGCATAAAATGGGGGTTTTGCTGTCACATTTGATTCAGTTGCTATTGCTTTGTTCAGTTTTACTGTTAAATTTAGTTCTATTTGTAAACAAAAAATGTTCATCCCTACTCAGCTATTTCTAATGCAGGTGAGCTTGTTGGGGCTAGCAGGGATTGCATTACACTCCACCTGTCACACTTTGCCTCTGCCAGAAATTTGGTTTACAGGCACAACCTCTCCATTGAGAATTTCGTTCCTTCACTTATTATTAGATTTGCTGTCTGCTTTATGAACTGCAGTATTCACAATGAGTCCACTTCTCCAGGTGGAACAGACATAATCAGATGGTCACCTGGTCCCTGGAACCTTTTATGAGCTATGTACTTTACAACCAGGACCTTGAGAAGAATTCATAAATTAAATTTTAAAAGGGGAAGAACAGGGTGTATAAAGTGTGTGATTGGCATGGGTGTTGTTTAAAGATAATTTTTTTTCCCCCTGAAAACTAGGACAGGGAACTAGTGATGAAGCTATTACAGATCTCTGAGTTTTGGTGGTGGTTTCATTTCTTTCAGCATACCTTTGAGTGTTCTCTTTGCTTTAGGCTTGAGGATTATTAGGCAGGAGTAGTCTGGATAACACTGAACCAGAAGAGCTTGAGGTAGTGGTATGTGTTGTAAAAGCAAGAAGTGAAATTAGAAAAGTTGCAAATAACTTCTTCAATTAGAAAAGTTTACCTGTCTTTATGTGTAGAGAACCTTTGCAATTTGAATATCTTAACTTGAATGAAAATTATACAAGCCATTATTATTTATAAAAAGTAAATTCTTAAGCTTTGACTGTGGACAAATAACATGGTGCAAATCCATATTGTTAATTTCAAAAGATTTCCTTTAATCTTTTCAAACTCTTTCTTTTCCTACATTCTGAATGACTTTCTGATACCTTGTTTTATAAATAGATATATATAAATACAAATATACAAGACATTTGTCTTTTTTCATCAGGCAGAGAAAACATATTTGAGTCTGTTTAATTTTGTTAGCAGCGGTGATATCATTCCAGATTGCTTGATAGAGCATTTTGTATCACTAGTTTTCTGTTCTACATTCAGAAAAGTGTAAGGTTTTGTCACTGTGTCTAATCCCCAGCTGTGATAAACACCGTATCTTATAACCTATTTGTTAAACATTTCAAGTAGAATTTTTAAATTATTTAAAGGTCCTATTGCTCTCACTGGAAGTTTTTTCTAGACCCCGTGCATAAGTCTCCATGATGTGTTGGTGGAGGACAATGCCTTGTCCTCAGCATTTATTCTCCCTAGGCTGGAAAGACCAAACTCATTTAGTCTTTCCTATGGACAGCTGTTCTTTTTTCTGGGCAGTGCAGTAGCCTTGCTCCATATCTGGCAATTACTTATTGTCTTTTTTGAATGACCTGTCTATAGTTTCCAGAGGAGGACTAAGCAAGTTTTCATGAAAATACAGTATTTCTAGATTTGTACTGCAAATCTCTCTTCCTACACTTCATATGATTATTTTGCCCTTTCTTTAACTGCATTGCTTTGTGTCCCTTTACTAATCAAATGTTAAATGGATTGATTGCTTCTTCCTCTGGGAAAGCAAAGGGAAATATTTTTTTTTTCTAATCACAACCTTTATATCTATGTGTAGGTTTGAACCAAGCTGTAGCAATATTTTGAGCATGTTCCTGTTGAGTTGCAGATCATGTACAAAAATCAGATTAGTTATCTGCAGTAAAAAAAAGTTGCTAACTTAAGCAATTACTAAAAAATGTTTGTTTAATTTCTGAATCTTTAATATTTAAGGCAACAGATGTTAGATTGGTCATGGCTTCCAGACAGTGATATCAAAATTTTAAAACTTTTCCGTTGCTGTCACCACATCTGCTTTTTTATTAGAATTTTTAATTTAGATTTATTAGATTTTTTTTATTAAACCTGGAGAATAACCCCATGTACCAGTACAGGCTGGGAGCTGACCTGCTGGAAAGCAGCTCTCTAGAGAAGGACCTGTGGGTCCTGGGGATCAGAAGCTGGCCATGATCCTTGTGGCCGCGAAGGCCAATGGTATCCTGGTGTGCATTAGGAAGAGCATGGCCAGCAGGTCAAGGGAGGTGATCCTGTCCCTCTGCTCAGCCCTGGTGAGCCTCACCTGGAGTGCTGGGTCCAGTTCTGGGCTCCTCAGGACAAGGGAGTTACTGGAGCAGGTCCAGTGGAAGGCAACAAAGGTTTTGAGGGGACTGGAGCATCCCTTGTACAAGGCAAGGCTGAGGGATCTGGGCTTGTTCAGCCTCAAGAATGATGAAGAGAGGACTGAGAGGGGACCTCATTAATGTCTAGCAGTATCTGAATGGAGGGTGTCAGAGGATGGATCCAGGCTCTTCTTCCAGGTACCAAGCAACAAGACAAGACACAATGGGCAGAAACTGAGTCACAGAAAGTTCCACCTGAACGTAAGGAAGAACTTCTTTACTGTGTAAGTGACCCAGCACTGGAACAGGTTGTCCAGAGAGGTTGTGAAGTCTCTCTCACTTGAGATATTCAAGAGCTGCCTGGACACAATCCTGTGCCACGTGCTCTAAGATGTGAGTGAGGCCTCTGTGCATGAGCAGGGAGGTTGCACCAGATGACCCATTGTGGTCCCTTCCAACCTGACCCATTCTGTGATGCTGTGATTTATTTTTTAATTATGTATTTACACAGTAGCAATCTAAATATAGTATCTGGTTTGGGTTTCTTTCATTTTTGAGAAGTGGAATGCAGTTTGAGTTCTTCTTACACAAATCTTGCAACTCCTGCAATATATAAGTAATGTATTCTGAAATTGCACAGTTGTCCTTAAATGCTCACAAGGAAAAAGATCTATTAGGTTTTATTCATAGTTTTTTTGGTCATAGGATAGGCTTCTGTGTAAAGTAAACCAAAATGAAAGCATTAAGATTATTTTACCCACAGTGATGACATGTTACTGCCTATATTACCTCACAGCATGTCACAAGACATCATTACATGCTACTGAGTTTTATTTCATTTATTCCAGAATCTCATCAAGGCACTTCAGTTTAAGTATATCAAAAATTAAAAAATCACTCAGTACCACAAAGCTCTTTAAAGTCAGATTTCCATAAATTTGCACACTACTAAACATTGGTGGTGTTAAGCAAATGAGAGCAAATAAGTACATTAAAGTGGAAACATTACTTAAGCAAAGAGAAGCTGTTCTGAACCATTTCTATCATTTTCTATGTGGTCTGACTTAATTTTTTTTTTTAATTAAAGAATGGTTCAAAAGTGCCTGTGGGTAATCAAGAAATTATAAATTAATTTTTAATTCTTATTTTTGCTGGTTCAGCTGGAATTATAGTTCTCTTAATCTCCTGAATTTACCATTTTTCTGCTGTTGCCATAGTGAAATCAGGTAGAACAGGCAAAGCTGTACTTCTTCTTCTCTTTGAACTTAACTAAAAATAATGCTTAATCTATTGGTATGGCTTTAGAAATAGCTTTTAAAAATGTTAATGTGGATTTAGCAGCTGTGGAAACAGAGATAGTCTTACCTCAAACTGTAAGTTCTATTGGCCCTCAACAAAAATGCAATACCTGTGCAAGTTTTCCTTTAGCAGTTCATCCTAGTGCTTTACACCTAGGGAGGCTGGAGGGAAAAAAATTTATATAAACCTGCATCAATTTATACATCTTGATGTCATGTACTTCTGAGCAGGGAAGGACTTTAGGACAGCTGGTTTTTGTGACCGGGCAGCTTGTTTTTGTAACCAGGGCAAAATATACCATACTGTTTGAAGTGATAATCAGTTTGCACCACTTAGCCTGATGGAAATAACTTTGTCACTGGGTAATTCTGCATAACAAAGACTTAGTAGTGAAAAGCTCCAAATACCATTGAGAATTCATCTCATTCTTCTGGAGGATGGTGCCAGACTTGCTGAGTATATTTGTATTGATGTGTAGTAATATGTAACGTCTACCTGAGGTATACTAGTCTGCTGTGCACAAACCTACAAACTACAAAGTTGCCTCCAGTGTAGAAATACTGATTTGTAAAAATATGATACCTCAAAGGTACAGAAAGACAATTTTAAATCTGTGGCAAAAGTCAGTAGTTGATACAGAAAAATCCTAGAAATTGAAGTAGTTGAAATTGCATAAATGTTCTCTCTTCCCTCTTATTTATTGACTCTATTTTCCTCTTTTTGGTGTGTGTTTTTGGGGTTTGTTGGGGTTTTTTTATGCCTTCCAGTTAATAATGGTCTAGCTTGAACATGACCCCCACCTCTTTTGCAAGAGTGCTATAAACTGAGGGGACTGACAAGAATCTTTTTATTGTCTATATTGGTCTTCCATTACTCAGTTCAAGTTGAAGGTGTCTTCAACATATTCAGTAATCTGTACTGAGGTTGGAGCAGATGGAAAACTTATGTCAGCACCTCTCCTTAAGCTGCATTAGGGCTGTTCCTGACAAGTGGATTTCTGTGAGAGACAGCTTTCTTGAGAGGTTCCTGTGGAATTCAGGAACCATTTTAAACTATTGTCCTTCCTTATGTTTAGAATGAATGGTGTGTTTTGATATTGCAATCACAATTATAAGGACAAGACTGGAAAATAAGCACTTTAAGAAACAAAAAAACCTTGCAATTTTTGGCTAACAAGGGACAGGGAGAGACAGCTGGTCAGAACAGATACTAATCTTATCACTTAATTTACTTACTCTGAGCTTCTATGCAATGTAAGAACCAAAAAAAACCAAAGTGGCTGTGCTCAGGTGGAAGTTAGCCAAGTCTCAGAAAGGTTGGTAGAACTCATTATTCATGATGTTTCAAGCTGCTTACATAAGCTTAATTTATCTTTGAAGGGAAAAGTGGTGTTTATTTTTCTTCTTGTTGTTACTTTTATTTTCTATTAGTTTTGCTTTTGTCTTAAAGGGAACAGAAATTGAACAGGTCTATGTGCTCAATAGGTCACACTTCTGGTTTTTTTCAAATGAGACTTCTAGTGCTGTCTTTGATACCCTTAGATGTCTGCAACCAACAATGTTCATTTATCTAGCAATCTAACAATTGCATGGTAAAGAAAGGAAAGGAAAAAAAGGAATAAGGAAAAGGAAAAAAAAAAAAGGAAAGGGGAGAAAAAAGGGAAGGGAAGGGAAGGGAAGGGAAGGGAAGGGAAGGGAAGGGAAGGGAAGGGAAGGGAAGGGAAGGGAAGGGAAGGGAAGGGAAGGGAAGGGAAGGGAAGGGAAGGGAAGGGAAGGGAAGGGAAGGGAAGGGAAGGGAAGGGAAGGGAAGGGAAGGGAAGGGAAGGGAAGGGATACAAGAATATGTGGTCCAGCTGTCTTCTGCTGTTTTCAACATGTATTTGTATGAAGGAAAATGTCAGTACTATGTGATTTTATAGTGTTGCAGACTTCTTCCTCAGTTCTCATCAGGCATGGATTGTAATATGTCGCTGACTAACTCAACTAATCTGCCATTGCTTTTAAAACTTCACAAGTGATAGCATTTTCCTCTGATTCTTCCTCTCCCTCCTTCTGGGCTCACTCCATCACCATGTATATTTTTATGTCTTCCTTTTGAACATAATTTTGTACCTCTTGTGAGCCCAGTAAAGTTCATAGTAAGTAAAGAATACTGAAACACAGTTGGGTTTAGTATTGATATATACTGAGAAGGGGTCAATAACTTGTAAATAAATCTAGATAGTATTAATTTTTCAGAAGGTCCATGCAGTAGAGCTCTATGTGTAGGTGTATAAATAGTTCAGAAGAGAGTAGGCAGAAAAGGGAAGTAGATTTCTTTGCTCATCCTCAGTTATACACTTACTTCACCTAATAATGAATGTAACACTTACTATAGATTGCCTTGGTGGTCTCCTAGATGTCTGAAACAGTCTCCAACTTGCACCATATGAAAATATCTCTTCTGGGAGACTGGGTATTTTGCAGGTGATGCACAAGATTTGTGTATCTCAGGATGCACTTTCTAACAACTTTCTTTCTCACAACTAATAACCACTAAATCCCAAATTAATTTCAAATATGAAGTGGGGTGGGACCAGTTTGGATTGAACAGACATTGGGTATATGAAACAACTGAGAGACAAGCTGAGGAGCCTCAGGCTTTACAAATCAGTGTGTGCCAGACAGAGTTAAAGTTTGCCAGCAGATTCCAAAGGCAGTGAGAATATTCAAGGTCAGAGGTGTTTGCCTTCCTTTTGGGTGGGCATCAGGTGCCACAGTAATGGGCAGCAGACATATCACTTCCTTTTTCATCTCTTCTCTGCTTAATACAGGTAGGTGACTTACATTTTAAGAGACAGTAAATTTAAGTATACGGCATCACACATAAAATGCTTCTGCCTGTCAATTATGGGCAATAGCATGTTTGGTAGTTAACTGCTAAGCAGCATTGTGTGGAGATACTCAGTGTGATTTACTATCTGGTCTCCTAATTCTCTGATCTGAGAAGTTGGAAGCGCAGATGAGCTGTCCTCCATTTGTTAATTCATCTCTTACATTGTTTTTTTTATTGCATATTTGAGTATAAGGATTTGAAGATACAGAATTGTCTAATAATTCATTCAAAATGTCTTGAGATAGCTTTAATGCTGGCCTCAAGATCTATGCTCAGAAAATACTAAATCCACACATATATAGTGCCTTTATTTATCAATATTTCTGCTAGCAAGATTTGCTGAGCAACTTTTCTGATAAGTTTGGTTCTGTTTTACAATAATTATTAAACAAAAATCTAATGCTGTAAGAGCAGTTCTGCCTCATTGGTTAAATGCACTTTAGGCATATCTTATCTTTCTGGTGAGCATTGACACCAGATAAACAGCTACACAGAAAGAAAGGATTGCTGCAAACTATGAGGCACTCACAGATTATTCAGATATCATCTTGCACTGGCCTTAGCATGGCCTGTTACTTTCAGCCTTAAAAGTAAACAGCTGTTAATCACCCAGTGGCAACATGAGTTGACCAGCCCTTCTGGCTGCCTGGACTTCAATCTAACAGTACTCAAAGGCTCTTCTCATCTTTTCTGTCACCCAGGATAAGAGGTATTTTGCAGCCAAGCATTCCTTTGAGGAGGCTGCTGTGAGTTTAACAAAATGTTTGAAATAACCTCAGTAACTCCTCTCAACACTGATCCACAGCTTCAAATGTGCAGAATCCAACAATAGTGGCCTTGCATCTGGAGTCTCTGGAGAGCGAACTAATGGCATAATGTTTTCTAAGGGAAACTGAGTAACAAGCAAGTACCTCAAGAATCAACATTCCTTGCCTGGATTTAATCACAAAGTGATGCTTTCAGCAACAATATGTGGAATAGTTCAGCAGTGCAAGCAACCATCTTTGTTCCCTGCTTATTCAGAGTGCCACTATTCTTGCAATGTATTAACTGGTAAATACAAGTAGCTCAACTTAAAATAGAAGCAGTACTGCTTTAGTAAACTAGTCCTCAAATTGCATGCTGTAGGATTGGAAGGGTGTTGCTGTTTTGAGCATTAATGGATTTACAAAACAGTGGACAGTAAAACAATGTGCTAACCCTGAGTTAGGAAAGACAAATACATAGATGCCACACCTAATACAGATATAATGTTAGACTTTCTCCACCAGAATGGAAATTTTGAAGCCTCTGGAAAAGATACAAGTTTTTCTTGTATTCTGCCTTTCAGATTTTAGGGGTTTGTGAATGAGATTATTCTACTTAGTTATGTCCCTCATCCAGGGTTCCTGAAGTCATTTTGCCCTGTATTGAAATAGTTGACTAATGTAGCATCCTTTTATTTCCCAGAATATTGCATTTATCTCCAAGTTATCAAACAACACACCTGGAACACTATCTATTATCACTTTTAGCCAGAGACTGGAACTATCTTCCCAGGTAGCCGAAATGCATTGCTTTCCAAGATGCATACCCAAGTGATCCCAGCTGGAGCCAGAAAAAGCTTCTGTGCACTCACAGCCCAGAAGTGGAGTGCATTTAAGGGTGGTCAGGCAGTGGAACAGATTGCCAAGAGAGGCTTGGATGGCCCATCCCTGAGAGTGTTCAAGTCAGGTTGGATGGAGCCCTGAGCAGACAGGTCTCAGTTGATGGCACCCCTGCGCACAGCAGGAGGCTTGGAACTAGATGACCTTTAAGGTCCCTTACAACCCAAACCATTCTACAATTCTCTGTTAAAAACTGTGGTCATTATTTCCAGGAAACAATCCAGCAGTATAGGAGTTAAAAGTCTCTTTTCTAAAATGCTGATGTGAGTATGATGTTAATTTTAAGTACATCACCCCAGTCCTGCAGCGCAGGCATAGGGTCACCTTGTAGAGTGTCTTTACAGCACAAAACCTTACAATCTGATGCAAAGAAAGCATCTACCTGATTTTTGAATATGCTGAGACTGAAAAAAACCCATATTGTTCCTTAAGTACACAAAACCACTTGAGAGTTGAGCATCTGGAATACTGCTAATAAACAAAACAAACAACAACAACAACAAAAAAAAGAGTATATTTTAGTAGGTGTTAGGACATGAACCAAGAGAAACTGAGAAATTCAAAATTCACTCAAGGCTTTCTTCTCTTAATGACAAGCTGCCTTGAAGCCAGTATGTGTTTTCTTTCTCACTCACTGCATCAGTCTTCACTTAGAAAGCCTTGATCCTTGTAAATCACTGTAGCCTTAATGTTATTTAATCATAGTTTTTAAAAGTTAATTTCCATGAGAACTGTATTTTTTTTAAAAAGCCTAACTTGTCACTGAGGATTATAAAAATCCTTTATTTGCCTGGAGAACAGTATTCAGATCTGAATGAAGAAGTGTAAGTGAAGAATGTGTTTCGACAGTTTGTTTATTAAAAATGTATTATGCAGCTAAAAGTTATATTGTATTTATAATATTTTCATGACAGTGACTTGCACAGTTTCTGGTGCAGTCTATTAATGTGCATTTAAAACTGTGCTATGGAAAATTCTAAAATATTTTAAATGTCCCCTTATGTCCACATAAATATCACTCGATTTGTTTTTATTTTTCAAAATGTCGCAAGCAATTAAATCATATTATAAGCTTGATGAAATGCTTCTATTTTATTGAAGCTTTAACTGTCTCATTGCAGAGGTAAAAAGATAACTAGTGTAAAAAAATTAATTAAGATTTAATCACATCTGAGTGAGGTGTAACTGTAGAGAGAGAGGCCTGATATTAGTTTCCATCCACCTTTTTTTCACCTGACAATTCTTACTTCCATATCAACTGCATATAATATCAGTTTGTGGCATTCATGGAAATGCCTAGTTTTCTCAACCCAAAGAAATTCCTGCTTTTAAGTTAAAACCTCCTTGTTAAATGGGAGTCTCACAAAGTATTAGTAGACTTTGACTTTTTCCTTGTCTTCAGTAAAAATAAGATTTTTCCCAGCTACTGTGGTAACATCAAAGCTTAAAGCAGATTAGGGTTTACTTGCTTAATTTTACCTTGAGCAGCATGAACTGGATGCCTGGATCCTTGAAACACATTATGCTGCTGCATCTGTGTGTGAGGCATGTAGTACTTGTTCATGCCATGGACAAGTTTCCTATTATCTTTACAAGTATGTCATCAGAACTTGTTAAACTTTTTTGAGCCACATTTGCAAGCAAATTTTTTTTTTTTTGACTCACTACTGTAGGAAGTCAGTGTTAAGTAGCTTAAGGGAGTTGGGCACAAAAATATTGCAGCCTTATGGATGACAGGTTAAGGATCAGATTTTGTAAGCAAAAATTATCATTCAGTTACTTGATTTGCTAAGTACTGGATTTTTTACTCCTTTCAACCAGATCTGATGAAGTCAAAGTAATACAGTGTGTGTGTGTCAGTGGATCACAAAATCGTGTGGCGGATTGGAAAACTGACAGGAATGATAAAACTCCACCACCCACCGTTATCTTCAAATTGCATTCAGGGTGCATTTTTAAAATGCACTGTCTTAGTGCACAAGTACCTGTATTTAATTATAAACTCTGTGTAAATGAACAGTAGAAAAAAATACCTTGTTATATACAGTTCTGAATTAGGACTGCAGTAGCTGCCTAAGTGGGAAGTTTCTTGCTAATCGAAGTACATTTCTGAGCAGTGGCTCTTAAATGTTGGCCAAGATGTATAATGCTGTGTCATCTACAGCAGTAAACTGGTCTAGACATAAGGAAGTTGGCTGACTTATGCCAACTGACCTTATTTGAAAATGTGGTCTGTAGTTGTTGCTTACTAGCCTAGCTCTGCCAATTTGTAAATTTCTTCTGCTGACACAAATGAGACTTCTGCAAGTACACTAAAATAAAGCTGAGTATCCTTAAACAGTAAACTTATTATGTATTATTGTAGGGGGGGGTTAATTATTTTATCTTCAAGGTTTATTAGTACTACAAGTAAAACCTATTTACTCACGACTGTGATTCTGAAGAGCAAAGTTAAATTGACTTAGAATGTAATAATTTGCTTGTGAACTTTTGTAATTCCGCATTCCCAGAAAACAAGTAGTGCTATGCAAATGGTAATGCTCTGGTTTGCTTTATATTTAAAATGAAAAACAAGGAGACAAAGCCAGCTTTTTAGCTGGCATTGAAAAGTGAGGGACTAGTATGCAGTCCTTAAAAGACACATTCAGGTGTGACCTTCATAATTAAAATTATCAACCAGGTAGACTGTTATACTTTTGTAACATGAATATTTGGCTGCATCTATTTGATAAAATACTTGTTTAAATGCATGCATATTAGAAATAATAATTCATATGCCAGCATTTTCTTATGAGAGTCTTCTGGAATTCAAATTATTTACGTTATGCTGAGATGCATATAGAACATCTATAACAAATAGACTAATAGTGAATGAAGTGAACATGTATATAAAAAAAATTCCAAGCTCTTTTACATTTCTGTTCAGTATCAAGCTGTGTGTTGAAAATGCATTTTTCATAAAACCACATGCAAGGTTTTGTGATCGTGAAAAAATCACCTCACAACAGCCACATGTCTAGGCAAATACTTAGAAGCTGGTATGGACTTCACACAGACATTCCAGAAGAAAGACATTACTAGAAAGTAGTTTCTCTTGAAGTGAAGTAGAATATGTGTGAGTTTACTAGGCCACTTAGATAAATAAATAAAAGTCTTTTTTCTGTTCTAGCACAAAACTGGTTCAACTGGAGGGCAAGTTAAACTCTGATTCATAGTTTACTTAGTTGTGTTCTTTCCCTTTTTATTTTAAGGCATCTCTTAATTTGTTGTTGTTGCTGGGATTTTTTTCTGAAGACAAAGAACCATTTGGCTTTGGGTTACCTGAATTTTGCCTTCTGACTTTACAGTATATCTCTGTGAAACTCCTTTCCAAGACAAAACTCAGTGTCCCAGGATTATCAGTGTACCACTTTAGCTATGATTTTCTTTCAAAATTTATGTGATTAAACCAATACAGAGTTCCTCTGAACAATCTGAAATTAGTGCAAACCTGACTTCCTTAGAGCAAATAGTATTGTTAGATATAAGTTTTATCTAAAGAACTTGTTGAGACTGCAGCTATATTTAACTACATTCAAACTGTATTTTTCTATCTCAGGTGCTTCAGTTGATTTTTTGAAAGACACCATGTGCTGCCTTTAGTACTTAGACTAAATTTAGTCATTTATTTCAAGCCTAATTTAGGCCTAAAGCAATCCACAAGTTTTTTAGTGCTGCTCTCCTCTTGCCCTGCCATGGGGTCAGAAGCCTGTGTGCCTCCCCTTTGGCACTACTGGTACTCACACCCCTAGTGCCCCTGAGTTGGCTTTGGCAGCCTCGTAGTCAGTCACAACTTCTAATGTCAGAACTGGACATTGACTAGACTGGGATTTATATCATGGTAGCTACCTATCAATTGACTGTTTTTTAAGTAAACTGGTGCAACCTCTGTGGATGATTTTCACTTGCTATTTATTGTGTTCTTGCATCTGTATTTCCTCTTTATTCTATTTTTACTGCATGGAATCAACCAATCCTCAGTTACTTGGATTTCTTTTCAGCTTTAAAAAGAAACCGCTAATAAAAGTAAAGTTCTAAAAGTAGTACTTTCACTGGAATAGCTAAAATTACAGTTTTGTATAACTTTTGGACATATTCCTTTACACCTAAGCTTTTCACACCTAAGAACTAAAGACGGGGAGAAGAAATACCAGCATATTTTCAGGGATTTAGATATTTTTTTCTAGGAAAGAAGAAAATCCATAGGAGTCCAACAGTTTGTTAAATTCTAAGGTTGATTTTCAATTTAAGCCTAAACTTTCTCAAGTGTGTCTTTCATATGAAATAAGATAACCTGGCCTGTCTTGTATCTATACAGTTTTAGAACCAAATTGGTACATTCAAAGATTTTCTATGCTCCTCAGAGCTACTGAATGCCTCCCCTTTCCATAGCAATACCAAGTATGCATTCTGTCATTTTAGTTCATTCTCCTGGGTAAACCACAGTCAGTCACTTAACTTGTTCAGTGTTACAACTGATGCAAGAAATCAATTTGTAGCTTTACTTTGTAATTCACAGCAATGACTTTCATTCCTCAGAGTGTCATATCTCCACTCGGGAAGGAGTCAAATTAAAAAAGTGTAGGGGGTTCTTACTTTTAGGTTACATTTCTCTATCTCACCCCCATACACAAAAAGGTTAAGTGTCTTTTCAAATTAAGGCAGCAGTAATTAACCGATGCCATTGTTTGTGGTTTGCCAACTCTGGGTGTTAATGAGAGAGAAATTAGCACTTAGCAGCAGGAGTTCCCGATAGTCAGTGGCAAATGCTTAATGGGCCAACAAGTTTATTCGGGTCTTAAGTACTCTGCACTTTATTTTGGTCTTAAGCACTCTGCACTTAAGTGCAGTAAACAAAAGTATGGCATGGGTTTTTATGTGATCATACACAGGAGCTTTATGATATAGAGCTATAATAGAACGAATGGCACAATAGAGTTGAAAAAGTGCAACCTAGACAGCACAGGGCAAACAGTTTTGCTGTAACACCACAGTCAGATGCAGGATTGATGGATGTTTTCATGCCGAAGATGTACTTGCTCCTGCCATTAACAGTCTGCAGATGTTCTTGTACATAATTTTATTATCAAATTTGGTATTTCTGAACACAATTTTTTAAGCACCTCCAAAATTGTGCTTCAGCTGAGGTGATCTGCTCACAAGACATAAATTAGCCTTTTGAGGCATCTCAAAATAGTAATTTTATTTAAAACTACAGTTTCAAAAAACTACTAAACAAATTACTTAAGCACAGTGCCACATGCATTTTATGGTGGGTGGGGGATTCAGACTGCCGCACAGCAAAATGAGCCCTTCAGAACTTGGTTGAGCAGCTGCTCATTAGCATCAGGATTTTACCTGGCACATGTGCTCATAATGAGTAACTACTTGCATACATTTCATACCTTCTGCCTTGCACAAAATAGCCCATTAGAAATGTAAGGTCTGCTCCCTATCTTCTGGGGATTTTTGCTTTTAAAATAATTTTGGTTAGTACATAAGTACATCCCCATCCGATTACCCATTTCTATATTTGCTTGATGTGGGAGCAGATATGTTGTCTGTGAAGTAACAAAAGTCAGGTACTCTCCTGGATCAGCAAACTGCTGTCTCTCACCAGAGGCTGTAAGCATCACTTGCCTTGGTCCCTCTCCCCTGCTTGGGTCTTTGGGCTTGCAGGTGCAGTGAGGTTCTGCACGGTTTGGCCCCACAGGAGCTTAGGCAATGGACAATGGAAAGAAGTCCATGGAAGCTGAAGTTGTTGGCCAACCAGATAAAATTAGGAATTGGGTATAGGCAGCATCATCCTTCATATTAGCCACTTTTTAGTCTGTACTGTATTTATTGCCAGGCGTGTTAGGATATGTTACTTAGTACAACCAGATGTGTCAGAGTTTTAGCCTTTCAACTTTCAAATATCACCTTTCAAATGCAAAAAGTCTGGCCTCATCTATGCTGAGGGTAATTTACTCTGCCACTGAACTGTGGCCACTTGGAGGTTGAAGAGTAGTAGCCATAGACCAAAATATTACAATGCTCTGCAGCAGTTTCAGGCAAGAGAGTACCACATCTAATTGAAACTGCAGGAGGAAGCCACAGGGGTTTCTTTTTCCTTTGATTCCTATTCCTTTACTCGAGCACATCAAATAGAGTTTTCTCCGCATTGTTGGAAAGAAACCACCCTCACGAAGCCAGTCTGGCACTACCCATGGCTTTGAGGGCTTGTATTGTCTGCTCAGTGGACATTTAGGTTACCGTGCCTCCCCTCGGCGCATATTTATTAAAATTAAATGTTAACAGAAATTGGCTACCATATTGGTTGAATCCTGAGTACAACTGCATATAAACCATTACATGACATTCTATTGAACTTTTTCTTGTACAGACGGTACCTAACAGCTCATCCTGCACTGTTGGTTTTGGCAAGTTCACTACAGCATATAATAAATCAAGGAAAGAAAAAGCTTTTTGGCCTAATGTTGTACAGACTGCTGTAATGTTAGACTACAGAAAGCAGTTCTGTTTTTAGACATCCTTTTATTAACCCAACATTCATAATTTATGATTCCACTGTAAAATTCCTGCAACACTACACCAGAAGTAGTGCTGCCCTTTAATTAAGTGCTCTCAGTAGGAAAAACGTGAAACTGATGTGCAAAACATATCGCAGTACACAGTGATTGATAGTGATTACTTCTTTATGAACCCAGCCTGAAGGTCTGAACTTCCTGATGGGTAAAATAGTCCATGGGGCTACTTCCTGAGATTGCCTAGTGGGGATCAGTCAGAGTTAGCAATATCTGAGGAATTCCTGAGGCACATTTCAGAGCCATTACAACACAAACTTTCTGTTTCTTCTGAATTGTGCTTTATGTTAATAATTACCTGAATAATAGCTCATTGTAGAGATTATATTTTAAGGATTCATTGTTATCTTCATGGTATTATAATTCGAATGAACTGGGGCATGTGTAAAACCTTGTATCTTTAATGTCTGCACACAGAAATCTAAAGGAGTAGGGTGCATGTCAAAAGAGATTTCTCTGTACATCACAGTTACTGAATGTTATTTAGTATTTAATACATAGGTATCTTTTACTGACATGTGCAGAAGATTCAAAAATAAAAAACTGAAATGCTGATGTGGATTCTATGAGTCTCTAAATAGCATTTTTATTCCTGGAATCAGGTACTATTGACATCAATCAATTGCACATTCAAAATTTGAAGATTAAACAGAGGTTAAATACTCCCTCTAATTTTGCAGTGAAGTTACCAGATTTGCATTGGAACCACAGAGGTGAGAAATTGAAATCCTCCTAACACAGGTACATTAGTTAATTTTTCTTTTTTGTTTGATAGATTTGGCCCCGGATTAGTCATCTACTGGTACGGGTTTATTGAAGAGCTGGACTGCCATCGTGAGCGTGGTATCCTGCTCAAAGACTGCTTCCCTACTGACATTGTGACTCTGCGACACAGCATGGCTCAGCGCTGATGTTGGGAGGAAGAGGTAAATCCGGAAGCAATTTTACTTTCCTGCAGTGTAAACTAATGGCAGCATCTGCCCTGAACTTCAGCTGAACTCCTGCTGCCTGCCCTTATGCTACTGCTGCTTTACACAAACATATCAAGAGTTTCTGTTTTGCTTCAGACCTCTGTTGTGATCAGCCAAAAAAGACAGACACAACCCACTCATTATCAGCAGTTCTGTCTCTGTCAAACAGCTAGTTTCGAGATACTCATAATCTTTCTTCCTTCCGGATGGCTTCTTCAAGCATTCTAAACAAAGACAAAAATGCAGAGGCTGAAAGGTGGAGCTTTCAGTTCTTATCCCTGTTACAGAGTCACCTATAAAATTAAGTGCTTTTTATGAATTCATTATGTGCTAGTGATGTGACTAAAACACCTACAGTGATGTGGAGGTTTGGTGAAGACTGTTGTTTTGGGTCTTAAAACAATATAAGGCAAAGCTGGTAAAGCTCTAGTGGTAAGAGAGGATCGTGGCTGTTGCAGTAAATAGCCAGATTTGGAGATAATAATTGGCGTATGTGCTTTGTCACTATCTGATTGTTAAAATCAGCAGTGGAATCCCAAGTTAACAGTTAAAAAATAGGAGATTTTGGAAGGGAGTGAAAGCAAAGAACACAGCTTTTATTTTATGTATATAAGCCTGTGAAGTTTGGGGGTAGTGTGGGGGAGGCTTAGTAAGTATTTTAATGACTCAAAAATAACTCATGTTTTGTCTTTTTCTCTTCCTCACCCCCAGGGAATTTAGAAATTTTTCTTTAACTGACTAAGGAAGGAATCTCTCTTTACCCCTCCAGGTACTGTAGCAAATTTCTGGCACACTGAAGTCCAAAAGATCAACATGCAGGAGCTTTCTACGTGAGTTATTTCTGAAGGAGTTTGCCATCCTGGTGTTCAAGAAGGGGAATTTAAAAAAGATACAACAGTGCTTCATACTGGATCAGTTCCACAAGACAAATAAAGCACACAAATGGACTGAAGTTTCCTGCGTACTTGTTTTCTTGTAAGAGCCTTGTTTTTCTCTTGTTATCACCACCAAGATCAGAAGTTCACTGAGGTGGGTGTTAGCCCTTCATGAAGTTTTGAGTTCAGTCTCTTCTTTTTCCATCCACATTGCCACTCAGAGGAGCAAGATTGGGTCTCAGGTTTGTGCTCTCAGACATTTCTTAATGACAGCGGCTTGTTGGGCTTGACACACTTCAGTACTCTTCTCTGTGCTAACTATTACTCAGGAAAGGACAAAATATTTGAAAATGTCAGAGATTTGCATGTATGCTTATCATGTTCAGATTTTCTGAGAAGAAGAGCTATGGATTCAACTGTAGAAATAAAGGTCTGATAACAGTCTCCCTAAAGCACAAGTTGATGATCTTTTCCAGAAAGAAAGGGTCTCTAAAACATTACAGTGCATATTCATCACCTTTTTTGAGTTGAAGTGATACATTGTGTGCCTGTATGTTTTCAAAAATCATGTGCAGACTTTTTAGAGTCTTGCCTTGAGTGGAAAGGATATTAATCCTATTCAGGAGTTTTTCAGCTGTAGTTTTCAGATGCATACACAGTATTTTTATTTTTAATTTTTAGTTTTCACCTTAACACTTTCTAGTAAGTTTTAGACAGGAGTTTATAATTTTGACAAATCTTTCATTTTCAAGAAAAAATGTCTTTGATCTTCTAGTACTCTGTCCCTTGCTGCTGAGATAAACTAGTATAGCTCCACTGAGTTATTGTTGTATAGAGATATTTTCCTGGTTTTGAACGTGTTATAGTGAAGAGATTTGTTCTTCAAAAATATTCAAGCACCTGTAACTCATTTGCATTCAGCTGTTTAAGGTTTTGTGCCGATCTTATTTTACCTGACCAGCTGTAGGGTATCTGCCCGTACAGATTCACAGGAGCAGTCTGTGAATGTACCTGCCTTTTGCAACACACAAAAGCTACATTTAGGGTGTTACTCCCCTGGGACTTTTACCTATGGTTTAGGTTAGTGGAATGTGTAAAATCAACAAGAGAATAAAAAAGAAAGAATAACTGAACATTGTCATAGCAGAAAATTCGGAAGTAATGGTTGTTTTAGTGAAATGGGTTTTAAAGGCAAATGGTATTTGTTTTAGCTACTGCATATGCTTTCTGTTGTATGAAATAATTTAAATCAGCCTTTACATGATAGACTAATGCTGCTTTTTCTTTTTGAATAAATTAAATTTATCTGCACAGATGTTGAAAATTCTGCTAACCTTCATCAAAGCTTTTCTTTATTTGTTTTTACATTAAACAAATTTATGTGGAGACACACAGATAAATCAGTTTAGGCTTATATTTGTGTATTTATTCCTCTACCTAATGCTGTGATATAACAGGTTGGAAAGCAGTACAGCTGTCTTTAATCAGAGCTTTGAACTCATCTTCATATATTGCCCACTTAAAGAATCTGTATTAGAATGAGGATGAAATTAACCACAAAAGTCTATATACTGTACCAATTTCATTGCGTGCTGTCAAAAAAGCTTTGCCGCTACAAAAACTCTGCTGTGTCACGATTTTAAATGCTGAATGTAAAACATTAAAAAAAAAAATAGGACTGTTTCGTTTTACTGCTTGTATACTGAAAAAATAGCCCTTTATTTGGCTATTTTCTCTTTTTATCAGATGTAAACATCAACTTTAATATTAAAGAGGAAGGCAATGCTGTTTGTATGTGGGTTTTTTCTTGGTTTGGTTTTCTTAAATAATGTTGTGGCCATTAGAACCTTAACATTAAAACCAAATTCAGTTTTATGGAGTATTCTGTAGAGTGTGCTAATGAATTATGCCAAGCCAGAAAACAGAAGTGAACATAAAACTGAATGATGTTCTCACTGGCATATATAGACTTGCAGGCATCTGCTCTTACAACCACTGTTATAAGGCCTGTTCTGAGGTTTAGAAATTGATGTAATTGTACTGAGCAGGGA
Source organism: Fringilla coelebs (assembly GCF_963513975.1). Classification (NCBI taxonomy): domain Eukaryota; kingdom Metazoa; phylum Chordata; class Aves; order Passeriformes; family Fringillidae; genus Fringilla; species Fringilla coelebs. The sequence continues at coordinate 30,340,841 of NC_140034.1, forward strand.
AGCGAAACTTCTTTGTAAAGAAGGAACAACACAATGGTGGGTCACACACTCTAGTATAGGAAGAAAACAGAGATTTTACCATTTCTGTATTCTGGGGTCACATTATTAGTATGAGTTTAATAATTTTTACCTAAAGACAGCTCAGAGCAGAAAAAATTTTGTCTAAAGCTGAAGAAAAGGGACCAAATGTCTTATTTGGCTTACCTCATTACATTATTGGTACTGGTAGTTCATGAATAGTTTTCATCCTGTTCCATTTGCTCATTCAAAAAGTCATTCTTTCTTGGTATTGGTTTTTGGATTTTTCCACCATCTAGACTACTACAAAAGACTGTGAATGCCTCTTCCCATTTTCCAGTCCTCCCCTTTTAATGTTCCATCTTATTTTAACCATTTCACTTTTATTTATTCAATATCTTCCCATTTGCTCATGTGTCCATTTGAAAAGTTTTCTACCATGTTTTCTACCACCTGCTTCTGTTTCTGTTACTACATCTGAAGAGTGCTGTTTCCATTTCTGTATACATTTGAACTGACCAACCATGTAAAGCAATTTTGCTCTTACTCTAATTTAAATAGCGGCTCTGGATTCCAGGGAGACTGTCCCCAAAACTTCCACATGGCTTTGCAATGGGTAACCATTGTGATGCTCTTCATACTCTTGGTATGAAACACAGGTCATTTCTGCAGGCTGGGAGTACTCACCAAACAGAGCACACTTTGTGCAGACTAATCACTCACTCCCCAGTTGAGAGTACAGTTGTACAAAGGACTTAGTGCTTCTGTGCTAATAGAAAATAGGCAAAGGAAATATTAGGAATTCAGCTGTCAAAGCATCTCTTTCATTAGGGAGCCTTGCCTTCTGTGAGTTCGTGCCTTTTTTGTGCAGTACTTCTGCTAGGAGATCGGCTGAAGTTAAAGATTTAGCTTTCCTCCTGTGGCAGCTCTGCTTGGTTCAGAGTGGAAAAGATGGCCTTCTCCCCATTTCCACATCACAGTCAATCTGGCAAGAGCCTATGCATCCTACAGGGTGTTGTTATTTACCAGAGTTGATAACAAATCCTCAAGGGTTAAAAAAAGCGCACAGAATTTGACTTGATTCTTGGTGTTGCTTCATCTGATGTAGTCTTACAATAGATAGCGTCTTCTAAAGGGATCTTCTGCTGTTAGATGGTGGATACTGAACTAGGGTAACAGTTGTTAGAAACATGGGTTTGTTATTTCAAGGATGAGATAAATTACATTAGAACAAATGCTGCTCAAGTATCGATTTAATATTACAGAATGAAATGGGAGGCTGTTTGCAGAAACAATAAAAAATTCCTCCTATCATGTTATTCTAAGTCACAAAGGGTGATTTGTTGTGGATTTTCAGGTTATTCAGAAATAACCTTTTTATTACATTGACAAAAGAAGAAACCTCAAGGGCTTGCTCTTTACAGTGGTGTGATAGGAACCTAAAGTGTGCCTGTTGAAAAATGAACTAGCTAACAATGGGAGCTTGGCAGCAACCTCACCATTTATAGAGAAACCGTCTATCTAGTACGATCTGTATAAAGTAGACCTTGCTTAGGTTAGGGAAAGGTCACAAGTTACACAAAGTTTGGATAGTCTAAATGCGTTACTCAAAACTAACTCTCCTGTGTACAGTAAATATTAATTGAATCTGTATTATTAAAAACATGCCAGGATTCAAAAGATTAAATAAGGAAGATGTAATTATGAGCTACATAATAAACAGAGCAGTTTTAGTTCCTCTTGTATTTTTTACTTTCCTGCTATTGTTTCATATATGGCTGTTATACAAAGAGCAGCTGAGGTCACCTACTATAAATTATGGGTTTCATACAATAGTAATCTACCAAAATTATTCCAGAGCTGGATCAAAGAGCTTCAAAAAACTTTTCAAAAACTTTTCCACATAATAAAAAGACTCTATTTTGATGCCCTCTTTTTATGAGGATTTCTTGGTTTAGGGATAGGTCTTAGAGTATTCAGCTGCTTACATTGATATGGTGATATTTGAACACAGAGGATTTGCATAATTTGTTTGCAGCTTCAAATAAGCATGAAGTGGTAATATCAAAAAAACTCTTTAAATATATTACCTGGTGCTATTTTTTTAAGTGATCTAAGTAAAAAAAATTTTGTTTGTGTGTTTATTTAAGGAAGCCAGCAAGATTTCACATTTGATATTTCTTCTGTTTACAAACATACAAATCATATTTGCAATGATAACATTATTAAAAATGATAACAGTAATTCTTAGCAGCTCTCAGCTGGCATCATGCTCCTGCAAAGGATGTCTGTGTGCCCTCGCTTCTGGCCAGGCTTTCACCTAACGTGAACAATCACATGTCATCTGCACAGATCCATAGATGTGGCACTGCGGTGTCAGCGCAAAATGAAATGTCAATGCCGGCGCACGGAGACGGGGTAACGGTATTGAAACCATGTCAGTGCGTATCTGCAGAGACCACGTTACTCTGTCACTGTGATTTTGGGAAGATCACTTTGAAATGTTAAAATGAAATGAAACTAAGTCAATTAGGTAATAACAATTGAGGTTCAGGGATTAATTGAGGGCCTAAGGTGAAGCCAGTGGCCATTAACCCCAGCTAGTTATTAATTTTAGAGAAATAGAGAAATTTCCTTGGCTAAGGTTATTGTCATTATTATTAGAGAGTTGTGGGGGTTTATTCCCTATATTGTATAAATGCATTTTGCTGTTGCTTTTAATAGTGATGCACAAGATGTGGTGTTAAAGGGTAGTTAAAGGCATATTAGTGCTAAGTTAAGGTTTTTTAGAAAGTGAATCTACCCAATAGCAGACAACCACTTCTTTCTCATACAGACATTTAACAGATTTTTATTGATGTCCAGCTGTCTGCAAACAGACAGATTTACTATAATGTATTTACCTCTGAGTAAGGAAGGAAAATAATACCAACATGGAGAAATACTCATTTACACAGCAACAACTATTTGCATGGCCCAAGTCACTGTTAACTTAAATCAGACATAAAAAATGGTCAAACAACAGTATTAAATAATTATTTTTGAAAATGCATAAACAAGCACCAAGTCAAGGTCATAAACTTTATGCAAATTCAGTATTTCAGCATTTATGACTATAGCATTAGGACACAAATGTGTAATATATTATTATTTTATAATTTCAGTGAGAGATTCTTGCCAAGAGCAAGAATCTGTGGTTCAGCATGCTACACAAGACATAAAATCTGTCTGGGTCTCTGTCCTAAGGAGAGAAGGCAGGACACTAGATCAAAGGAAAGCAATTGTTTTCTTTTAAAATATTTATTTATATGAAAATTTGTATGTATATGATGATAATATAAAGCAAATATACACAAGCATTATTTTTGCTGCTAATAAATACCAACTACCCTTTCTCTTATAGAAGTCCCTTATATTTGCCCAGTATAGGTGTGTTGGTGGAGGTCTTCAGGAAAGGGCAGTAAATCAGCATTTTTTCCTGTTGCAGAAGGTGGTATCCTGTGTTTAAGCGTTGGTGAGATCAGGGAGACATTTCTGCAAGTTCAGTGACAGTGATGTTGAAAGAGCATGACATGGGAGAGGGGATGAGCTACACCTGGAGGAGCCCAGGCCCAGCCCTGCTGAGAGCCAGCAGCTTTCAGAACTTGACCTGGACACACTGGGGCTTCTGTCTCCAACGTGATGCTGCACAGTTGTGGTCTCGCCTCCCAAAGTGCCTCAGGGGTGCTGAGAAGATTTCTGAAAGGTCCTTGAAACTCCTAGTAAGAAGAGTACTGTGAAAATGCAAGTTTTATTATGAGAAAACATCTTTTATTAGGTATGGATGTATTGGATTTAATTTTTTCTTGTTAATTTTCTTTTGCTTTTCCATAGCAAGCATTCATGCCACACTCCATTTTGTATTTTGCCTCAGCATGATAGCTTCATAATGAATGGGAAAAAATAAAATTAGTTTGATCAGTTTATTTCCATACACACTTCAAGCAGCCTTATATTAATGTGTTGGGCACTGCATTACATACAAATGATAAAATACACTTAGAAAAAAATAGTCTGGCTACGCATCATAAAAAAAAAAAGTAGGCACAGTTGAGTCTCAAGACGCAGTTTCATCCTTCTTCTGAGGCACAACTGTCTATAGAGATCAGCTTAAATGTCTGTCTAATCTAGTCCTAAAAATCTGCAATTATGGACATGCTTAGAAAGATGATGGGAATCCATTCCCCTACCCATCTTTATTTAGTTAGAAATAGTTTTCCAATCTTATCTAAATCATTTTTTTGCTGTAATAAGCATGTTATATCTCATCCAATTATAAATGCATATGGAGAGTAAATCTGGTATCTGCTTTTTTTTTCTGACCATTTCTATATTTACTCAAAAAAACACCACAAACTCTTCCAGCATTTTTTCAAAGAAAGTTTTTAATGTTATGATTATATTTGTTACTCTATACGTGTCTCATGTTTTACAAACTCATTATGTACAAGATTTCAGGAAATATGTTCCTTCAGTGACAAGTTGGTATCTTCTATTTAGGCTGGACCCTTTATAATGCCCCCATCCAGATTCATCACAAATTCAGCATTTTTTTCTCCTATTATTCTTTTCCTTCTTGCACATAATATTTGCTAGTATATTTTTAGTTTTAACTTGCTGACTTCAAACTACTTCAGTGTTCTGTTTAGTTTGAATTTTAATCTCACCCTTTGGAAATAAATACTTGATTTGATTCACAAAGTTTTGAATGTGTAATTTGAAGTCAATAAGTTAAAGCATTCAGTGTTTCAGGACTATGACAGAGTTTGATGGTTAGCTGTCACCAATGAAATATGGAATAATGAGATGTATCCTTCATAAGATGTGCTCTTAAAACTTCTAACACCAGTCTTCATAGTCAGAAGACACAGGGCTTACTGCTCAGTTTGTGAAATAAAAATTTACTTAAACAAAATAAATAATAGAAAAGAGTCTGCTAAATGGATCATGAAGAAGTAACAAGTTTTTTTGCTTAGGTGTACATTTGCCATGAAGGTCCAAATTCTCAATTCTCAGCTTGGCTTATCATCTCAAAAGATTCTGCTGATACTAGTCTAGTTCCTCAGCTGTACTGACGAGCTCGTACTGGCTTGCCAAAAGTTGGAGGCCAGTTGACAGTTGTTTTCCTGTGCTTTCCTTTCATCCCAGCTTTTCTGTAAGGTTTGCTGAAGGCAGAGGAGAGGTTGAGAGTTATTTGTGCTCCAGCAACCCACAGACCCTGGAAGCTCAGCAACATTTTCTGGCATGACAAGGAGATGTGTCGTAAGAATGCAAGATATGAAGTGTCATAGATTTACTTTTGTCTTCCATTTGCCTAATCCATGCTATATTTGGCTTGAAACACTCCTATCCATTTGCACAACTGTTTTATGTTCCTTGACCAGAGATACAGAACTTACTCATAGCTGATACTAATTACAGACAAAGACAAAAATAGAGTATCTAATATTTGGGAAACAATGGGGTATTTTAATTACACCCCATATGGTGCCTGTTAGCTGAAAAAGTAACGTTGAAGTAACATTGAAGAGTGTATTTAGAGGGAAAACATGGTATCCCTTGTTACAGGGTGTAAATTTCAATTTCCCTGTTCCCATTTTACAAATTGCAGACCTTTCTTCTTCCTTCTTCGGTTACTCAGGCATAAGGACTTACACAAAGTGGTCAGTTTGTCAGAGCTCTGCCATGAGCACTCAGAAGCAAATTCTGTTGGATTTTTCTGAGACTTACCCATCTCTGCCCCAGGTGTGCCTGGGGGGAGCTATGAGTCTGCTGATGGTTTTTTTCTTATCCTACCCAACATCACTCCATTGCTAGCCTGGATCAGACAGTCATCTGCTGCATCTGTGTTCAGCAGCACCATGCTGGTGGCTGAGCTTTTACTCTGTTATTCTTCCACAGGGACTGGATTTTATTCAGCCTTGTTGGTTTTCTGCTTCTGGGCATGTTAGCAAGCTGGGTTTTCCAACATAAGGAAGGTGTTAAGGTCTCATTCCTACTTTTTGGGATTGAGACCCTTTAAAAGCTACAGTGACTTTTGCTAATACTGATGCAATGTCCATTTTGAGCTGTATGTGCTATGGCACAAGGATGGCAAGAGCCAGTACAGTGAGCACCAAGTAGAAAAATATGTTCTTGTGCTTAAACAATTAGTTCAGAATTGCTTTACATTTCTCACTCATGAAACTGCTTCACACTCATCCTATAAGCTTTTTTCCTCAATTTTTCTTTTTTTGTCTTATGAACATTTTGGTTCTAATTCCATTTTCCTTTAAAAATTGTGCTGTACTAGCCTTCTTGTTATCTTTTATACATTATTCTTTCCTACACTGCTTGTGTCTGTCTGTTTCTTCTTCCAAAACTGCTTGCTCCATGTGCCAAGCCTGACTAAAGTTTTAGTGGCTGCTTCTGAAGAGAGGCAACCTGCAACCCCTGAAGGACAGCAGGGGGAAAGTTGTCACCAGCTCACTTAGGTGACAGCTGCTCTTTGCCCAGTCCTGATTTGGAAGACACTCTCAAGGTGCCCCACCTTGCTGGGTCAGTATATAGGGGTCTTGTAACCCATGGAAAGTTTCTGCTGCTAAATTGCTTTCAATAAGAGGCATCTTTATTCAAATGCCAGTTTTTTCCCAGCATATTCTTCTATGAAACTCCCTTTTTTTTGCTAGTTTCCAGTTTCAGTAATGAGGTTTTCTATTATTCTTTCCTTTATGCAGTTTTCACTAGTTTCTCTCCTCTGATTCAATTTGCTGATTGAATTGCCCTATTCCCTTTCCACGTGTTTCTAACCTAGGATTTAGAAAAATAGCATTCTTAGGGGTATAGTAGCCACCACATTTACAACAGTGAGACATCAAAACTCTCATGCACACAAGTTGTGTCTTTAAATATGTCAGCTAGTGAAGTGCATTGCTGTGCTTCCCACTGATCTGTTAACAATGTGAGAACACGACTTCCTCTGTCTATTTAGCCCTAGGATGGCAAGCCCATAAGTGATGGCTTCCTGGTTTTATAAATACTAAAGCTAAACAGAAAAGCATTTTCTGATTTCTTGGCCTCCATTTCCTTCAGAGATATCAAGAAGTGTTTTCCTGAATTCTTTGGCGAGGCGTATTCAATGTGAATCAGGAGCAAAGGAAAACAAAGGAAAGGACCTATCATAAGGATGAAATCCCAGGCTTGAATTCAAGCCTTGACAGTCCTGTGACAGAAGAACCAAATTGTACCTCTCTGTTTTGGTCAATGTAGTGTGTTTTATTGTCTGGCTCTACAGAACTGAACCAGCAGTAGGATTAGTCTTGACCTGGCTTTAGATCTAAAAGCAGTTTTGCAACATGTTTGCATTGTCTGCAGATGTACTCTAGAATTTCTCACTGTCTCTCTCCTCAGCACTGCAGTGCTTTCTCTCAGCTCCACAGGTCCAGATTGAGAGGCAGCTTGTGAGACTGGTACACTTTGCTAAAAACATTAATTTGCCAATGTGCTAAAAATGAAGATACTTTTATAAAATTGTTTCATTGTCTGTTTTTTTTTTTAAATCTTTCCACATTGTTCTCACTTTGAAAAGTTCCATTAATTCACACAACTTGTGATAATGTTTGTGAAAAACATCTTCAATTGAGTTTATCTCCTCAAGTTGTGGAGCCAGGTCTCCTTCTGTGCTGTAAATTATCATTCCTTCAGTGACTTAAGAAACATTTATGTATTTTCTGATCTACAATTATTAAAGCTCTGATAGTACAATATAAAAGTCAGTGTTTGAAAAAGGAACAGAGAGCCAATGGATACCTCTGCTTTGTATATGGTCTCTGCCAAAAATACTGAGCTATAGATACAGCAAGAATATTGGCAGGGTTTAGATGTATCTGAGTGGCACAAAGTATGCTGAATGGCAGATGAGCACTCTGGGGGTACACAGGTATCTTTGGGCTGATAAAACTCCCTCTGTGTGCCATCGTTCATTTAATGAAAGGAAGCATACAGTGCTGCTTGAATTTTTGACAAAAAGTTTATTACCAAGTAGTGCCCTGGAAAAAACCCACAATGGACAGTACCTCAGCTTCTGAGTTCCATCTATGTCTGTGCTTCTACACTAGAGCATTTTGATTTTGTTTGTTTGTTTAAAATTTGTTTGGGGTTAGTTTTCTTTAATTGGTTTTGTTTCCCACATAGTGTTCAAAGGCAATCTCATGCAGCACAAACCACAATATTTACAGTGTGTTTTTGTTCTTGTTGTGAACCCTGACTAAAGGCAAAGTGAGGTTGCTATATACTGAATCTGAAGAGGAGTTTGCAAATAAATTACCACACACTTTTGTATTTTTGGTTGCCCCATCCAAATCAGGGCTGCTAGCAGCAAAAATTAGCATCTTCAATGTTTTAGGCTTATCTGAGCCCTGGAAAGTCTTACAAATATCTCTTAGAAGTAATTTAGCCTTACCACTGATGTTCAGGGGAGAATATTGACCACTTAATTTAGAAAGACAGGGACTACAGTTTCTCAGCACTACTTGACAATCCATGTACTACAGCCTACAATAGACACCTTGTTGCCATATCTTCCAAGGCATTAATTAGGAAATCATGAGTGGGATTCTAGTGCAATCAGCAGCAACTTAACTCATTGCCTCTAGGCATCACTTGCCAATTATTTCAGAGGAATCTAACTTAAGTCAGTTTCCAAATGCTCTTGAAAATCCCTACTCAGCTTTATAAGACTTCAATTTGAAATGAAATGCAGCTGTATTTCTATTTACTTTTATCATAGACACAGATAGTTACATGGATGCTTTCACTTTCAGTCAAGGAGAAGCAACTCGGTTGTATATTATTTTTTCCAGTATAAAGCTTTCTTTTTCTTTTTTTTCTTTTTTTTTTTTAAATCCAAACTGTTATTTAGCAGGAGATGCAGTAGATAGTAAGACAGAATCCCAGTGGGATGTCTACTGTTAGAAGAGCATTTGGAGTGGCTCTCAAGAGAAAGAGCTTTAGTCAGTGATGCATACTGGAACATAAAACAGGTTTTACCAACTCTGCAAAGCTACGAACTCCAAAGTATGAAATGCTGCTGAGCTGAAACAAGCACCAAGCAGATGCACCAGCCTTGTGTTGTGTGGTTTAACTGTTCTGAACAAAGACATTTTAAACCCTTATTCAGGGGCCCCAGCTCCCCATGTCATTCCCCATAGGAGCCACCACCTGAGCAGGTGAATTTTAAACCAGCTCCTGACTGAACAGCCACCTGAAGGTCGACACACTGACTCCAGCAGGAACAAGCTGGGGAGAGCTTTTTGCAAATTCTTTTTTCATCCTGAAACAGGAATCTTTGTAAAGGACAAAGTGGTGTCCCCACCTACTTAAAATCCAAACTCTTAGATGTTAGTGCCTACAAATGCTCTCACAATAAAGAGATGCAGACAATTCCTCCAAAGGTGCAGAAGACACAGAGCCCTCTCTCAGTACACTTTTGTGGAAAGGTAGGTGGTTACAGCACCTTCTTGGGATCAGAAAGACACAAGTGGGAGTCCAAACCTGTGGGCACAGTTAACAGTCTCCACTCTATCTGTCAGAGTCATTCTGATGCAGGAAAAACTCACGTTCCCTGGGCCAGAAAGTGGGAACAAGAATGTTGGGAACAACATCACGGTGCTATTTTGGATATGTCTTCAATCAGTCTAAATCTATCCTTCATACAAAGGAGAAAGCTAAACACATATTAATTCACTTATTAAAATGCAATTCTATCTGAGGGGGACCGCAAGGACTCTTTCTCTTTCCATATGTGTTCTATAAAGAAAAAGGTTGCTATCGCTGCACTTGGAGATTGATTGACTCACCATATGTAGGTTTGCTTTTAGATTAACATGCAGTTGAAACCCAGCAGGGAAGTTGCTCTAACTTTTGGATCCTAGCCAGGAAAAAAGCCAGAACAAGGTGACAAGGTGATGGTTGTATAACCAGGGTGCTCCAGGGCAGGGGAGCCGCAGAACTTCAGGCTTGCGGGGAATTCTGAGGTCAAAATCTGAGGTCTTGGTTTGTCCTGAGAAAATGATATGCTGGCACTAGCATCTGCAGGAATGGTATTCCTAGTTTAGGCATCTGAATTTATTGCTTTTAGATCTCACTTTTAAGATTAGAATAGCAGAAACCCAAGATAAAAGCTAATAAAACAGAGGACAAATAAGACTGATTTCTTATCTCTTTAGTAATATAGAGAAACATTTCTTGCATGCTCAGCTACTTAATGTTTCTGATCAAACATGTTTCTGTAACTACTGTATATTTTTACAATATAAAAATCAAGTAGAAAGACTCTATAGAGAGTTTAAGGGATGTAATAATCTGTCTAACTCTCAGCAGGTCATTCATTTTTTATAGTCTTCTCCAATGGCACAGCCCAGCTAAACTGGCTTATAAACCTCTGAAGGTGCTTAGCACAAAAGTAGCATCAAAAAAGTATGAGAGAAAGATAAGAAATATCCTTAACCATTATTGAATTTTCAGCAGTTAAAGATGGACTTTCATGTTCATGCTTCAGTCTTCTGACCAGGCCTTTTTAACTGGTGCCAAATATATACAATTTCACACTTCTAAGTTCACCCCCTTCTGGGATGTTACCTTTTAAACCAACATTTCTCTATAATTCCTTGTCAGCTATTTTTGTGTTCAAACCAGAAGGTGAATAATCCAGTGATTTGGTGTAGCCTGAGTTCATACAGTTCATGCAAGAAATGCCATGCACACCAAAAATTACGCTAATGAAGGCATTTAGGCACACAGAAATGGGGGCTTCCAAGGTTTGCACGGAGTAGCTCTCCAGAACAGCTATCTGGGACAGAAGTTCCCTTTTACAGGGCAGCCCATGTCCTGCAGTACTCAAAGGATCTTGAGCTGCAGCTCCTACTGTTCTGTGCATTTCTTTGCAGCTTCCTCACCTGCCTCCACCCAGTGCCCTGGCTGATCACCCCAGTGCCCTGGTTGTTAACCCCAATGCCTGAACACCCCAATGCCCTGGTTGATCACCCCAGTGCCTGATCACCCCAATGCCCCGGCTGATCACCCCAATGCCTTGGCTGAACACCCCAATGCCCTGGCTGAACACCCCAATGCCCCGGCTGATCACCCCAGTGCCCTGGTTGAACACCCCAATGCCCTGGTTGATCACCCCAATGCCTTGGCTGAACACCCCAATGCCCTGGTTGATCACCCCAGTGCCCTGGCTGATCACCCCAATGCCTGAACATCCCAATGCCCTGGCTGTTCACCCCAATGTCTGAACACCCCAATGCCCTGGCTGTTCACCCCAATGCTTTGGCTGATCACCCCAGTGCCTGAACACCCCAGTGCCATGGTTGATCACCCCAATGCCCTGGCTGAACACCCCAATGCCTGGCTGATCACCCCAATGCCCTGGCTGTTCACCCCAATGTCTGAACACCCCAATGCCCTGGTTGATCACCCCAATGCCCTGGCTGAACACCCCAATGCCTGAACACCCCAATGCCCTGGCTGATCACCCCAATGCCCTGGCTGAACACCAGAGCTCCTTACAGGAACAGACCTTGCTGCTTTAACAGAGAGACATTCAGATCAGAGTGGATCCTCTGTGGCATTTTCTGAGTACACCAGAAGGCGGAACAGAAGAACCCAACCGAGACGCAAACAAGTCTTGTATGGTAAAACAGAATTAGCAGGAAGACAATATTCACTGTGTAAGGAGGAAAAACAAAACAAACAACACTAGAAGCTTGAAAACATTCGCCTCACTCTTCTGTGGTTTGAGAAGTGAAGTCTAGCACGGCAAAACAAAAATCAGACCTGCTTTTAATCTGTGAACAGCTCTCTTGATGAAATCTGTCATGTTTCTGGCTTCATTTTTTTTCTTGAGAAAAGAGCAAAAATGTTATTTTTCTTAAAGAATTTCCAAATGTTTTATCTTTATTAATGTTTCTATATAATGTAGTTCATCACCGCAGGCAAATCTGTCTCGTTCGTTAATTCTTCCATTGTCAAAACAGCAAAACCAATAGTTTATAACATCATAAATCTTGGGCATCAATCATAATACAGAGATTTCTCATTTTGTATAGGATTGTCTCTTCTGATGTGTTTCAAGGCTCGTCAGGACTGTTCTCACAAGCAGAATTCTGTATTGAAGCACTAAGCTTATTAATGGCATTTGAATTTTTGAGTTGCTTTTGTTGCTGATCGTGGTTTTCCAGATGGTAAGAATTAATCACTTAGTTTAAATATTTTTTTAATGCTCTTTCTGCAAGTCTCATATCCAATGCAAGATTTGGCAAGTCCTCTGAAGTCTGAGATACTGAAGATAGTCTTCTGTCCAACCAGCTCAAGATCCCTATACCATCTTACTAAATTGCAAATAAGAAACAGAAAATCACTTGAAGGGACAGGAAAAAAAAAAAGGACATAACAGAAGTGATTCATAGTTTAATTTAATTAAAAAATGCTAAGCAAAATGTAGCCTCACTATCTCAGTCTTTAAAAGATCCAGCTAAGTAAATATGGTGACTTCAGATCTCTTTAGAAAGATGTATTCATCAGCTGTCTTTCTTCCCTTAAGCAGGACCCACAGAAAAAGATTGAGTGCTGCCACAACTGGCCCACACATTTAAAAGAGCCATTGCCTTTTCTTTGAGTAAACTTGAAGGAAGCAGAAAACAAAAATGAGTGCCACAGTGCTTCTTGTGGCTTTTTTCTTTCTTGATTTTTGTGCTTTTAATGCTGTCGCTTTGAGCTTGACTGGGGAAGGTGAAGAGGAAGCCACTTAAGTCATCGCTGCATCTGTGCATATTATGTGATCATTTAAAGGCTCTAAAAAGGCTCTAAAAATCATTTAAAGGATCCCATTTGTTCCATTTCACAGCTATAAGCAGGTCTAACACCACAAAAGCCAGTGCAGCTACAGAGCAGATCACAAGAATGGGGAAAATGGGAAAAGCCAAGTGCTCCAGGTGACAGACAGGCTTTTATGTTGCAAAGCAACGTCATCTGCAAATATTTAAGTCAGAAGAAGGGAGCAGAGAAAAAGCAATGGGCTTCAAGTCTTAAAAAACTGATGATCAAAGAGGAATTAGATCACAGGGAAGTATCAGATTGGAATTGTGCAGTCCTATGTAGCAGGTGTTTGGGTTCTAGTGGGACAAGCACCATCTTGGGCTGAATCAGCTCCTCAAAAGTGGGTTCTTCAGCTGCTTAGAGACACCCTTGCTTGGACAGAGGTGACCTCTAGCCTGACCTTGATACTTTAAAGTTCTGAAAACAACTGATTTTACAAAAGCCAGAGCAGCACAGCCAGCTCAGTAAGAACATTATGCCAGGTTAACTGCAATGAGCTGTTTTAGGCAGCTGAATTTGCAAGCCTTCTTCAGCAACCACTGAGCCCCAGCTGACCTGCTACCTAAAAGCCAGAGCTCACAGAAGCCACAGCCATCCTGATCATTTTGAAAGTATTATGAGAGACCTAGACTATGTTCATGGATGGGCTCTCATCCCTCTAGAAATTGTTTTGTTCTCCCACTTCTCTGCCCTGAGTAAGGATGCTTTTCCAAAGCACCAGAGACCTTGTCCAGGCAGGAGATAGCTTCTCATGCATTGCATACCAGGCAATGTGAGGCTAACCCACAGCATTCAGCAGGGTGCTCCAGCCATGCCAGAGGAACACAGCACTCACAAACCTCAACCCTCTGGGCAGCCTTTCTTTTTCCTCTCAGCTTTCTCTCCTTTACCTTCTCAATTCCTTCTTACCAGTCAAAAAGCATGAGCTGGAGTTTCTATCAGAATTATCACTGCAGGCACTCCCTGTGTAATCACCAACCTGGCTGAACTGAAGGAAAGGGGTAGCAAAGGAGAACAAGAGTATCATTGATTATTTTTGTTTCTTATTGACAAAAATTGCGACAACTGGTATCTCTCACATTCCTATATCTGATTTTGATCAGATATAGGATCATCATATTTTGATCATCATACTGAATGACATATTATGGGCTAAACTTAGAAGAAGTAACTGGCTTTTTTTGTTTTGAGCTTTGTTTTGAATTTAAGTAAATACTGTGTTCTCTTCTTTCTCCAGTTCTCGATTCTTTCCAGGCCATGTTCCTTCATTTGATATGGCTTGCAGTTTGGGAAGAACATACCACATAGAGATACACACGGATATGTTTTCTTGCTACTACACCCTGCACCAAAGGAAGGTCCTTATATCATTGCTGTTGCTATCCCTGATGTTGTACACATGTGAAAGATATCTTCAGTCACCAGTACAGTATTTGTGAAGAAAAAGAAAGCTTTAGTCAACCTAAAAAAAAAAAGTAAGGAAGAAAGCAAAAACTAATGTTCACCACATGCACTGCCTTGAGAATTCAGATGAACTTTCTGTGCTTCTCTTCTATTGCTTTGGAAAAATGTGTAAACCGTTATTTTAAATAATTTACAAACTCCCCCGCTTTAATTTATTGACGTAGGCTGACTGCACAAATGCACTATTTTAACCTTAAACCAGAATACTAATAAAATCCCTACACAAAACCAGATATGTTTAATTTCAGCCTTTATTGCAATATTATCCCAGTAGATCCCAAGAACATCTGACTGAAGTTACCTCAAAATTTCCGCGCTTAGATACGGAACCAAATAAACTCCACTGATCACAACAACCTTGAACTTGTGGGAGTTCAGATCTAGATCCAGGCTTTGCAGCTGGATTCCATCCCAAGTTTAGATGTTATTCAGAATCGAAGTGTGTTGTGGCTGCACAGACAGTTTACAGGAAGTGTTCAATTCAACATTTTTGGTCGGTGTTCCATCCTTTAATTACTCCCAAATTTCTGCCCGACTCTTCATACGAGTACCTGAATTCAGACTCTTGCTTTCTGCCTGAACTGACTAAAGCCTTAGCAGACACACCACTGCACTACAGAATGAACATTGTGGCGCTGATTTGAATCCAGAATTCTCTGAACAACTGTTTCACATCTAAATAATTGCACCAGCAGTAGTGGGGTTGCCTCCTTGTTTATTTGGGGGGGCAGAGGGGGTGCTGTTGGAGTCACAGCCCGTGCCTTTATCATACAACATGAAAAGCCTTTGGGCTATCTTCTCAGCTGGGATAAATAAGCAAAGCTCTATTGGTTTCTGGGTGAATGAGATTATAATTCAAATCAGAAGCACAGTGTTTGTTTATACCATAACAAAGTATCACAGAAGTGTGTATCGTAAGCCTTAAAACACTGCACTCAAGGACAGTAAAACCCACCAGTCTGAGCTTAGGTTTCAGTGACTCCAGTGAAGTTATGCCTATTTATTTCAGGATAGCAGTGCTGATGTGCACCAGCTGAGTATCTGGCTCTTTAACTCCTAAATGACAGCAGAAACCATTTACAGGGGGAGGGAGAAGGGGCTGGGGTGGGAATCAACTTGAGTACAGAGCTGTATGGCTGATGAATGGGTATCAGCCATCTCTTAAAACAGGCAGGCCTGCTTCTTCCTGAAACGAAACTAGAGAATTAATAAACACACGCAAAAGAATAATACAAAAGATATGTTTTCTCAAGGAATTTCTAATATGTACACTACACTTCACATTCCTATACAAAGCGTTTTGACAATAACATTTAACCAGTTTCTCATTTTGTGTGCTTGCACACACAACCCTTGTGATTCAAAACAAGCTGGTGTATAAAATGCCTTTCAAAACAACCTCTCCACTCATTTAAGCTGACAGCCTATGCTCACCTAAAAACAAAACTACGCTTTCTTCCACACACCCCAAAAGCATCCCAAACAAGCCAGCAGTAATAAATTTAAAGGACAGTTTTTCCTGTCCACACAGCCCGTCCCAGTGGGAGATGATACAATATGTAACATTGCTGTGTTTCACAGCAATTATGTAAGAGAAGTCACATGTGGCACAAATGGAATGTATACTAAAGAGCAGAAGCATATGTTCAAATAAACCACTGGTTATGTCAAAACTAATAACTTGTTTGCTGCAGTGGACTCAGCAGTAACAGGCCCAATGAGTCTAATGACTTTGCTACTGCTCCTTTTGCTCCTCATTGAGCAGGCTGGAGCTGATTTTTTTTCAGGGATTATGTTTATGCAATACGAACATATTGTTATTTGCTGCTTTCTGCATGATCATTTTGGCATTCTTATGAGAAGATGATGATGGTTCTGTCTAAATGTTTGGGAGGATTATCACTGACATGGGAAGTTATTAGGTTTGATGCAATACAGAGAACATTCACAGTCAGAAAACAGCATCTTTCATTTTTAGGAATGGAGGTAATTGTGCTTTGTGACAGTGCACATCCTTAAGATGTTATGTATCATTGCGTACTTAAAAAAGCAGTACACTTTTTATTGATCTTTCAATTTCATTTTGATTTAAAATGCAGATCTTTCCCTCCATTGAAATCCCAGCATTTTTATTTTAGAACGTATCGGCAAAAATCCATTTCAGACATATGCAGCACCGTAAATTACTTTTTGTGGTTGAAACAGTATTCGCTTATGTCACGGGTTGAACATCCTCCTTTATTAGAATGCTATTTATTGCCACCAGCTGCAGTGCTTAGCTAGCAAAGTTCTTGACACCAGCGATTGCTTTTCAGCACCGATGCTTCCGGCTGCTAACGGGGCTGCTCTTGCCAAATGCAGCCACTCCTCTTAAAACTGCTCCTTCTGGTATTCAGGCAGCCCCTGTCACTGCATCCCAGAGCAGGAGCTGGGAGAGAGGGCTGGGGTCTGAACCCACTGCTATGGAATCTCTTTAGCTATAAATCTCCTATAACTTTAAAAGGCCTTGCCAAATGCCACTAGCTTGAAAGCTGTCAAGCGTGCTCAGGAAATCTACCCATCAGTAATGGAGTTTTTTTCAAAATTAAGATGCGAGTTCAGCTTGTGAGCAAAGGGTGTCTTACATAACAAGCCACAGATTTAGTAAAAGCAGGAGGGTTTCTGTATCAGGTATCTAGCCAATGGTCTCTATTTCATTAGATTTTCGAGCAGGGAGAAACCAGACAAAGGTAATTACTCTTCTTCTGTTAAGAGCTGCTATTACTCCTGCACGAACAGCTAGCACTGCCTCTTTCTTTTGCCTCTGCCTATGGCAGCCAGGAGAACTAAACAGGAGCAATATGAAAGTGGCAGTGTCAACAGCTGTCCTGCCAAACATTAAGTGTACCTGATACAGTAAATCTTCAAAGCAGTAGCGTGTGTTCTGCTCCTGTGCATGCAAATCCTGTTATTTTATTGATATCATTTGCACACATGCCTTCTTCACAGCTGAACCCTTGAAAAGCCATTGCATATAATTGGGCTCAACTAAGCAACAGAGGCAATCAGTGACAGGAGGAGACTGAACTCTTTTAACATGGAAAGAATTCCTTTCCTCCCTCAGAAAAGAAACACCCAGTAGGTCAAAGAGGAAGGTTTCTCTGCAGTATAGCACAGACAAGCCTGTTATACAGATGCCTGAACCACTGGAATCTACAATTAAAAAAAAAAGAAAAAAAAAAAAAGTCAAGCCCAGAGCCTTCATGGACACAATTTTTCCCTTTGTTTAAATAAAGGAATGAACAAATGTACAGATTTTTGTCTATATGTATGTTTAAAAACCCTAAAACATTCAAACTAAAATCTTTGCAGGGTTAGGCTCTGCCACAAAAGATAACTTAGCTGGCAAACATTCTGAAAATTTTTTTACTCACTGTGAAAACTGATAAAAGTAGGTGCCCTGTTCATCTTACAGACAAGCTACAAAAAATATAATCATTCTGCTGTCTGTAAGGAAATTCCTTTCCAGATTCAGAGAGTACAAGAGACATCTGAAAGTTGGAGTTACTTATGGGTCAAAATACAATTGCTCTTTATTTCTTATCTTCGTCCCTGCAAATAATCCAAAAATGTTATTAGCAAATTACTTTCTCTTTCATATCTTTAAACTGGAGATAAGTTTATGTTTCCATTAAATGACTCATAAAAATAAACTGGCATATAGCAATTTGACTTAAAGTGTTACGTGTGACTGAGCAGCCTTCATAAAAATTACTATTTCCTTTGCATCTGTATTTTCCTTGGGCAGGCCAGAGTTTGGGCCACACTCTGCCCTACACACTATACCCTCATATAAGGCCACTTCCCCACCACTGGAAGAGTTCTGTTCCATTACACCAATCCCACTCTAGCCTTTTCTTTGGGAAGTGCAAGACAAGATACGATAATGTAACATGATGAAGAATGGGTGTCTTAAACAACTCTCCTCCATTCCAGCTGGACTTCAGCCAATTCAAATGGATGGGTGAGGGCCAACAGACATATTAGTGCAACCCTGTATTTAAAGCCAAGTTATCCCCTAAATGACCCTAGAGTCAATTTATAGATGCAGAGACTAATGTACAATAGAGTTCAGAAATACTCTAAAGCCTAGCTTTGAAAATGCTTTGACACACATGCCACTGGGAGTGCTCTGAGGGGACAGGAAGGGACAAAACATAGAAATGCTTACTTTCCATGTTTGTCCAGTGTCCTTTTTGGTGATTGTTGTTTGGTTTTTTAATTTCTTTTTGTCACTTCATAATTAAAATATATATATATATATGAACAATGCAAACGAAGCCTACCAATTTTAATTCTTACTACAGTTTAAAACCATCCTTAATCCCTGCACACAAGTTCTCCCCTAAGGAGTTCAGCAGTTCAGCAGTGTAACATCCCTACATATGTGATAAATACCTGGCTGCAGGGTGCACAAGCAGTGTCCCTCTTTGCCATGGTGAACAGCAGGCCTCTTGGTTCCCTCCTCCTAAAGCTCTTCCTACATGAGCACACCACCACCTTCCCCACTAGTGATCTTCCATGCTGTGGGGAAAGTAAGGCAAAGCAGGTTAATTATAGAGCACGTTATTTCCTGAGCAAGTTAATTATAAAAACAAGCTCACAAAAAAATTTTGAGTGACAAAAAAGACATGCAGATGCAACATCAGCACCTTAGGTAATTTTTTTCTTTCGGTCAGTTAGGACCATTGATGACATTTTTATGCCTAAACTTCTTAAAAAAAAAGTTTCTCAACTTTCTCAAACGTGTAGACAATATATATAGCAGATAGCAACTAAGTGTTGCAACGGAGAGGAGGGAGCTAAAAAAAAAAAAGAAATATCCAGCCTTAAAGTGAGTTTAGTATATTTTATGGCAATTTCAATAAGTTCAGTTATGTTCCTATAAATAAAAGTTATGGTTATGACAATCAGAGAGCTCTCAGTTGTCTGGTCATTAATGTCATGCTTTCTTGTAGAAGTGCTCACAATTATCCACAGTTTTCTTTTCCATGTGACACCATTTCCCATATAAACATCCTGCTTTCGTGTTTCAGCGCTTGAGACTGCCACTGTGCATTACCGGAGCAGTCCGAGGCACACAAACACCAACTCAAATCCTGGTGCAGTAACACAAGTGGCCAGGTATTGACTTCCATGCCACTGACTGAGGGAGAGTCAATAACAGTCTCCAGAGCAGTTGATTTACAAGCCAAAACCCTTCTCTGAGTTAAATGCAAACAGGAAAGGGATGAAAGCTGTTGTGGCCGCTCCCCGAAATGCAGCTGGTCAGTGGGGCAAGCAGGACCCCCTTCCTTCATTTGCTCCTCTGCACACAATTATCCCCACCAGCAGCAATAGCCAAGGGTGACACCTGACCACTGGATAAGAAAACATCCACCCACCAGATAAGAAAGCATTCATACCACCAGACATTAAAATGAACCAACCACCCGCCAGTTTGCAGACTGAGCAGTACAAAATTCTGAAGCCACGACACCTTCAGCTGCCTTGTACAGGTCATTTTTATGCTGTAGGACAAGCTTTTCAAGTGCCTGAAGCAATCCATCTATCCACTTGAGAAGCCTAACTGAGCAGCCTAATTTTTAGATGCAAGCATTCCAACCTCCCAGTAAGTCACTGACAGAGAATTTCCAGAATCTTTTGCAATGGCTAATATTTAGGACATTTATAACTATCCCTAAAAATTAAGCACAGGAGCAATTTACAACTAATGGCTGGATTTTCAGCAGTAAGACAGAGGGATGTCTAGAGGCTTCAGGTTTTGGTTGCCTAACTTGAGACAGTTAGATGGTCATGTTTTCTTAAGTGCTCAGCATGTGCTTTGAAAAATATTAAGACTTATCTGGGTGCTTTAACAGCTAAAAAAAAAGATGCACTGAAGCAAAACACGCTCCTGCCTAGTGTAAATACCTTTTTTCAGTTCACCTGAGGATGGAAAGTTGTCCAGTTGCTTTGTGACAAGCACATGAATGGGGCAGACAATCCATAGTCACATGCTGTTGAAACTTCATGGCTGCAGTCACGCCAACAAAGGCAAGAGCAGTCCAAGACATCAGTTACTCAAACCTACTAAAACCATATAATAGCCAGGTATTCCTTAAAATTCTAGAATCCAGAACAAACTTTCCACTCATGGGAACTGATAACCTTCCATACTCTAGCAATCTAAACAACTGCCTGAGTGCATGGGTAATCTGCTATCTTTAGACGAAAATCATCCTGCAGAGAGTGAAGAAATAATTTAAAAGGCAAAAACAAAAAGAGAAAAAAAAAGAAGAAAACAAAAGACAGATGATGGGACTGCAGAAGAAAACACAGTTTTTGTATCTTCATGGAAGACCCAAATGAATAGGGACAATAAACAGACACATGCAAACACTACTCAGGAATTGCAAGTTCATTTTGCCAGAGAAATGTATGGACATTTTACTTGGATTCAACCAGAGACTAAAAATTAAATTCATGCAATAATACAACAGGGCATCTGAATACTCTTTGGGACTGTAAACTCACATACTGAAAATCTTCTGTTCAAAAAGCATTCCAGAAAGCTGAGCTGCAGCATCAAAGTAAGAGCAGTGCATAGGATTCAACGTGAAGAAGGACAAGTCAGTGTTAATGGGAAAGAGAGACTGCACTATGGGAGCTGGCAGCCAAAACCAACAACCTTCCTTTCACTAGATCTCAAAGAATAATATTGAATTTAAGTACTGGCATTATAGAAAGCCACAAAAAATGAGACTCCCAGCACTGGAAGTGAGAACATATTTCATTTCCAGCCAGAATACTAGATCCGTTCCAAAGCTGAGTTACTGGAAGTCTTCCATTGTCTCCAGTCTTTTTTTTTCTTTTTTTCATTTTATGTCCCTCTTCTTTTCAAAATGAGTGAGCAGGTATTTCCCATGTAACCCCAAGAATTAGAAATACACAATATATACATTCATTAATTTCAAAAATGTAAAATATAAAATTCAGTTCTCTCTAAAGAATTATATTTAGTATACACCACACTGCTGAAATAAACTAAGCATAGTTTCAATTAACACATTTTAATTCGATTTCTCCAGTATTCCAATACTCTTCTGGAAAAGGAAACAAAAGGAAAAATGGTTTTACAAATCCTCCAAATCTATACCCATACTTTAGTAAACAAATGATGCTATAATTATTATTTTGAGATTGCTATGCTGCAAGAAAAGCACAGCAGATAGATGATTAATCTTTAATATGAGCTAAACCAGAAACACTGCTAGATGCAGTACTGTATTAGTGCAAATATAAGATTTTATGTCTTCTGACAAACTTGTACTAGATTTTTATTTAAAGAAAAGGATTTGTTGATCATTCTAGGAATTCAAATTGTTCTTTAGAAAGCAAAGTGTCATTGGTGTACTTTAAAATGTTCATTAACAATCGTAAGCCAGAATAATCACGGACACAGAAGAAAGCTGTGTACCCACCAGGTTTTATTAGAGTTGCAAATCACAAGCAATGGACTGGTTCTCAATTTATTGTCTCCACAAACTCAAAGAAAAACAAAGAGCTGAAGGCATCAGTGAAACACAGCAATATGCTTCAAGCTAAGTATTTTCAAAAGGGTATTTCTAGCTAAAGTTATAAGGAGCTAATCAGCAACAGCAAAACAAGTTCATTTTCAGCATATAAATGCACACTCTAAGCCAAGTAAGAAACAGAAAAACCCTTTTAATTTGTCTCACAAAGATATTTTCTTTATTTTTCTGGTTTGGCGGATGCTAAGAGTTTCCGTTTCCATGAGCGCTGCAGTAAAGAGGTTTCCTTTAGACTAGCCCAGATAAATTTTCTAGCTTACTACTGCAGGAGGCTGTCGAAATGGTTTCCCCAAACCCCAGGCAGGGACACCACCTGAAATGTCTCTGCAGAGGTGAGAGCAAAGGGAGGTCTCACACCGGAGCGCGGGCGCTGCCCCTGCCGGACCCCAGGACGCGAGCGGCGATGTTGGCCGCCCCACTCACGCCGGCTGTGCTCGCTCACCTCAGAGCTGGGCTCCACTGGGAGCTGCCTGCCAGCTGGAAGCCTGGGAGGGATTTTCTCTTGACCCTTAAAGCCAATTGCTTGCTGCACTTCCAGCTCTTCACTGCTGCTGCAGGGAGGGGTGATGGTTCTTGTGAAAGTCCTTCTCCATGAGAACCGAGGTCTGCGTGGTGTCAACCCTCTGCTGAGAGCTGCAAATGCTCCCGTGTTAATTGCTTAATTGCTGCCCTGATAGTACTGGGGGGAGTTTGCCCTGAGCTAGTGTTTTATAGAATCAAGCCCAAGGGTTGCTGCAATAACTAGGAATAAAGGGAGTCCATAAATAAAGCCCTCTTCAGACAGAGCAAAGAGCTATTTGGTTCAGCCTCTCTCTGAGTGGCTAATGGAGTATATTTGAGGGGAAAAGCACAGGAACAGAAGCTTACTGTACAGCACAGTATATAAAACATCTTTCCCTACAACCCCTAATGCTTTCTGCAGCTTAGAAACCACCTGAGCTAAAAGGAATAGATCCTTCTCTTTTCTTAAATCTTCCAGGTTAAAAAGCAGCCGGTAGTAGACCTGCTTTCAATAAAACCAGCACACAAAGGCCCTGGGTGCTGTGAACCTGACAGCAATTTACAGCCATTTAGAACAATGAGTGAGCCTATTGCCAATACCCGCTAGAAGAGCATGATAAATGCAGAACAAAATTTAACATTTCAATCTAGATTATTAAAGAAAACAGTACTTCATCCATCAAATTTATATCTGTCCTATCTGGGTATTTATCAGCATGGTTCTGTGCTACATAAGCAGAGCGACAAAGGCAGTGGCAGCAGCCCCACAAGCTTTGCAATAAGCTTGCAGTGTGTCTGTCTGTGCAGAGGTGTGCTTGGCACAGAGGAGCCTTTACTGCCATGTAACTCCAGCTCGTCCCCAGCATCCATCAGGCATGACAAGTTACTTGGTAAGATCAGGTTGCTCTTGCTAGTGCATGTTTCCATGAGCATGAGAATTAAACCATTTCTGAAAGAACAAAATGGCTGGGGTTGGGCTTCAGGTGGTGACAGTTCAGCCTGCTGTCCTCTCTGTTGTATGGTACACTCTGTGACGTGTGCTTGGACCCCTGCAATACACTGATATGCGTATTAAATTCACTATTTTTTTAGTAAGAATCATTTACAGGCGCTGTATTATGTCCTATTAGAAAGAAAAGCCATTGTATTTAAGCATAAATATGCTAGGGAGTTAATTTTAAATTCCCTTACTGTACACATCACATGATATTTTTTCAATTAAACTGATTCAGTACTGGAACAGAGCATAACTATGTTTCCTTGAGTACTCTCACAGGCAGTTGAACATCTGGAGGTAAATAAAGCAACAATAGAAGAGTTGCCATACAGGTTCTTCATATCGAGCCGAACAAAATTCCATAGTCCCTACGTGCTGCTTGAAAGTAGATATCCAATATCTCTGAGAAAAAGAGCCACAAGATTTGAGACTGTGAAGACAGAACAAAGGGTTATGAAAATATGTAAAGATGCTCAAAAGGAAATTCTGAAGCACCATTGTTGTCATCTGCAAGATGTGTTTCTTTTCTGGGTTCCAGGTTCTGTTGCTTTTAGTGTCGAGTGTATGTTGCATTTTGCTGCTGCTTACACTGTATGCATCTCAAGGGTTTGCTTATTCTTAATTAAAATTAGATTAATGAAGTTTATCCTCAGAATTTTTAGTGTCTTCTGAAAGCCGCTGTTTCCAGGAAGAGGCCTACACCAAGACAGAAGTGGGAAAGAGCATTAGGAGCATAGGGAAGCAGGGACAAAGAAAATAAAAAAGGAATTATCTGAATAAGCTTCACGTCCTACCAGCTTAAAGGCAATGATGCATTTTTCATTTATTGCTGTGGTCCACAGGCACTCCCCAAAGCTGTAACTTACATTCATTTTTTTATGTATTTTACACACAAAGTAGTTCTGCCTCAAACACTGCTGACTTGTATGAGTTGGTCCTGCTCAGCACAACGCAGAGGGTCTCAGTGACCTTGGCTGAATTCTAATGGGGAAGTTTTACACTGGTGAGCTGTTTTGGAAGGAAATAGAAGTCATGAGTTAGCATTTTTTGTGCTGTCAAACACCATTCCATCCTTTCTCATCTCTCTCACTTTTAACAGGAGTGGTTAGAATAATCATGCTTACAGCTGTTACTTCCTATGCCCTTATCTTGATGTAGGCTAATATGTATGTATAAATGTAAATAAACATGAGGTCTGCTCTCACCTGAGATGGCCTTGGAGTTCTTTTCAGAATCAAAATAGTGTTTGAAATTCAGGAGTTTACTTTTTTTAAAAGTTTCCTCCAGAATCAGTATCCACTTTTCACATATCTAACACATTTTATTTCACTGTCTTATTGAACATTAATGAATTTTCAGGAAGGAACCATGTAAGGACTGTAATGATTAGTGTTATTTTAGGCAGGATTTGTTCAAAAATAAGCTAATGATGTAGCCAAGTTTATTCAGGTGTCAGTGGCCAAATGAGACATAAAACCTCTGAGCCCCAACTCACAGATGATCACTCAGATCAACAGCTCCTTGGTGCTGTTCAGAAACACCTTTTTTAACCCTTTTCTGAAATACATTTAGCATACAGATAATTAAATTAGGCACTTTCATGTTGGCTTATCGTGATATTTGATTTTCAAGATTCAAGCCAAGCAGTTACCCATCTCTTCCAAATCTGTATCTGAAGATGCATTAGCAGAAAATCATTAAATCAAGCACCAAAAGAAAGTTACGAATGCTGCAGTGAACAGCAGTTTGTTCCCACATATCCAAACGTTTTCTATGCCTTGTACACTGAGACTAACTGGGACAAAATTTTGAAAGTGTCTGGTCAAATTCTGCCGTGACAGGAAGTGAAATGGTTTGCACCTCTTTGTCAAAGCTAAACTCCCTTTTGACTGAGGGCTGGCGCCCTGCCTTTGTATCACTAACAGGTAAGAGTTTCCCACACCCTGTTCCTGGGCATATGATATTATATTACATTAGTGATGTGATATGATATGATATGATATGATATGATATGATATGATATGATATTGCAGACATGGCTAAAGCCCCCCATTTACAAAGGCAGGCAGTGTAAAATAAGCTAAGGTTACACCCCTTGCCTTACAGCAGCCTTCTGCAATGCAGAGACCCCACGATGGAGAAAGCAAATGGGTGTTAAATGAGGTGTCCCCCAGGACCAGGTTTGGGGTTAGGTCAGCTCCTCCAGGGGTCATTGTCCAGGGGATGGACTGTTGATGCTGTGGCATCCATGACAGAAGGGTGTTGGTTTGGCCAGCTGTGCAACTTCACTTGTACTTCAGGTTCTGCAACCTTGAAATGCAGCTAGCCCGCTGGGTATAAAAATGCAGTGCTTGGTTCAGGGTATTACTTTAATTTAAATGGGCTCAGGAGATGCATTATCACTCTGGATAGAGATACCAGGGCTAATAGGAGCAAATGGCTTGGTCTTCCTAAAGTTCTTCTGCAGGTGGGGTCCAGTTTCCATCCTTGGATTGCCAGGATAGGACTGAGGGCTCTGGATCCGAGACTCAGGGCAATGCCCACGGTCCATATGTACAGATGGATGACAGGAGGATTTGGCTCAGTCCTATTTCATAACAACTCCTGGTTCACATGGACTTTTCAGCAGTGTTATCCTTAGTCCCCAAGAATAAGGAGCCTGTGGGAGTGCAGGGAAAATATATACGTTCTTCCCAGACCTCTCTTGGACAGAGCCCAAATTCCTCAGTGTAGGAGGGCTATGAGGTTGAGATTTTGGAAAAAGGTTCTGACAGACACAGCCAGCTGGAAAGAGAGTGATCCACATGCACAGTTCCTTCCAAAGATGAATCAGGATGAAATGATTTTACATGTTTTTTCATTGTCCTTCCCACCTTGTAAACATTCCTAAAGCCTGTCTGTAAGCCCTGCATAAAGAAGTGCTAATATCCATATGTCAGTACTGGAAATGGTTTTTCCCACACCTAAAGAGCCAAGTTCATCCCATATGTAATTCCCCTCACTTTAATAGCTTTGCAGGAGGAAGGATACTGGCCCAGTAGGTCCACCCAAAAGCTGCAGATCCTGCTGAAAACAGCTGTCCACCTTGTGAGGGGGATGAATCACCACAGCCCACAGTTGCTCAGGCCTTTGCAATAGATTGCTCCTCACTTCTGTGTGCATTTCTGCCTGCAAATCTCTAAACTATCTGGACACCAGCTGCTTCAAAAGCTTGGAAACCTCATTATGAGAGATAAGGACAGAAAAGCCAGCCTTGCTCTCAGTTCCTAAGCTATGTCCATTGAATGTGTGCCTGTGCTGTAGTCGTACTTTGTTTATCCTACTGCAGGGCATTTCTTGATTAGCTACAATGCCCAGGAAGAATTGTTATTCTTTCTGGTACACTTCTTGATTTTCAGAAAGGAGCAACGAGTATCCACCCTTCTTTGCTCTGACAGTCACACACTAGAACCAGGATGTAGGTCAGGGCGAACCAATGCACCTAGAGGAATTAAATTGCTTCAGCGTCTGGCCAGTAAATCTTGATCCTGTGGCCAGGAAAAGCTGAATGCCAGCTTTGCAGTAAAAATGGACCAGCAGGGAGTTTGAGAGAAGCTAAGGGGAAAATTTTCATAGGATCATGAGGGAATGTTATTTAACAAATTCTCTTCTATTACGATGATTCCGTGACCCTGGCGATGCCTTCCAGTCTTATGTTGCTATAAATACCTTGCCTGAGAACTAATTCCTCTTGACAAGCTGACAGAGCTTCAGCACACAATAGAGCATGTCACCAGTTAGTTTATCTTATGGCTAGCATTAGCATTTGATTTTTGTTTTCTGCTACTGTTATTCTGGACAGCAAGGTAGTGTTTTTAATATTACCTGTTGAGAATTGTACGTAATGAGTAAATAAATTTGCAGCTCCTTTAACAACAGATGCTCTAAATTAAAAGACCTGAAAGTAACATTCCTATTCTTTAAGCATATAGAACATTCTAGGATCCAAAATTATAAATGCAATTATAAACGTGTACAAATTCCATATCTGCTTGGGACAGAAGTTCACCCTTACAAGAATTGTAACATCAAACATCACAATTATTCTTAGATTAAAAAAATAGTAGAGGAAGGGTCTTCAGAATGAATGTAGATTAGTCATTTTAATCACACTAGAGCTTTTTAGAATTTGCTTTTGTGATGGAATAAAACATGAGGCAACATGGTTGTATGAAAATTATTTTCCACGAGCTGTGCTGAGAAAGAGATAAACAAGATAAATCTGTTACTCTCTTGGATATTGAAATATATATATACATACCTATTGCTATTTCCTGGCAGGGAACACGAGGAGGGCGAAACAGAGAAGTTAAGATGAAACTATCTATAACTAATTTTCCTGTGCCCAGATAGGGTCATGAAGAAAACTCATTTTTGCAGCCAGCCTCTCTCATCCTGCTCAACGAGTAACACCTTTCTCTCTTCCAGTCTGTTGCACAGTACCCTGTGTGGTGTGAGATTCAGGCTTCTTCAAGATGTTCTTTGTTCTTCCCATTTTTCCTAATGCAACAAGGCAGGGGGTTGTCAGGATTTTACCAGGCAATAATACAACTATTTCTTTTTTAGTCTAGATATGCAAATGCCTCCTTCTCTGCATGTCGTGACACAAATCCCTTAGCAAAAATTTCATTTTTCTTTGCTTTAGCTTTCTCAGAAGGTATCCCTAAGCACCTAGAATGCTAATCCAAAGGTCACCTCTTCTAATTTAGGCATCTAAATTTTTTCTGCAATTAATGCACCCTAACCATCATATCTCGCCTACCATACATTTGCCTCAGGATCCTCCTCCTCAGCATATTTAATCTAATTCTAAGACAAATAAGTTAAGTAAGTGGACTGCAGAGTGAAAGAAGGTGACCAGTACAGACTAGATGTCTGACTTTTAGACAACTGAAATGAAAAAATATCAATACCAAGCTTTGTTCAGTTTTTTTCCAAGTAAGTCTTCACATAATTATCTATATGAGGTATTTTAGCTTCTAAATTGAGAGATCTTTTTCAGCCTGGAGCACACAGATGACAGCAGAAGACATGTCCCTTTGTGTGAGTCAGCAATGATTCCTTGCAATCCACTTCAGTCACTTGTTCCAAAGCAATACTTTGCTCTAGACTTGCTCTGCAGGCAGTGAAGAAGGGCAAGTACCTTAAGAGCAGAGTCCCTGGGTGTGCCTGCCTTTCTCCAGTGACAGCAGAGGACAATTGAAGCCTCTGCAGTCCCACCTTATGTACTTCAGTGAAGTGATGGGCTGAATCCAGGTATGGAGGCTGCAGTGCTGGGGCTTGTAGTAAATTCAAGCTCCACATTAAAATCTTGCAAGTATAAAATAAATCATCTCAGTTGTGTTTGTGTGGGGATACAGGTACTTCATGTATGCGTGCACAGTTTTTGTGTGCTTCTGCTAGAATAAAGTAAACCAACATGGTTACATCGTCTGTGAAACAGTGAAGCCAGTTTTCAGAAAGATGTGGAAAGCCTTTGCATGCAGACCTCAGCCTAAATTATTTCTTAGAAGTGAGCTTTATCCAGCTATACAAAGGGGAATAATATTTCAAGAGTAAATCAAATGCAGGATTGTATTTTCTGGTTAAGTATAATTATATGGTGAGACCATTTGACTCGATAATGACAGTAACAATAACAATAGTAATAATAATAATAAATAAAGCAGCCTCTGATAAGATTTATTGCCAAGACTAATATTGTCAGTGACATCCAGATCAGCAATGGTTACAAGCAGTGGACACAAAATGAAGTTGTCTGGTTTTGACAACAAAATATTCTGCATCTAGCAAAGGCATATGTTTCAAACTCAAATGACTTCACTTCAAATTAAAGCAAAAAATGTTTTGAAGTGTCGTCATTTGATAATCATTTGCTTTAAAATAAGCAACAGATTTCTATCTAATGGGATCCACATCTTTAACAAGTGAAGCAACATTGTGACAAACAAAAACCAACCTGCTCTAAAACATAATTCCAAAATAAATTACATCTAGCTGTTTTGTTGTTGTTGTTGTGCTCTGTTTTCCTTTTTTGGCTGCCTGTAGAGCTCCCACATTTTTTTCATTGCTACAATGACAAATGCTATGAGAAAAAACCTGGGCCACTGCCAGAAATCTACTCTAGACTTCAGTATATGTTTCTGCTTTCAAGAGTCAATTGTTTTCCTTCTCTCCCAGGGGTCACTTGCTACCTTATTACCAGAAAGAATGACCCCTTGACAGCGCAATTGAGATCCAGAAACTCAACAAAACCGTAACCCCTCCAGTGGCATCAGAATTGTAATCAACAGCAGTGGGTCTGGAAGACAAATGTACTCGTATATAAGGCCACCATCTTAGAAAGTGGCTTCTCTACTTGCAAAGAAACCTATCTCTATTTGGTTTCTTTCGATATTTTTATTACCCCTTTCTTGTAACCTTTTCATTGCTAGTGCTCTCAAGGCAGGAGTGTTTTCGCAGCGTTGGAATTACCTGTGCTCAGTTTACACAGTTTGCTGACTATTCCTTCTCTCACAATCTGTGCTGTGAAGCACATGACCAGAGATGGGAGCCCCCAGTCACTATGGATTTCCTCTCTTATTCAGCTTAATTCACCAGCAGAATAGTTGTTCCTTCAATATCCTTATTGCCACGTAAGACACGTGAGTGCAGAATCTCCAGCCTTGAAACCACAGAGAAGAATGAGCTTGAAATATTTAGAAGAACTTTACAGAGAATATACTTTGCCCTTGCAAAGGCATGCACTGAAATAGTGCTATACAATAATATTTATCAAGTGTAGTTATTGCTAAAAGTATTAAACTTATTTGCTGGATCTTTTTGCATACCCAAGATCTGCAAAACCTAGTTTGTTTCAGATAAATACAAGCAAAGATATTCTCCAAGACAAGACCCTGGCCTAGTTCTTACATTGTACATGTGGAACCCCGACCCAGAGTCCCAAGGTTACCCAAAAACTGCGCCTCTAAATTGCCTAAAGGGTTTTTTTGAAAATGTTAACAAACTTTCAGAAAATCTCGGTGTGAATTAAAGCTTGAAATGTTTCTTATTCTGGTGATTTTATTACCAGATTACTTGACATGTGTGCTAGAAAGAATTTTTTTAAGACCATCCAACCACATGGTAGAAAACAAGGTACCCATGAACGAAAGCACTGCTCCCAGATGCTCTGCCATCTGACTATCATTACACAGATATTGGGAAATAGTTCAGATAATTGTAGGAGAAAGTTCCTCAAGATATACAAGGATAAAAAGATCTAAAAAACAGACAAAAGCAGAGAGTGTGGTAAAACACAATTGCACAAAATCCCACTGCCTTTAACAGAGACCTGGGTGAATGCAGGGATTTTCAGAGACAGGAGTCTTCAAAGAGCATCATGGCCTGAGGTGCAAAAAACCCAGCAACAGAGTTCTGCTGAGCATTGACTGGGAAGGACAAGAAAGCATGAGGTCAAAAAACAAATGTTGTTGTTACCTTTCTCAGACATAAGTCATCCCATTTTGCAAACAACAAAATAAAAGGTATTAGACCCCTAAGTGATCCCTGGAAGGAGCAGCAGATGGCCAGCCTAGCACCTTCAGAAGAGAAGCAGCACAAATAGCAAGGATGTGGTTTTTCCTACACTGTCCTACCAACGAGATGTCACCATAACGCAGGGAAGGTGCCAAGTCCTTGCCCAGCTTTCCCTGCTGAGGCACAGCAGTTCTGCTACAGACAGACAAGAGGGAGGAGGCTGTGAAAATGGCTCTTCTGCCCCAGAAACCAGGCTGTGATCTCTGGTAAGGGCAGACAAAGTAATGTTTTGAGTTTTGTGCTGCTGCCTCACAGTAAGCTCCGTGTGACTGAGCTCTTCCCCATCAACAGTCACACTGTTGACAAGGCAGAGTTGTCTTCTCTGGCAAAGAGACAGGCAGAGTTGCTTCACACCTGTGTTTTACTTCTGCAAATCAAAGGGCAGGATTGAGTCCCCAATTAATAACCAAAAGGGGAAAATTGACGAGAGCTTCTTTTGGCACTAGTATCGAAAAACATACGGCCTCTTATTTTCTTACAGATTAGGTCACATCATTTTAATTTCTATCCAAAAGCCCAGAAGCAAGTTACATGGATTCTCTGTACATGTTTAAGTACCATACATTAAAAACAACATGCTGAAATAATGCTGTCAAAGTATGAGACCTACCTGACTGATGGAATATTCTTCTATAAAGAGTAGCTCTAAGCTTCCCTTAAACAGAATGAAGGAAAAATCTAAAGATAATAATGAATAAGAAAGCAGCTTCTTCTGCCAGACCCATCAAGTTAAATGGCTCTTTGTATTGTTCAAAATGTGTACAATATTGTGTTCTGTGGCAGAGGGTAAAGAGAGGGAACTTCCAGAGACGTTTTGATGGAACAACAAATAAAAATAATATTTTGACAGAGAGAGCTCATCCTATTAAAAAAAAAAAAAGCATTTCTCTCATTTCTCTGACTCAAACAGGAATCTCTTTATTGAGGTTGCACGTGGAGCCTCACAGTAATACTTAAAGGAAATGTGCCATTGGCAACAGAGCATGCAGAATGACTGAAGGCCCTGAGTGCTTGGCATCGTTTGAGCTTGGTTCTAAATACCTATGATAGACATTTTTGGAATATGTTTCCTGCAAGTAACATCAAGGATTTACTTCAGCAGTAGCTTGTGCATGCTGATAGGTTGAATTGGTGCTCATATACCAACACAAAATAGGATTAGCTCCTGGTAACGTGCAAAGTTGGGGGTTATTTCTTATGCCAGGACTGGAATTTATTTGCCCTCCTGATGAAATGTTTACCTCACTCTGCCTCATCAATATTAACCTCACAGATCAACAGATCTTCATATCGACAGAATAGAGAAGTCAATATCACCTTATTATTATTTAATAAGTATTTCATTGTCAGTAACCGAGTGAGAACAAACATCTGTGCAGCATAATGGCACGCACTTTAATTCTGCAAGGTTACTGTCTTGCATGTTTGACAGAAGAAAGCCAACCCATAGTAAAAATCCCCCAGTAATATCAGTGTATAAAATGACAACATGTTGAAGGACATTTAAATTGAACAAAACACGTTTTTTTTAGTCCCAGTTTTGATATACAAATGTTGGATGTGTTTTACTGTGGCTTCTGACTATGATTGATAGGAGATGCATCAATTTCAAGGTTTGTGAATTTAAGTAAATTGTTGTCAGTGGTATCACTTCTTCTTTTTTGTATTTTTTTTCAAATTATCTCCTTACAGAGAATAGAGTACTACAAATTGAGACAGGATATACATAAAGCATCAATTTAGCTTGAATATCCACTTACAATAGTAAAAAGAAAATAGTTGTGATAAGAATGTGAGTACATCAGAGTTGTTCAGAAAACTCCAGAGTATTTAAAAAACCATTGCTTATGGTTTTTCTTCTAAATAGTTTTTGCTGCTTCTATTTGGAAAATACTTTGCTTACCTTTCCTTTCAAAGGAAAAATATCATATTCACTTTAAAAAAATAAAAGTAGCAGTAGTAATTCCATTAATTATACATTAGAAAAAGTACTCTTACACATTAGGAAAAAAATATAATCAAAATTGTATCAACTCTTTGCAAGCTGAGGGGAGTTTATTTATCCTTTTTTCCTTCATACAAATGCTTTACTTGACTAAAAAGCTTGGAAAGCTTTCTTTAAAATTGTGCTTAAGCATCATACAGCAAAGCTTGCTATGCATCCAATGCTTTCAGAAATTAGCTGTGTCTGATTACAAACTAGTTTTCCCTAGGTTGCTTCTTATCTGATGATGTCTGACTCAGGCTGTGGTGAAATGCACAGATACTTTATATTATGTTTTCCAACACATGGTCACGACTCGTTTCCATGTATAAGTGTGTTGTGTCTATGTATCCACACGCCTGTCTGTATGCATAGAGCAATGTATATGCTGTTTGTGTGTGGGTCTGCTTTTAACATCAGGTTCTGTAAAATGACTAAAGATGCTATCTTCATTTTACTGTTCTCTAAAGGGGCAACATGGAATGGATTCTGTAAATCTAACTATACATGTTGCTGATTAAAAGCTGATGGTAACAATTAATATACAAGGGGACAGACTAGTTTTTCTTCTAACTTTTTTTTGAGAGAAAAAAATGAAAATTAGACAGAAAAGACCATTTCCAGATGTGACTGTATAGGGCTTGATTTGAAGCACTTTTGTTATCTACTTAATAATGCATATAAGAATGCTCATGTGAAATGTTTGTTAAAACTCTATCCTAGTAGATATTTGTGCTTATGAATTGAACCCTTATCCATATTTTATGGAGAAGTAGCTCAGCACTGGATTACAGCACATTATTTTCCAAACTCCTTATTAGACTCTGCATATCTCTCTACTGTGCCTCCAGGCTTAAACTAAAAACAAACTTAAGAAAAATTTAAAGAGACAACATTCAGAAACTTATGTTTTTACAAAGCTTCTGAAAGTTCATAATTATTTTTGTCCCTAATAGGCCTGCCTTTGAAATAATTTGATGGCTAGGTTTGTAAATTCGCTTGGAAAGATCTGGCATTCCATAGTCATTAAGGGTAGTATATATCACAAAAATGGTTTTGCATATAAATAATGGTATACAGGATTTGGCTTAAATTGTCTGCTTTCATTTGATTTTTTTTTTTTTCCTCTGAGATAATTTGGAGGGAAGCAGGAAGATCAAATTGAACACAATTTGAAAATGAAACTTGGATAATTGAGCTAAGTAGGTTGAACTTGCCAGTCACCTGTGACCTCTTCCTAGTGACACATCGTTTCAAACAGCTGAATTGAGAGGGTCTGCATCGAACTGCACAAAATAAATACAGCAAGTGGAGTTTCAGCCTGGACCCATGTCAGCCCTCGTAGTCTGCTTCGTTTCTATTGAAGATGGAGGGACTCGAGCACCACTGCCTCGGGAAGGTGTTTGGCCGCCGGGTGTGTTCAGGGTAGAGGGGAGGAGGATGGGCACTCTGCGAGGGCCACCGTGCAGGGCGGTGGGGGAGCAGAGCAGCATTGGACCTGTAAAAGGTGAGAAATCGGAGCTTCACAAGTAATCGAGCTCACCCGTGATAAGGTCTCCTTTCTATACTGCTGCAACTGAAAGTTTGTGACCGTCCCTGTGTGGGAACCTAATATTTTGCTGTTCATTTTGAAGCGATTATTCAAAACACCTTGGCAGCTGAACCCTCCCTGCTTTCAGGATAATTATTTCTAATCGTGATTGGCAATAATAGTAATTGCCATATTCAGCCAGCGCCCAGCTGTAACGATTTTTCCTTATTATTATTATTTGGGTTAACAATCGCCACTGACAACAACGTCTCCCGACCCTTTTCTCCCTCCCTCAAATACACAGGGAAATGAGTACCAATGTTCTGCAGCAGCCGTCGGGTGGGCCGCTTCCCCCTCCTCGCGGGCTCTGTGGGGACAGGGGACGAGCAGAGGGTGGCTGTCCGGTGGGGGACCCGGCTCCCTGCCGGAGGGCTGGTGTGGAGGGCCGGGGGCGGCCGCAGCCTTCCCCAACCCCGCCGCCCGGCCTCCCCCTCTCCGACGGAGCAGGGGCTGCAGCCGCGGCTGTAAACGAGCCTCTTAATAAACCTCCGGGTCGATGATGCATCGCTCGCTAGTGAATCTTCGCGGGTTTATTTATTTTAACTAAATCGCCCAAATGGATCGCAGCTCTGTGTTGACTCTGGCGAGAGGCGAGGCGGGGAGCCGGGGGGGCGGCGGAGCTGACAGGTCGCCCGGGGGTTGCGGCGTTTTGTGCGTGCAGGGACTCTGCAGCTGCCCGCCGCCCCCTCCGGGAAAGGCTCCTCCGCCACGGTGACCGCCCCCCTCCCCTTCCTCCACCTCCTCCTCCTCCTCCTCCCCCCCCAGCTCGGTCGCAGGCGCCCTTGTAAGGAAGAACCGAGCGCAGGCACGGGCCGCAGCGGAGCGGGGCACCCCCCGGCCAGGCGGCTCAGTCCGGCCGCCGGGGAAGGAGCGGGGGAGAGGGAGGGAAAGCAAAGGATGAGTGTTTCAAAGAGGGGCAAAAGCCGGCCTGTTAGAGGCTTCCTCAAGTTGGCGGTCACTAGAGAGAGGTGAGGGTCAGAGCTCTCCCCGCCGGCCCAGGGGGGCGAGAGGTTCCCGGGGGATCCCTCTCTGCGCCAGGGACAGCCGGGCGGAGAGCGGCGGCCGGCCACCGCCTTGTGCGGCGCTCATGGCACAGCTAGCCCAGCGCTTCTCCTGCCCGCCGAACTTCACAGCGTTTCTCGTGTTTATTCACGCTCACATCAGAGTCGAAGTTTGGGCCGCGGCGATGCGAGAGGCCGGGGGCGTCCCCGAGCCCGCCGCCGCGCTGGTGCCGCACGGCCACCGCGCCCAGCGTGCCAGGAGCGCTGCTCGCCTGCCGAGTGCCCCAAGTCCTCGGGTGCCTTGCAGGTAAACACAGCAAACTCCCCGGGTATAAAAGCAGCCTCTGGTTTTTAAAACCGCACGCAGAAGTTACAGACCAGCGTCAGCAGGAGTGGTGTCACTGGCCTTCCCCGATGGGCGCCGTGCCCGCTCTTTGTCACCTCGGGGCATCCCCGCATTCTCAGCCCGGTCCCGGCGGACGGCAGCTCCCTCCCCGAGGCCGCCGCGCTCCGCTGGGAGCGGGGGAGGCCGCGGCCGGGCCGCCGGGCACCGCCGCGCTGCTGTCGGTGGGTGCCGGGCCACGGGCGGGGACGGGACGGGCAGCCCGGCACCACGCACCGCTGCCAGACCCCCCTTCCTCCGGGAACGCTGCTCCCTGACGTCAGATGTTTGCTTAGGCTTTTGTTCAGTTAAAAATAGTTTCACGCAGCAGCTTACCTGCCGTGGGTGGCGGCTGACCGTGGGCTGCGCCAGGAAAGCGTTTTCTGGCAGAATCAATTATTTCCTTCGCCCTCGGATCTTTGATCTCCGCACGCAAATTAATTATAGTAGTATGCAGGAAACTGGCTCGCAGTCTTCTAAACCCAGCATTTTGCTGCCTGAAACACATGAAAAGGGAAAGTTTCTTTGCAATCTAGCTGTAACAGAGCTGCGTTACCAAGGCTAGATATTTCTTACTGGGACCCATTGAATTGTATGTACTCTCAAATATTATCATCACTCCAGTAGCCTTTATTTTTTATTTTTTGCCTTTGCGTCTCATTCATGGCCGTTA
Source organism: Fringilla coelebs (assembly GCF_963513975.1). Lineage (NCBI taxonomy): Eukaryota > Metazoa > Chordata > Aves > Passeriformes > Fringillidae > Fringilla > Fringilla coelebs. The sequence goes on from NC_140034.1 coordinate 30,377,579, forward strand.
TGGTGTTGTACTTGCAATTGCATATTATCCTAGTAAAATAATTGCTTTATAGCAGATTACTTGCAGCGGACATTTATTCTTCTTCTCCTGGTTCTATGGAGTTATTAGAAAGTAATGGGTGCCAAGACAATCAAGGAATATTTCCTAATTAAAGAGGAAAAATGGAACTGTCACCATTTTCCACTGTTTGTGAGCCAATTCATGCACTCAGATCGCACATATTTGTACACCACAAACACAGGCGTAGGTACTGTATGGCCGTAGTGCATGTGCACACACGTACACACGCCCCCCTCACACAGTTAGTTCCTATTTCTTACAGAGGTTAAAGAATAACTTGAAATCGAAGACAAATGAATTGACAGGAAAATGTATCACTTTTTTTCCGCTTTAATTTCTTCCCACATTATAATGAATCTCTGAGCCTTTAGCTAGGTGGGCAATTAACCACCCGGTGCCCGCTGCCCTGTAACAATCACCCCGCTGTATAGCTTATGGGGATGAAGTTTTTTAACAGCTCCATATCCTTATTTTATTATTGTGTACGTGTAGGATACGTAATCTCCCAGACGTGCAGATCTATGGGATCTATACAGCGGATGTATAATTTTATAGTTTATCTTAGCCCAACTGCTCCTGGGTGACAAATCTGTCAGTCGCAGAGAGCACCGTCCTCATTTCAATACTATTTCGTTCTGGGAGCGCGCACGGTAATTCTTTACATCGAAATTGCTTCCCCTCTGGTTCCTATATTTTAATTTAGTAAAGGACTGATTAGCTGTGGCTTTAAAAGGGCCAGGTCTGCGCCGGCTAACAGCGTCACCTCTCACCTCTCCGCAGCCCCGGGCTGGGGTCACTGCGGGGCCGCGGCGGGGGAGTTGGCAGCGCTGCTGCGGCTCCGCTCCCGCCGCGCCTACCTGCGCGCCCCGCACCGCGCCGGGCAGCGCCCTCGCCGCTGCCGAGCTGCCTCTGGGAGCACATCCCCCGTCCCCCCCGCCGAAGGGGCAAGAGCAGCCCGCCCGCCTCTGCCTCTGGTACACCGCTGCTGGCGTGAATCACCGCGGAAACAACGGGAAGATGCAGCTCTGCTAGGCGAAAATAATTGTTTGGTTTAATTCGCAACGACCTGGTTTAATGGCACCCTTTCCTCTGACTCGCAGGGAGGGGAGGAGGAGGGCCCGCCGGGCTGCATCGTCCTCTTTAAAGGCTTCGTGTAAACTTCCACATTTTGAAAGAATAACTTCAGAAACCTCTGTTTGATTGTATTCAGACGTGTGCCCATCTCACATCGATTGGCGGACCCATTGAAGGCGTAAAGATCCGTTGATAACATGCAGGTCGAGTGTCCCTAAATCAGCAGATTCTCCCTTCTCTGACAAAACCTGGAATTTGTTTCACGAGGGAAAAATATTATTTTTCATCTGTAAAAATGTATTTCAAAGAGGGATGATATTCTAACAGGAAGGACTACAATAAAAATCAGAATCGCTTCTGGAAAGGTTTCGCTCTGACTAAATGTTTCGAGTATGTCGGATCCTCATAAAACTACGCTATAGACTTTATTCTGGAAATCAGATAATGCATACAAAATACGAGCAAGACAGTGTCGAAATCATTTTTTTTTCTACCTACGAACTGAACGGTGCAAGTACATTTTAAATACTTTAGATCTTTATCAAAGATAGATGCAGATAAAGGCAAACACCGAATTCAGGAAAACACAAATAATTTTAAGAAGTTACCTTTTTTTGTTTGTTTTTTTGAGTGTAGCGGTGCATTTACAGAACTGGTGCGGAGTCATCACTTTGTTTATTTTTCTAACGTCTACCCAAATTCCAGCAATCCGCAGAGCAGTAACAGCTTTTTCCATGTGTTTATCATCGAGGTTGCAACAGGATTCGCCTCAATTGTTCTGCCTTTCTTGTGTTTTCCTTTCTTCCCCTTTCTGCATTTCCCAGATACATTCGCTTTTGTTGCAAAAATAAACAGCGGAGTTTTTAACAGCAATTTGAGATGATAATGGTTACTGATCCCATTCTTTCCATCATAATCTTCAAGTGGTTTAAGATTAATGATAGGAGGTGTTTTAGCAAGGAGTGTGGGTTTTCTTCTCCAAAGACCATCGCTATGATAATTTACTTAAGATGTTGACAAGACTGTCAGTAAGGCTAATTTTTTATTAAGCTGCGCTGTAGCAACTGTAGTAAGCATTTGTTGTTATTTAGGCGCACTGTATTTTTGAATGCCCGACTATAAATATTGTTATTTGCTCTCTGTCTGATGGATTTGCAATAGAGATGATTCCCCTTGCCTTTGTTTCAAGAAAGGTATCTTCTGGTATTCTGATAAATATTCTCTTCCACCCTCCCCCATCTCCTTTCACGCACATTTTTTAAAAGAAAATAAATTTGAGCAACTACTGTCTTGGTCCAGCAATGTCTTCTGCACAGCATTGTTTTGGCTGGACTCTATCTAGGCACATCCCTGAATCAACGGGACAAGATGCAGGTTTGAGTGCTGGGTTTCTGTGATTTTTTTTTTTTTTTTAATTGGGCAAAATGACCTTTTAAACGGCAAATATCTAACTGTCGTACCCCAGGGTACGAAGCGGCTGGGGTACCTCTTTAAGCGAGGGCACTTTAGGATGTATTGGCGGCTCCCGAGCGGAGTTCTGCCTTGTCCGACGCCCCGCGCCGCCCCGGCCGGAGCGGCTCCCCCCGGCAGGCCGGACCCCGCGGCGGGCGGCGGCGGCAGCGCTCCCGCGGCCGGGGCTCGCCCCGCCGGCCCGGGCTGTCCGCACGCCGGCCGCTTGGCCCGCTCATGCCGGGGCAGCGGGCAGCAGAGCCCCCGGCGGAGCCCATCCGGGCCGAGGGCTCGCTGCGGGCACGGCGGGCTGCCACGCGTGGGTGCGCGTAGGGCAGCGGAGGCGGGCGCGAAGCAGCCCGCTCGATCAGAGAGGAAAAGTCTGGGGTGAAATCGTAACAGACCGGTCGATTTTACCCTGCTGCTGTGCTTCCAATAAACATGAAGCCGTGGCCTTACCTAGAAATCACGGGGGCCCTGTGACACCCGTTGGGCAGTGCTTTATTGCCTTTTTCCGCCCGCCTGCCGCCAGGCGCGCAGAGGGGCCACGCGGGCAGCCAAATTCGGGTGGCGGCCCCTGAGCACCCCCACGCTGCCGCCGGGCCTCGGGGCGCGCAGAGGCGCGCAGGGTAAACGGCGGGGGCTACAAAAGCACGTGCCTCCTCCTTACCGGCCGCCCCTCTCCGCTATCGGCAGCTCTGCGCTCGCACAGAAAGGAAAAGGGCGGCATCACAAACAGTTTATGTTACGATCCCCCGGCCGAAAGGGAGGCGCGGGGCAAGGGGCACCCTCTCTCCGCCTGCGCGGCCCCTGCGCCGTGCGTTCCTCGCAGGGCAGCGCGCAGCGCGGGCGGAGCGCGGCTCCGCGGAGGCGCCGGGCGCGGGCAGCAGGGGGCGCTCCGAGGTTGTGCTGGGAGCCCGCGCCGCCGCGCCGCGCGCCCGCACACGGACGCGCACACGGACACGCATGGGACACACGGACACGCACAGAGACACACATGGGACACACGGACACGCACATGGGACACGCGGACGCGCACGGACTCGCTCATGGGGCACGCGCGGACGCGGGGCACGCAGTCGTGTGCGCACACACAGGTGCGCGTACGCCGCACACGCACGCGTGGAGGCACAGGCGCACGCACACGCGTGTGCGCGCACACACGCGGGGACAGCCAGGTGTGCGCCGTGCTGCGCGCCGGTGTCGCCGTGCCGCTCCCCGTGCGTGTGCGTGTGCGTACCGTGCATTACGCAACTTATTAAACACGACGATGAATTGTCAACATTTTTTTCGCATGTTAGTTCCGCTGATCTGGGCAGGATTTATTTTCAGGTCTCAGGTCCCGGAGCTATAATGCGTGATTTCTTTGCCTTAAATAAAATTGGTCAAATGTTGACAACCTTTAAGCCAATCTAACACTCAAGATTACTGATGGGAAACTAATGAGAAAATATCAGATCGTCCGGCCTGGGGGCTCCTAATTAAATCTTAGCTGATTGAAAAATAAAAGCGGGTTCGGGGGCGTGGGGGAGGAGGGAAGAAGCTCCGGGCTGAACTTTAGCTCTCATTTTACGTGATATTTCCCCAGCCCATCTCTCCCTCTGCTCTTTCCTCCTCCCTCCCGCTGTAAAAACTCTAATATTATTTCGCTGGTTATTTCGAGAGATCCGAATGCGGCTATCATTCCTTGCCCGGTAAACATTAAGGCCTTTAAGCAACGTGATTTAACTAATTAGAAAATTTACATCATTAAGTCTCAGGGAGAGAAAAAAGGAGAAACAAATCTGTCAGTCATTTTAAAAGAGACAGGCCCTATTGAAGTGTGAAGAAATCGGCTCTAATTCAAAAAGGCAATCGGGCAGAAAAAGCCCTCAACATTACCCTGCTAGTTATTAATCAGAAGGGGCTTCCCCCTCTTTCCTTCCCTGTAATGGCAAGAGCTGAAGCACATCGTTAGTTTCTCCTAAAGCTACCGCACAGTTTCCATTCAGCTTTTTTGCCACTCGTCCATGTCCCATATTAATAGCGAGTATTTGTCCATTCAAGGCTCATAGATTTGAAAATGTTTCCGAATTGGAGAGCCGCAGCCACAGGAAAAAAACCCCATGTATTTAAAAAAAAAAAAAAAAAAAAAAAAAAAAAAAAAGGAAAAAAAAGCTCCCGGACTCTTCCCTTCCACCTTTGTCAAATACAAGGGCTGCACTGCCTCGTCTCCCCATTAACGGGAGGTCCTAAAGTAAACCTGCTTGGTGAGAACCAGCTTTTGGCTTTGTTTTTCCCCCCTGCCCTGTATTTCTAAACACAAAGATAAGCCTGAGAGTGGAAAGCATCCGTAGTCGTCCCCCTCCTGGTTTGGTTTTTGTCTTGGGTGGGTTTTTGGGGGTTTTTTGGTTGGGTGTTTTTTGGTTTTTTCCTTTTTTTTCTTTTTCCCCTAGGGACCGGCTGTGTTTAGTGCCACACACCAGGCTCAAGCAGAACAATGCAAACTTGAGTGAAAATCAGAGCGATCGGGTTACTGATGCCGGGTCCTTCACCAAGCGCGGGACGCTGCTGGCCAGTGCGGCGAGCGGGAGGACGAGCTGGCGGCCCCGCTTCGGGGAGCGCAGCTGGGGTGGCGGCGCAGGGAGCTCGGCGGGTGGGGGGAGAAATGAAGCAGCTTGGTCCAGAGCACAGAGACGGTTACATCTCTCTCTCGCATTCTCTTGTCTCCTCTTTCAAACGCGCTCTCTAATCCTCCCCTTCCAACTGTTCACAGTGGACTATAGTATAAATAATAAATACATCCTACTCTGCGTTTTCTCTCTTCCAATCTCGAAGAATCTGACAGTCGCTTTAATCAAAGGAGTTTGCACTGGTTCTAAAGGAGTTTGCACTGGATCTTCATGGAGGTAATTTAAGGAATTTTAAACACGCTCCGGACAAAACCAGGCGATAGGGGCCTATTTCTGATCTCACGGCCCGGGGACGATCTCTCCTGCGGCTCGGGGAATTAGCCCCGTGTAAATGTGTTCAAGATCAGCCTCCTGGTGGGGATTTTACTTGACAGTAGCCTGTGAAGAAACAATATTTTGGCAAGAAAAAAAGAGAAAAGTCTCTCTGCCAGCCCTATTCCGACTTCCATTCATTTACTTCCCAGGGCTAACTTGTAGCCATCTCCGTAGGCAGAGGCTTGCAGAAACGCAAGCCTTCAGCAGGACCGGACACGCTCCGTTCCCTGCGCTGGCTCTGCAGGGCGGGAGCCCTTGCGCAGCCCGCAGGGTGCGAGCGGGCCGGCCGGGCGGGCAGCTCGCTGTCCCCCGGGGAGCCCGGCCGCCCCCCGCGTCCTCCGCTCAGCACCCCCGGCCTCTCCGAGAGGGGGAGAGAAACACGTGCTCCGAAACTGAAGTGCCTCTCCGTTCCCAGCAAAAGCAGCGGAAAACCCGCCCTTGCGCCCGGTGGGAGAGCGATAAGGCAGAGCTCCCTGCCACAGCGAGAAGAGCTGATGGCAGAAACGGGGAGGGGAGGGCAGAAGGAAGAGTCTGCGCTCCTCCGCCCCTTTGCACCAGTTTGTCTTGCAGTTATTCAAAATGATTGAGTTTTCTGAAGAAGGCCCTTTAGAGAGAAAACAAAACCAGCAACAACCTCTTCCGCCAAAACCAACATGAATATCAACCTGTCCACTGGCAGGGCTGCGGAGCTTAGAGGCATTACAGTAAAATTTACGGCGTCCTTAACAACTCCCAATAAAAGCATTAAAATTCACTTTAATTGAGAAAACATTGATTTTTAACTCTGAAAAGGACGAACCCTAATTTAATTGCAAACTTTCACCGACAGAGCAGCATCTCAGGGAGGCCACATTCCATCTTTAATAGAGCCACTTTATGAAGTGATAAAACCAAAGAAAACCTGACAAACAGAGACAGTTGAAATTGCGCAAGAAAAGTTATTTGCCTTCCCTTTCCTTCTTCGCAGCTCCAAACTATCCCGCTCTTCCCTCCCCCTCCAATCTCCGCTCCCCGATCACAAAACACAACTGTAAAAGTAAAAGATTTAGGGTCTAGGGAAGGAGTAGTAGTTAATATTTTAAAAAACGATTTGCTTTTACTAGGTACGGGGTGATGCCAAGAGGTTTAAGGGAACATTTTCACAAAATGGTAGCCTCTTCTGAAAAGGAAACTAATCGGATAAAACTTCCTTGATTTCCCTTGTTCGTTACAAAAATAATTGCTAAAGGGAAGGAAAGGGAAATCCCACCCTCCCTTTCTATCTTATTTCTGTATCGGTTTTTGGTATTATAGAAGAGTAAAGAAGTTTTTGTTTGGTGGTTTTTCATTGATCAGTCACTCTGAGCTAATGTAATTATCCTCATCAATAGAAGGCTGCAGAGAGAATCATTATGTGGGTGACATTGATAAATGATCACCCAAGAGCTGCCTTTTCTCTTGGGCACCCCCACATATGACCCTCCCACATACACAAGGTAGCCATAGAAACACCTTGAGATCCTCAAACACTGCTGCAAATGGGAGAATACAGAGAAAGCGAGAGAAATCCAACTTCACACACTTTCTGTCCCTGCTGAAGCCTCCTTCCCATTGCACGCAGCCACCAAGCCGGGCTCCGCTGTCCTGCCCCATGGGCGCGCAGCCCGGGCCCGGCCCCGTGCCCTCTCACGGCACCATATCCAGCATTTGGGGGGAGGGGGTGTCTTATGGAGCTTGCTTCTGGGATTGTTAAATCTTTTTTTTTTGCTTTCTTTCTTCCCTGGAATAGTTAAGCAATGAGGTTGCACGCACCATACGTATGGTACGCGCATTGCGGAACCTCCTGGTTTTAATGGCGCTCTTGGAGATGCACACCAAAGATATTCACCCCATCCCAGTAATGCGACTCCTGGAAAATGGTTAAACACTAATTTTTAGCAGCGATTTTTTAGTCACAGGCCTATACAAGAAGATTCTGTATTTTTTACTAAGGCAAAGATTTTTTTTGTTCCTCCAGCGGCAGACCCTTCTGTTTTTGTAAGCGAATTCTAAAGTATTGAGAGCAGTAATTGATTCACAATGATCCATAAATCGATGTAAGGAATGGGGTGAAGGTGTTTATTTATTTTTTTATTCCTAAAGCTGCAAGTAAAGTAGCTTTGACACCGTGTGGGGATGAAGGGGAGGAGTTGTTTAGCCGTGCGGGGTCATCCATCATCGGTGTCGCAGAGACTCTGCCCAGAGGAGCAACCTCCCTTCTGTCTGTCTCTTTCTCGCCACCGAAACTATTAATATTAAAATCTGCCTGCAAATCTTGCCCCCACCCGCCCCTCATCCCATCCGGTCCCGCTCAGCCCGCAGCGGCTTGGGCTGCCCAGCCCGGAGCTGGCTCGCTCCGGCGCAGCGCCAGCGGGCTTGATTTTTCCCCAAGTGCTGTAAGGAGAGTTAAAGGGCCGGCCCCGTTTCCTCTGCTGAACCCAGGGATGTGGTAGGGCAGACATGTGGGGCGCAGCCGTCCCTCCGCGCAGCGGAGCCTTCTCCTGCCGCTCCGCGCAGAGAGGGGACTCGGTCGTGCCTGGGGAAAAGAATCGGGCGTTTTCTGGGCTCCATGGGGTTTTTTCCCTAGCAAACGCATCAGGCGTATAGTGGGGCTGGTGGCTCCGCATCGACCCCCGCAAAGACGCCGCCGGCAGACCCTCGCTCCCTTCGGGAAGTCTGGAGAGCCGCTGGAGCGATGAGCAAACCCTACAATGGAGAGCGGGTCCAGCTCGTGTCCCCGCCGCACCCCTTCCCCTGCCCGGCCCGGCCCGGCCCCGGCCCCTCCCAGCCCCCCCCCGGCCCTCACAAACCTGGTCTGTGGCAATTTTCTCTCCCTCGCTCTCTCTGCGGCTATGAGTGAAAGGTGGGGAGCGCCCGGCTCTCCTCGGCATCTCCTCTTCGGCCCTGCGGTGCCCGCTCGCCGCGACGGGCAGGGCTCGGGCGGCAGCGCTGCCGGAGATGCGCTCCCCTCCTCTCTTCGCCTTAAAGGCAGCAAAATCTGGAAGAAAAATCCCTCATTTATGGTGACTACAACTCCCAACGCAGACCCGCTCGGCGAAATAGAAATTTGGGATTATAAACATGTGTGTATGTAAACAAAAGGTGTTTCTTCTGTTACCCTTCGCTTCCCACGGCATAAGCAATTTTTATTCAGACTTGAGTATTTTCTTTAACACTATACCGCTGTCAAAACATTATTCCCGTTTTGTTTGCTTTTGACAGCTGAGCAGTTCTTAAAAATACCAAAATCGGAACCTTCCACGCTAAACAGAAAATCTCAGATGGAGAAATCTCTGAGCGATATTGTACCTTGGATTTCAGCAAGACATCTCACGGAGAGCACAGCCCAAAAGGGGGAGAAAAAAAGAAAGAAAATAAAAGACAACACAGCAATGCACATATTTAGTTCATTATAAAAACAAATAATCTACTATGGCTACATTCTTCCCTGTGTTTCTACCAATGTGATTTCTGACATTTCTCTTCAAATTCTAAAGAAAAAATCTGCAAGGAAATAAAGTACTGTTTAAAAAAAATTAAAATCCTCCCCTTTAAAGTGCTAACAGAAATAATCTTGCCTTCTTAAATTCTGCATCCACAAAAATCAGAGAATTTGGAAATGGGCACCCAGGCTGTGGTCTTCTTATGCGACTGAAGGGTCGATGTGATTTTAACCAGGACAGAGAACATCAAAGCCGAGCAGGGAATTATAATCTAAATTTCATATGAAAGCCTTATAAGAGACACCCACATAGCAGGACCCAATTGCTAAATAAATCCTCACACCCATTCTACTGGCATCCTCCCTTCTGTCGCCAGCAGCGTGGGTCCATTTGCTCAGCTCAGAAATTAAACATTAACTACGAGGTTGAGCCTCTTTCCACATTCCAAGGGTAAAAGTTGTCACTCACAGTTTTTAAAAACGCCCTGGCCAGTTGGAAGGATGAGAAGGAAGGAGGAGTAGGGTTACAAATTTACAGGTGTTGAAGTTGGACACTTTTGTTTCCTAGAAAGTTTAGTTAATTACAAGTCCTTTCCCACTCCCCTCCTCTCAGGAATAAAGGCAGAACTTTCCCCTTCTCTTTGGGCCCCGTTCGGCTCTTGTTGATTTAACAGTGCTACTGAGGAAGGTGAGAGGCTGCTTTTTCTAAACTGATCATTGCTCTTCCTAATTCAAACTCTGCTTTAGTTGCTTCAAAATGCCAGAAGCTTTGGTTTAAGCAAAAACAAACCTTTAACCATGACGCTACTCCAGCTATTTGCACACAAAATGTCAAATCAACATTTTTCTGTCATTAGCTGATGGTTTGTTGTTTTGGTTTGGTCGGTTTTTATTTGTTTTTGTTTGGTTGGTTTTTTTTAAAAGAGCTGAAGACAGCAAAAGGAGTAAAACCATCTGAAAACCTACCTTATGCAATTCTCACATAGGAAAAATTCCCATTGGAGTCAAAGCTTCTTTTCTCCTCCTAAAACTTCTAAACCTACTCCTGCAATAAAGCCATTCTTTACCTCTGAGCTAAATGCCTGGAGGTAAGGTCTGTCGTGGCTATGGACGAACACATGCATACATGTACACACACGGCATTAGTCATCTCATGTCCGGGCCTTCACCGCTCAAGCTCAGCTCCTATGCTATTAGCAGGTAGTACAAGTATTAGACACATCTCTGAAATGTAAGCTGGTGAAACAATATTTCAAATTTTGTTTAATCTGGCAAAAATCTAATATCAGTAATCAGCAGAAATATATAACTTCAGATGGTGTTTCATTCAATTATTCTATTAATGCGATGACAAGCTTGTTTCTGATTTTTCCAGCATTTCTTCTCAATGCTGATAAGAAATATGTTTGAGACATCTCTCATGATAACCTCAGACTCTCCTAAACATGATTAAAAACACAAAAGCCTAGCAAAAAATCAAAAATGAAATATTTATTACCGCATTTTGTG
>NC_140034.1:30393117-30448117 GCF_963513975.1 Fringilla coelebs
AGGCCGGATTCCCATGTGCTGCTGACCATCCAACACAAAGCTTCCCATCGGCTGACCCTCTGGACTATATGCTGCTCCTTGGCTCACTGAAGGATCAAGAAGAAAACCTGATTGTAGTCAATCGTGGACACAGAGGAGAAAGAAGAGAAGACATACCAAACAATCAGCAATTGTTCCAGCTTCAGCACTGAAACGCTATATACAATATCTTGGCTGTCACTTTAAACTCAGGTTGTGCTTTTTATGAGCTGATTATGTTACCAGGACTATAGAATAAAAATGCTATAGGGGGCCCAATAAACAAGTTTGTCAAGTCAGTTCACTTGCTTAGGATCTGTTTCTCTACTTACCTTTAATGCAAAACAGTGGAAGCCCGTTGAAGTGCTATGTGTTTTTTCTTAACGAAGTAAGTACCTATTCTGTTCCTCTCTAATTACACAAAGTTGTGAATCTGGCATTTGTGACATAGGGTATTTATGATGAAACTTAATAAAACTTATAAAACTACTCTCACCTACTCTAGAAAGAGTAGGGAAATTCTGGATGTGGCTTTTCCTATTTATGTATACACAGCGTTTGGCTAAATGTTTTGCATGGTTAGTTGAGTTAGTGTTTTCCCCCTTTTTACCTGTTAATGAAAAAGAAATTTAATGCTACATGGGAAGAGTTTCCCAAAGGTTTAATAACCTTTTCAAAAACCTTCAAAGTGAAGCAGCAGGCGAAATCACCATCAAGTTAAAGCCCTTGTTAGTGACAACAGTCATCACCACATGGAGAACAGTTTTATCCCATAACCTCATGTTAGGAAACCACAACTCCCTTGTATGCTGAGGAAATGCATATTAGAAAGTAGAATGATTAACATGGTACCGTTGTTGTGCAAAGTGTTACATATTCTAAATTTTTTAATAGAAATATAGAAAATGTATTGTTATAAAAATCATATGTTTCACTGGGAGCATATCTGCCGCATTCTTAAACAAAAGTAATAATCTTTTAATATTTTCTGGCAGTATGGTACCACGCCACATTAGTAGCATATTGTGAATAGTCAAAGCAAATGAATGGATACAATGAGTTTTACAGCTCGCCTTCCAGAAGTAAAAGCAATGCATACACCAAGGAGTTGTGGGTAGCAAGAAAATGAGATTGTCCTGCTGATTGGATGCAGACAAGCAATGAGTAATTCAAGAGCTCACAGTCAAACAAACTGCTTGTGGCACTACTACTTGTACCCAATTACCAATTCAGAGAGAAAATAAAAAGCAGTTTCAGTAGAGTCAGGGTGGGAAATCTCCAATTAGCACCAATTAGCGAAGTTGCTTCCTACAGCGGAATTCTGGGGACATAAGAAAAAAAATAATCTCCCAGAATGCCTGGTTGAAGCATTTATTTACCAGGTGATGGGACTCCTGAAGAATAACTTGATGAGGATTTGCGCCTGTGGGACTTGAATACAGATACTACTTGGAACTTGCCTGCTCGATTTGACTGGTCAATCATAGGCTGTACTATTCTTCTTCTGGCATTAATAAACCTGCAACAGAATACAAAGAATAGAAGTCCTTTCATCAGCTTGCTTCTCTGTTTTGAGAACACCTCTGCTTTAAAAGTGACAGGATTTTAGCGTGCTGTGGAAATGTGTTTTGCTTCACGTTGCTTTTTAAAAAGAGTATAATTTCACTTTAAAGGATTTTCCTCTAAGTGCTCAGAAATTGTAACTGGTAACACGCTTATCTTACTAGCCAGCTTAAAGCTGGATTTGCCAGAAGGCTTTGAACAAGTAAATGCGACCGAAAACTTGTGTTAAAAGACAATTGTTTCTTTAACTTCTTCTAAGTGGCTCAGATCCTGGTTAAAGTTCACAGGCTGGGAGACTTTCTTTTCCCCTTTCCATCTTAGGGATCCAGCTCTCCTTGCAGCTGGCCATAAATGAGGACCAGGCTTTGCCACTCCATGCTTTCACAAGGTATCGTTAGGTCAGCAAAGCCATCAATTAGGCTGTCTGAAGTTTTATCACCAGCGCAGCAGCAATAAGTGCCGGCCCAGAAAGACTTCTGCTCTTCTACAACTCCTGCAGTTTGAGCCTGTAAAGGCAAGGGTCGTTTGGAGGTCAGTGCCAGCTGGGGGCCACCTCTGTGTCCAAGCGGGGACACCCCGTACAAGGCGACCGCCTGCCTGCCCTCAACTCAGGCACCTTTCAACTCGTTAGAAACCCCCAGTCACAGGTACATGTGGTTAATATTAGGCCCAAAATAACCTTTTTTTTTTTATCTCAAACTGGGGTGGTTGCCGAGGGTTTTGAGCACTGGTAAAGGCAGTTAGTTGGCTCCGGAGCCTGGATTTAATTTTCCTAGTAATCCAAAAATAAGTGCTTGCATATTTCTTATTAGCTAATGTGCAGCAATCCACATCAGCACAAGCTAAGAAGCTAAGCTAAATTAATTTCCCTGAAATAATTTCAAAACTTGCCTATTAACAAAATATCTTTGAAAACAGGGCAATTTTCTATCACTCGGGAGCCACACTTGTTTTTGTCCCTTCTCTTTGTGTTTGAGAACACTTTGGAGCCTTCGTGCAGGTTTTGTGTGCTATTTCACAGCTCAAGCTTTCGCCTGGTGACCCTTAAGGAGTGCTAATGAAGTCGAATACTAGCGTTTAATCCTCTTCAGAAATACTAACATGCCCATCATCCAAAACAGCCTCCAATAATTGCCATTGGGCCCGATCCAACGCCTAGCAAAGTCTTTCAGTCAGTTAACTGAAAACTAAGTTCATCTGCTCATTTAGTAAATTGCTAGCCTTTATATAGCATCAACTCTGCAAGGCCTTTTGTAATGCTTCCCTCACTCCCTCCCACCCTCTGGTTAAATTCCTTCGCAGATAATAAAGGACGGTGGCACACCTTCGATTGCATCTTCTGTAATCACAGTGGTGGAAATTTCATTAGACAGACGCATAAATGCTACAAGTAACACTAAAGGGCTCTTTTGCATCCTTCTGTTTACATCCAAAAGACATTCTTTATTCTTTAGGAAAAGTACCATTCAGTTGTCAGAAATGTCATCCTGCCTCAGAATTAGTCATGACTTCAGCTATTAAAATAAAAACTCAGACACAGTCAATATATTTGTTTATTCCCTTCTGATTGGCACATCACTGCCAGTTCTGTGATTTTGAAGTGTGTTTCCGTCCTCAGAGACAAAGGTCCCCGATAGGACTTATTTGCTGAGTTACTTTCCAGCAATGTTGCTGTGCTGACCAAATGGAGCCTGACCTGAACCTCCTCCATCCAGCACGCCTTTTATCAGCTAAAGTTAAGGCCAATAGAGATTAACAGGAAAGCCTGATAAGACTGTTTTCTCTTCTCCTATGAGCTTCTAATGGTGTATACAGATGGCAAGGTTTTAAAGAATGGAATGAACACTTATTTAGGCCTGTAAAAAATCACAGAAACACCCCCCCACACACGCACACACTTTCCATCTTACTAACCCCTTTTCTTCAATCAGGCCAGTCTTCAGGAAAACCAAATTGCTCTTTCGTTTTTTTTTATTTAAACCCCAACCACTTTTATTATTTACATCTGGTGGTCCCCTTATTTATGTCCTTCTTCACTTCCCTGCATACACACCCCTGCTCACAGGGCTGCGAAGCATTATGGGCCTTGGCTCTCAGCAGGAGAACTCCACACTGTCTTCAAACAAATAATTAAGGGGAAGGTTAAAGGTTCACCCAGAGGTCATATCTTTGGATACTCCTCAGAAAGTTTACATTAGTAAGAAATGGGTGCCCTCTGAAGTGTTCTTTCAATGGGCTCACACAACAAGGCACAGCATTAAGAAAATTCTACATCCTCAAGGATTTCAGGTAACATCTGCTTTACCTCTGAGCACAGAGATTGGGATACTGTGCTCCAGCCTTACATATTCGAAGGTCTCCACTGACTAAGCCTTTGGGACGGGTGTTGAAAACCCCATCTTGCCCAGCCATTCACTCCCAGAGGAGCATGGCCTTATTTTATCCTGCTGATGTGAATAAAGCCAGTCTTTCACTGCAAACTCTACCTAGAGGCAATTCACTAGCTGCTTTGGAAATGGGAGTTCAAGCCCTAAAAGTGAGTACTCCATATTTGTTTTCCTACCAAAAAACAAACAAACAAACAAAAAACAACCAAAAAAACCCCCCCAAAAAACCCAAAAGTGATACAATTTGTCCAGTTAAAACTTGAGGGTTTGATTTCTGATTTCATTATTTCTTCATTTTTCTTTTTCATATCTGCATAACAGCAGGTGCAAGCAATGTCCTCTAGACCAGCAACAACTTCATCTAGAGAGAAGATACATGATCTATACTTGAAAATATATAGGAGAACAGGCTTTAGGCATCCAGGTAATTTTGAAATTCCATTGCTATCACTCCTCTGAAAAATCTTGTTCATAAACAGCATCAGTTATACCCACCAGTGGGTATGTCTGAAAAACGACACAGGATATTATTTATATTTGCAAGATTGCAGGTGCAAAACAGACATACATTTCAGGTGAAGGTAAAAATCGAATCCTAGTTTCACTAGCAGTAGCTACATCATGTAATGCATCAGCACAATTGGTAGACAAGGGCATAGAATGCAGAGTTTGTGCATTATTATTTATTCCTTATACTGCCCCATAAATATGCACAGTGCATAACAGAGACGTAGAAAACAGAGTCCCTGCCCTAGCCTTTACGTTTTTTGAAGGCTGTTTTTGAATCCCTCGGAGAGCCATATCCAGGGCCAAAGTAAAGCAAAATACAGCCTTTCACACAGCACTTCAGTTTGTGCTGCAGAAACACTGATGTTATTTAGGCACAAATGTCTTCAAAAGGCATTAAGAGACAGGTGAAAAAAGAGAACAGCAATGCCACTCTTTTCAGCATTATTTGGAACCGTATAAAAGAAGAATTCACAGCTCTGCTCCTGACACTAATCGCTTACCTTGTTCTTACCCTTCACCCAGAGGCCAAAGATTGAATGGCCTGAAAAGATGAGTAAAATCTATCAAAAAAGACATGGACTTCTTTGTTTCTCTGCTGTTAATAGTAATTCCTATTATTTGGATGATAGCAGCAGTTAGAGGACCCAATGAAGCTCAGTCTTACTCCAACCCCTGCTTCACAAGCACACTGTCCAAGAGAACTCAGTCTGAACAGATTTCCAGGCAAAGCCTGGGGGAGAGGAGAGACGCCTTCTCCCTGTTTGCAGAGGGGAACAGAGACAGAAGGAGATTAAGTGACAAGGCCAAAGTCATACAAGAGATCTTTGGCAGAGCCACACACCCAACATAGATTTCCTCAGTCCTCTTTCAGCGCTCCTACAATCTGCTATCCATATGCTATCTTTCCTTTGTTCCCCCAGCTTAACAGTCAGGCGCACTGGCAGGGGACTGCAAAGAGAGCTCACATTGCCACTGTTTGTGCCTTACCTGCTGCGTAGATAAAGAGGGGTCATCAGCCTCCAGGGCTGTGAGGCAATACCTTCACAAACTCTACATTCATGTGGTATTTGGTCCTCATTCCAGAATGATAAATGAGGTGTGTAATGTTGAGAAATACATGTCATTGACATAGCAGGCTCAATAAAAAACTCACTCCCAGCATTTTGCAAATGACAGATTACCAACCTTGCTTATTCACACAATAGCCATTTGAATCGAAAGGTTTTTTGCATCTTGTATTTTTTCTTTAATTGCTAGCTAAAGCAGCCACATCTATTTCCTATAGCCAGAGTCTTTCTCACACAAGTAGTTCTGGTTACTTTTGCGGGACAGCTCATGAAAGCGCAAATGAACAAGACCTGGCTCAAAATGTAAAACAACATGGACTTTTAAAGGAAGTGATTTCACTTTTATCTGCTTAGAGCAAAACCCAGTAGAGCAATAAAGGTGGACTAGTGAATATGCAATGTAGTCTGGTGATTTGGTAGCACTAGTCCTAATTGGTTCCTTCCATTGATAATTAGCATGACAATATAATCTAAATATATGCATTTAATCACATCTCTTCAAACAGAGACTTGGTTTTCTTTGTCCAAAATAAATATGCATTCTGTACTTTATAGGAAGCCCTGTAATTAATCTTCTTTATATATTTATCATATTTAATCTCAAGTCATATCAAATGACATTAAACTCAAATTTGCATAATACATTTTATTCTTATAATAAAATAATGTTCTGATAAAATCATAGAGACATATTTCTGCAAAGTGCAAAGGGAATAAATAGCAAATAGTGATCTCTTAATCTGCTTCTTCAAATCTGGCACACTCAAAAATAATTTTGTTGTTGTTTCCACTGTCTTTTTTATACCATTTACATATATTTTGAAACACCGTGACCACACCATAACTGAATCTGCTTAAGAGCAGTTCTTGAAATGAACTCTTAGGAACTGTACTGATTAGCAATCAGAATCAGAAATCTCCAGCTTTACTTTATGGCTATCATGGAAAATTCACTGTAAGTATGTAGGGTCACAACAGGTCTTGTTTCAGAAGGATGAAGTACATGAATGTTCAGGAAACTATAACTAGTTCCCAACTGGGGGCCTAATCTGAACTCAAGCAGAGAGTGATATTTAACTCCCATCACTTGTCTGTATGTCTAATATCTTCTCTGAGATAAACTGGTGCCAAACTGAACCATTCCTGCCCCAGCAGCATAGACTGCTCCCCATGAGAAACTGAGGAACAACATGGAGCCACCATGTACAACGCCAAACTTCAGTGTCAGTCTTCAATCTGTATTTCCACTTAAAATATCCATCCCAGAAAACGAGGTGCTAAAATATTGAATTTATTTAACAAACCAGCCACTGCATAAATCGGTTCTCAATTCTTTATGTGAAAACCAGAGAAATAAACAAATTTGTGAGATGAATTCACAATCAGTTCTTGAGAAGGATTAATGACAAGAAAAGCTTTGACTCGGTTGTAGCCCAAGACACTTCTGCTCTTAGACTTGCAAAGGACAGAAGTACTGAATGAACACTGTCACAGACTTAGTCACAGAAACAATAAAAATACAAGTAATGACAACAGCAACACTAATTTGGGGTTAGAATTGTTTGTTGCTGTATGAATAAAAAAATTAATTTTTAAAAAATTTAAGGTGCCCAGGGGAACAGTCTTGCAAGATTTTTCAGAAACCTGCCAAGTGTAGATGAGAAGCTCAACTCTTATTAAATCTCCATAAATGGGAGCTGAGCTTGAAGAATAAATGGGGTCTAAGCACCTGCTTCAATGTTTTTGCTGAGTAAGAGTCTAAGAATGCATTCTAAAAAGTAATCCAACTGTTTTCACCTTGGACAGGGAAATAAATCCTTGCCTAAATGATATTTCAGTCTTTGGACTATGCACATGTCAGTGTTTAGCTCAAGTGCATATGCTACACTGATCCCTTGCTGCCCAAGAATGCCCTAATTTTGAAGGGAAAATAACCAACGAACGAGTCACAAAGTATGTTTTCCTAAGTAACCTAGAAAATTACTTCTTTGCCAAGCAGAAAAAATAATTTTAAAAGTCGTGAGCTGCTCAGAGCGGTCTAAAAGAATGCATTAGAAAAGACTAATTTGCAGAAACACTTTTATCAATATCCACCCCCTGCCTTTACAGCAGTCTTTGTCTATCACCTAAACTTTAATCTGAGCAAGTAAAATCTATTTATCTTAGTTTATTTAACTTCTCCCTCCACTATGTATTCTAAATTGACAGAATTAGGTTTAGGCAGTATGTGTATGTACAGAAATAGTTGAAAAAGCCCTTGTTTATACTTCACCGAATCTATGCCACACCTGGTTACCAACTCATATTTGCAGCATTCCTTATAGGAAATTAAAAAAGCTGACTTAGTCACCTGGAAATGAGCCATGTAAATAAGACTTCCTTAAGTCATGAATATTAAGAAATGGAATCAGTTATGCAATTGCTTTTGAGAGGAAGCAGGAGGGACAGGCCAGTTTATTCCCTGGCAAAGCCTCACCTAGTTTTGGACAGCCTTGTTAGAGAAGGGAGGTTAAGGACTTTTTACACTGACTTTCTAAAGCTTATTCAGACACATCTATCAAAGGTGTCATTCAAAGGACCTAAATCACCATCCATGTTTGGTGAAGACTCCAGAAGATGACAGAGAACAACTTAGCTGGGCGCTTGAGGCAGCCTGAGGTAGGTGCTAACCATCCCAAAGACTTCTGCCGCATCTTCCATGTTTATGTTCGACTTCCTAAAAATACGTCTTGCCATTTGGAGCTGCCAATTGTTGGAAATCATGATTTTGCTCGTCCTGTAACTGTGAGACTGTCCTAAAAAAATCAGAAATTTAAACAGCACCCTTCCCAGTGTTTACTTTGCGAGTTTTTCAGTCATTGTGCCACATTTTTAAAACGCTCTTCTCAGCCACAAGATCTAGAAACTAACTTGATAAGATTCTCACATAACCATTGTCTCCTGGAGCTGGGACCTCGAATTAACATGAAATAACTTGAGCCTTGAGATAAAATCATGAGAATTGGCAAGACACGCATCTATTCACCTCAGAGGAAAATCCACCTCGTTAAACGTGCAACTCTCGTTTACCAGATCACTCCTTGGGAGCGGGAGAAAGGATTTGGCTCTGCCGAGGAAAGCCGTGGCGGCTGTCACGGGGAGCACCCTCACCGCAGCACAACCCGGGGGAGCCGCCCTGCCTTCGCCCCGGGACAGGGGCTTGTGCGCGGGGCCTTCCCCGGCAGGGACGGAAAGGCCCCAGCCGCAGTTGGGGCTCCCCACCAACCCGGCAGCCCGCAGCACCGCAGCCCCTCAGAGCCCCGCAGCCCTCACTGCCCCTCAGCCCTCACTGTCCCGCAGCCCTCACAGGCCCGCAGCCCTCACAGCCCCGCAGCCCTCACTGTCCCGCAGCCCTCACAGCCCCGCAGCCCTCACAGCCCCGCAGCCTTCATTGCCCCGCAGCCCTCACTGCCCCTCAGCCCTCGCTGTCCCGCAGCCCTCACTGCTCCGCAGCCCTCACTGTCCCGCAGCCCTCACAGCCCCTCAGCCTTCACTGTCCCGCAGCCCTCACTGTCCCGCAGCCCTCACAGCCCCTCAGCCCTCACAGCCCCGCAGCCCTCACAGCCCCGCAGCCTTCACAGCCCCGCAGCCCTCACTGTCCCGCAGCCCTCACAGCCCCTCAGCCCTCACAGCCCCGCAGCCCTCACAGCCCCGCAGCCTTAATTGCCCCGCAGCCTTCATTGCCCCTCAGCCCTCACTGTCCTGCAGCCTTCACAGCCCCGCAGCCCTCACTGCCCCTCAGTCCTCACTGCCCCGCAGCCCTCACAGCCCCGCAGCCCTCAGAGCCCCGCGCCAAGGCCGCATCCAGCCGTTCCATGGGGTGGGCAGCAGCAGCGCTGGCCAGGGAAGAGCTACGGCTCCCCGCCGCAGAACTGGGCTGGCCTCGAGGTCCAGCCTGGGTGGCCCCAGGGGAGGCCTCCCGCTGTGCAGCAGGGCGCCATGAGGTGGGGCCAGAGCACCGCTGCGGGGCCGGGGGTGCCGCTGCCCCCGCGGAGCCGGGCCGCGCCATGGCCCGGCGCGCCTCGCTCGGTGCGCCGGGAGGGCAGCGTGCCTGGGCAGCGCCGCTCCACTCCCGCCACGGCCGCGGGTGGGCACAGTTTTCCCCACGAGCTCCCAGCAAACCTCAACCTAATTGGAAAAGTATCATCCCTTATTCCCCCTTGGCTCCTGGTGGGAAACAAGCGTCTTTTGGTGCATGCCCCCTGAAACCACAGAACACACGCCAGAGGAAGCTGTTCCTCTTTTGACAGTGCCATCAGCTTGCTCATATATGTTTTTTTAACACGCACCGTAAAATGATCTTTTAAAGATGCTTGAAAGGAAGGGAGGAGACAAACAGACATACTTCCTTAGCTATTCATATCTTACAGATAAAATGTAAAGTCAATAGATACAAGCTGTAGCATTTAACCTCATCCTGTGCTTGATTTATTGCAGATGGGAATCAACTAGAAACTGAATCACTTTGAAATTTTTACTACTGACGTTAAAATTCCATGTTTGTATACATTCGTCTTGTGGAGATGCTAAATACAATTTTAGCTAATTTGGCATGCACTTTGATTTGCTAGCATTTAGAAACTCATGTTAAAGGTAGAAAACAAATCTCCTCTAAAATCTCAAGCAACTCATGCATTTAAAGATGTGTTAATTTGTCATCTTAAACTCCTAGGAAAAGATTTTCAAAACTAATTAGGCTCCAACAGTCTTGAGAACGCAATCAGGAGCTGAGGTACCTCATTTTAGGTAACTTTAAAAAAAACCCAGACAAAGTGTAGTTTTTGAATAATATCACATTCAAGTACTTTACATCTATTTTTAACTTACCAATATTTAACATATTAATTTTTAAAAATCAGTTCTAAATTGACCGATAAGGAGAGTTGTCAACAAATTTAACATCTGTTTAACTTCCCTGATCAAATAAGATTAAGGCACTAATTCCACCTTTTACATTTCAGTGGAAACTACCTAAGTAGCAACTTGCCAAAAATGCATAAAGGTGTTTAGCAATTATGTAGTGGGTATGTTTGAAGAGATCAAGGTGCACTCACATGTCCTGTGCTATGGGTATCTGATTAGCTTGTCATCTACTCTGAAGAAGATGTAGCCCAACTCTCCTATACTATGTAACAGGCCAGCTGTTAGCTGTCTGTCAAGCACCTAAAGTGGACAAGTAGTCCAGGAGCAAAAATGTCACTCCTTTGATCTGGCAAGGAGCAGCTGCTGATTTATAGAGTAGGACTTTGTTCTTCCGTTCTATTTTACTTTCTTTCCTAAGGCAGAACCACAAAATCCAGCAGAAAAAAAAAAAAGTGCCATTCTCTGCAACATCAACAAGCTCTGACAACTGCAACAGGGTTTTTCTTGGCCCTAACAAAGCTCTCAGGCATCTCCTTTGACGCTCACCTTTTTTTTCCTTCTTCTTTTTGCAATGCGGTAGTTATTGTTTAATTCAGCTTCTGTAAATGGAATGGACTGTGGCCAGCAAGCCTGGGGCATAAACACACCTGTATGAAAGAAGCCTTATTGTAGCAACCATCTACAACCAACCTGCACATGCACTACCAGTTCGTGAGTTCAGAAGGAATGTTCCATTTTCCCTAACAGTAAATTTTGCCTTAAGATAACTTTTTTTTGTACCCACAGTCCTGTCTTGACCATGAAGCATGTACACTTTTTCATTGTTATTAAAATCTGAAGAAAAAAAAAGTGTATTTTTCTACCTGCCAACCAGGGAATGTCAAGAAATTGGATCCAAAGAGCCCACTTTAAAAAAAAAAAAATACAGCCAAAATATATTTATTGAAACACACTACTGAAAGGTTGAAAACTAGGATCCTAAAGATGTCTGTTCTGTTTCAGACATAGTGATGTGCTTGCAAGCACCTCCAGCTTATACTGCTGCAGATTTCCTCAAAAAAAGCATTTGGTGGAACAAGAACTCAGTAAGAAATAGCATTTGATGCAGCTAACCAGACTGCAGCACTGCCAGCCCAGAGTGAATGCTCCATTCGTTCTCTTAGAAGGTGCTGAGCAGATTCTGTGAGGTGATTTGTTACTACACGGGCTGTTAAAGTCCTGTCTCACCCATTGGTATAGCAAGAGGGTTTTCCTTTATTTCCCTTATGATCTGTTTTCCAGTTTATTAGCCAAAAACCCAAACCTACAGGGCACAGTAAAAGGCTGTAGTAGAACACTGCTGAAGAGGAGAGAAGCTGTGTGTTTGACCCTGGTTTGTGTCCACACACATGCTGTGTTCACATTTCTTTATACTGTAACTTTAAAAACAGATAAAAAAGGGTTACAAAAACAAAGATGGGAAGAGGTGAGGGTGGTGGGGGCGACATCATGACTACAAGATCTTTTGCATATATGTTAGCTTGTGCAAATAAATAAGAACTATTACAGCCAGAGCCCTAAGGGAGGCAGGAAAATGATGATGTACAGGATAGTATAAAATGATATATTAAAAACTGTGCTGTCAGTGGAACAATAGAATATTAAGCAAAAGTCCATAATAATTGGCAGATATTTAGCAGTAGACATCTTTCTTTGGTTGGTGGGTACTAAAGTATACGTGAGAGGAAAGAGAACTAGTTAGTCAATTAGAAGTAATGGGCATAAATAATACACTCTGTGTAAATACATCACCCCCTTTCCCAAGTTATAGCTCTTATCCAGATACACCTAACAACCTCTCAGTAAGCCATACCTACATGCTGATATCTCTTGTGTTTTGCTCTTTGCACTGTCTGGGTACTGGAGATTCTGCTTATGTAAATCTTTCTTCCTGTAGATGCAGATGTTAAATATTTTTCCTTTAATTTTTACAATTATAGTGGCAAGACTTCATCAAACCAGAGGGTCTAATGTCTTAGTAGTTAAAGATGTGTCAACACCATACACACCATGAAACTGCAGCCTGCCATGTTATGGAATACATGCTTCACAGGGATGAGCTGGTAGCAGAACAAGTGTGGGACAAGTATATTAAGTATGCTAAAATGAAGTGGTACAGTGCCATACTGGCAAAACTTTTGCTATCTCTCATCCCATCTTGTGTTCTCTGTATTCCACATGAATCAGGGGGAAATGTTCTAAAAACATTTTTAAGAGTTTGTTACATATGAGCATGTTTCATGGATGCTTGTGTCTCAGTTGTAAGCCACATGGTTTGGGATGGAAAAACTGAAAATCTCTGTGGAGCTGTTTCCTCAGCCTATCATTCCATATTCCAGGCTCTCATATTTTCTGACCTTCATCTCTCCAGGGCTCAGTCTCACTCCCTAGCCTACCTTGTTGGCTCTCCAGAGATAGTTGCAAAGTGCAGCAAGTCAGTGATAAATCTTGCTGGTGCTCTGCAAGGGTCCTATCCTAGATGGACATATATGTGACTGTTACACCATTTCTTGTCTCTCTGCTCTTTTGAACAAGCTTCTGTCTTCTGAACAAGCAAGGACTGAAATCTTGAAGGTTTGCTCTTTCTAAAACATTTGAAAGGCTGGGTTCTCCTGATTTCAGTACTCAGCTGACTTATGGGCAGAGCAGAGCATTGGAGAAGCCTGTGCTCAAGTGCCCCATGTTTCAGTTGTTGGCTTTCCCAGCTAAAGAGAGCTCTTCTAATGTATTTTTCTTTCTTTCATTAAAGTATGGGTAGCTGGAGATTTTTTTTTTTTAATGCAGTCATTGCCACTTAAATAGCTCACTTGAAAATTAAATCCTACTGCAGAAAGAAATTTGAAATGTATTTCTTTAGTCAAAACTGGCTAGTTCTGTACTGTGTTCCACTATCTCATATTTTGCATACAATTGAGATATTTGTCATGAAATTAAACCCAATCTATATAACCTATCTAATATTTACCTTTCTTTCTTCATGAGAACAGTTTGGAAACTGTGTGTGATCTTACATAATTTTAATACCTGGTTGCTGATGGATTTCAATATTAGCTCTGACTTCTGACTGATAGGATGTTGAGGCTTAATTTTCAGAATTTCACTAATTGTTCCTACACTGCATAGGGGTAAAGGCATCTAAGAATACGTGTATAAACCTGCATTTGAGCCCACAAAACTGGTTATGGAAGGGTTGTATCCAACAATGTTTGTCACTTCATCCTGGTCAAGTAAAGCACTCAAATGCATAAGGCAATTTTCAAAATTATCAAGTTCTATTATCAAAATCCTCAAAGGCTCTGTAAAGATAATCCCAAATGTTCAGTGAATTTCTGAGTTACAGGGCAATACTAGCAAATGAGTGTTGGCATTCATGCCTAAATTGTAGGTGATCTGCTCTCAAGGAATTTTCTGTCTCTGGTTAGATGTTCCAGGAATCACCAGAAGGTGGACTTAGATACCTAACTACATTTTTTTGGTTTAAAAAAAAAAAAAAGTGCTTTCACTTAACACTGAAAATGCCTAAATTTTTTAGGCATGTAGATTTCTATTTTTTACTATCCCATCCCACCATCATTTTCACGTTGTATATTTGTGTTTCCTAACAGTTAGTTACTTTCTGCAGTAACCATGCTCAGTCTCTGAGTTATACACTTATGTCCCGTCAGGATTCCTATGACAGACATCTTCCTAAGACAGACATCTTAGGACAGGCCTTTTTGCCCTTGTAATAACAGAGATAAATATCTCTCCTTTTTAGCTGACACCATTATTATCTGACTGTTTATCTGGGAAGAAGGAGATCAAGTTTTACCTCCCTATCCTGCTCAATTTGGAGCACAGACATGAGCATGGGGCCATCACATTCTAAAAGAGTATCTGAATCACCCACAGAGTCAGTACAGCAAACAAAGCCCTTTCAGTTCATGTTCTGAAGATGTTCCACCCGAATTAAGCAATTTTACTGCCATAATTACCCAGCACTTAACTTTCACACATCTGAAGTTGGAGCCTTAACCAAGAGGCTGTACAGTCAAGCCCATGTTCTTAATTAATTTTGTTCTAGTGACTAGTCATTACATACACAAAAGAACTGGAAATGGGGGGAACAAGAAAGGCATGATAGTGAAGAAGAGTAAAGATGAAGCATTATGTTCAATAGCCCATTGATTGAGAAATTCAACTCAATTGGAACAGTTAACACATTGATTTAAATCAAGACGAAGGGAAGACCTGCAAACATATATTCTATTTAACAAGTGAATTTTCTAGCCATTGAGCCATTGAGGATAGCACTCCCTCTACCCCATTTGACTCTTTTGCATAAAGCTTGGTATGGTTGATATACGACAAGAACTTTGGCTGAGTTTGGCCCTTGGGGAAGTTTGGCCCTTGAGGCAAGGCTGATTTTGTGTTGAAAGTTGTGTCGCTGTGGAACAGGTTACTGCCTATTTGTCATTGTATACATATTTGTCTTCCTGTTCTGTCCTGGAGGTCCTTTATATAATGAAATAATCATGGACTTTATGGTACTGCTAGGGTTACAGTTCCAGGTTTCTCAATTATATCCCATTCTTACCAGATTTGTGCATGCTCACCAGTGGGAAAAAGTGTGTGTAGACTAAAAGTTCTTAAGCTTCCTGGGACTAGATAGCAACTAGATGATGCTGGAAAATTCAGAGGTTGCAAAAGCTAAAGATTAACTTAAACTAAAGATTGCAGGTTTTGTGCTTGACACTCATATGCAACTCAAATGTGATACATATCTAACAGATACATATATTATTGAGGAAATATTTTATAAAATATGCTACACAGGTCTTTTATTGTGGCTTAATCAGTTCATAAGCCAATATTATAATAAAACTTTCATAAGAAGCTCAAACCAAGTTTTACAGCATCTTTAACCAACCGTTGAAAGAAACACAAAATTTAAGGTCAATAGAAATATTATGTAAAACAAACAAATAAACAAACAAAAAGCCAGTGAAAATAGAAAAAATTGAACCAAATTCACAGGCAGCATCTTCAAAGAAAATAGTTCAGCATCGTACTTTCATGCATAAGAACTTAAAAATTAATTTGATAAGAAATTAACGATAATTGGAACAAAAATAATGTTTTTATTTGAATTAATTGTCCAAACTGAAGAAAACTTACAAACTACAAATCCAGACACCCATTCAGATTGACTAGTAAAGGAGAATTAAGTTTCCATTTCCTTTTCTTAATTCTTTCCCAGTTGTTATAATCAGTCCTTCCAGTGTGATTATAGTATCATCCACAAAGTTTTTAGCATCATTGTAATGAAAAAAGCTATTCTTTACATCTTTATGAATCACATGAAGTTTAGCAGACCCTAGTAATGCCACATCCATTTTAATCCTAGTAAATTCTAGCCTAAGACAGCATAGCCTCTGGTGTCTTGTTGTAGTGTGTTGCACAATAGTGTCTCACCTGGGTTCTCGGAGATGTTGCAGGAAGCGCATTAGCTCTATCAGTCAGTGAAATAAATAAAAACAAATATAGTAGTCAATAGGAATAGAAAAAATTAGAAAAGGGTTTTGACAGAAGCTTGAGTTGAAAAATCCAGCTGTATTTTATGTATGTCCCTTAATCAATTTTGCTGAGATGAGTGGTCCAGTTAGCTGCCTAATTTTTGATGCCTGATAACATGTTCCCAGTAAAAAAAAAAAAAAATCTAGAGGACCTGTATTCCCAAGAAACCAGGGTCTATAAAAGAACAAATATGAAAACATCATAATGTGAATTCCACAGATTTCACAGTTCTACGTACCTGACTGCTAGGACAAATCTAATGCAAAGATGTGCAGCTAAGATGGGTGCCTACACTTCATTTTCAAGCATAGTAAAAAAAACATAAAAATTGAAAAGAGAAAATCTTTTTGGGCATGTTTTGCATCCAGACCAAAACTCCCTATTTAATCCTTCTGCCAAATTTATTCCAAGTGCTACCAAGATCATGCTCTGTTTTTTTCTGATATAGCACAGACCTATAATAGCTGCTTAAGCATGCCATACAGTATTAATCTTCCTCATGAACGCTGTCCCAAACCAGTTTCCATGGAGAGAAATTAAGAGGTATGTACAGGCAAAGGAGAAAATATATGGCTAGCCAATGATACAGAAAGGCTCTTTAGATACAGAAAGGCTCTTTAGATGGGAGCTATGGTAGAGAGGAAGTATTTTTCAACTGAGATTGTTGAACTGAGGGGAGGACAGCACTAGAAAAAGTGAAAAAAGAGGACGATGGGGGGAAAACAGAGAAATCTATGTTGAAGTATGTTTCAACATTTTTTTAAAGAAGACAATTTTGAAATTGATCCAGAAAAGGAGGGAGGAAGGTTGCTGAAGTGCCTAAAGTAAGAGGTGATTTTTCTTGATGTGTATGTGAAGCACCAGCATTTGATACAATAAGGCGGGATGAAGAACTGTGACTTAGAGTACTGGGAGAAGGGGACTACAGTTCTCAAGGTGGGAAGAGATGAAGGCAGAAACAAGAGATGTTTTGTTGAAGTGCACATAGGAAAAGGGGTGGACAGTGGAGGTGTGAGAAAAAGAACACTAGGAACACTAGGAAATACATGGGTTTGGGACAGTGAGAATGAATGTGTGAGGAGTATCAACAAGTAAAACTCATATTTAAGAATGTCTGCTGGATTAATGTTGCTCTGGGTTCATTGTCAATTTTGTTTGCCAGGTTTTAAACCCATATATATATAATGATACTAAACATGAACTTCATTTAGACAATACTCTGTTAACTGTTAGTTTGTTAGCCAAGCAATCTGCAGTAGCTGCAGCTGTGGCTGGTTCCATGTCATCAGTCATTTTAACTCTAATAGTCATTAGTGTGAAGCTTTCCACAGTATTTTACAGTGATACTTTCCTCTCAGTTCTTGAGTTCTGTTTTATTTGAATGGACTATGTATCCTTTAACATCTAAATCATTTTTCCTGAGAATCATCTACACAGCTACACTTTGGAACAGAAGATGTCAATGTGGTTCTGACAAACGTCTGCAATATTTGTTAAAAAATCCCCCAAACAAACCACAAACCCAAAATGTAGTTTTGAAGAGTTTATGATTATCTATAATTAATATCTTTCTCTATTATACAGTCCAAAGAACCAAGTCCTGAAACAGCATGCATCTCTGTGAGAGGATGGCCTCTACATACCACCAGTTGTTTAATCCTCTCTGTTTGTTGTGTGCGGAGCATGAAGTAGGCAATAGCTTATGACTGCTTTAAACAGTGCTTGCCTGCCCTATGACTTTTCAGAAGATCTCAGGATGAGGTTAGCATGAAAAAGAGCTTGATTTCTCTAAGCAACAGTTATTCAGACTGATGTCACCTATTCATTTACTGGGGACCATATAAAAAATATAAAAATAAGGGAAAAGACTCAACAGTTGGACTTAAGTCTGAAATGGCATCTACAGTATCATTACCACCAAGTGCATAAAACCTGAGCTCGATTTTGGCCTACTTAAAATTGCTATTTTGCTGTGAAGGGTTGGCAAAGCAATTTATAAAATGATGGGGTAAAAATAAGAGAAGTCTCATTAAAAGCTTTTTCTTTTCTTTAAATGAGAGCGAACAGAGTAGGACTGTTTGAGTTTGAACCACTTATTACCTTTGTACATTTGTCTTTCTTAACTTCTATTAACTGATTAGATTTCCCTTAGAAGTAAATGTTCATTGATAGATAATTGTATCGTTGTGGCTTCTTATTGGGGAAAAGTATTACATCCGCACACTTAAGATAGATAAAACCAGATGGATGTATCTGCCTGTCCATCAATCTCTGTACTCAAGAAGCCTGTGGGTATTTTTACAGAATTTAAATCAGTTGCAAACAAAAGGGGCATTTTAAAGAAGGAAAATACACTTAATTAAAAAGATGTCAAAATTATTTTATTGTCAACATCCACAATATCTGTGACACGGTGATGTTGTGTAACTTGAATGCCAGTTCTCAGAACCATAATGAGTAGCTATTAGAAAAAGCAGGGACTTATTATTAGTATCCCCACAGAGTTATCTTCTAAATTATTTATACTTGCAACACTTTCACGTAATGGCAGTTTTAAATTCAAGCAAACAAAGCAAACCACACAATAAAGAGAGGGAAGAGAATTGTACAGAAACCTTTTCTGAATATATGTAGTTAGAAAGGCGAGTCAAACAAACTCATCAGATTTTGTTTCCTACTCAAATTCTCATGAGATTTGCAATAGACAGCATCAAAGCTTTCTGGGGTTGTGTCACCTTGATAAAGGATTGAACAGCACTGCATCTGTTTTATGTCTCACATCTAAAATGTAAAGGAATGCAACTTTATTTGTCTGGTGCAAGTTTGCTTATTGTCTTTGAAATTCCACAGCAGACCCTCCACAAAAAGCTTAACTATCAGAAGGGTGCAAATAACACCAGAGCCTTGTGTTCTCTTACGTTCATCCCTTAGGTTATGGAGCTAGGTTTGCATAAGAGTTGGGGGGGAGCAGCAGGGGAGGATTGTTGGTTTTATATAAACTTAGCATTGCGAATTACTGATTCTGCTTTCCACACATGCTTTACTAATACAAAGTGTAATGATTAACACTTCAGGAGTCAATGATTTTCAGAAAAATTGAGGTGGGATGCCTTTTTTTTAAAAAAAAACCCTTCAGCCAAACTGAAGCCTGCTCAGTGCAGAGATAATTTGAGTTAAATTGAAGAGAAAATAGCTCAGGCTGAAGACTCTAATGGTCTCCTTCTGATCTTAAACTGTTTGCATTTATGAAGATATAAAGATCACCCTGTTCACTTTCCATTAACCAAACTATGAAGTTTTGTCTTAACCATCAAAACAAATTCCAGCTGAAATCACTTTCTTATTAGATTACTGAGCAGCTACACTGGTTACTTTAAAAACAAATTTCTAACCCCCAAAAAGGAAAAACCCCAGCATGTTTTCTCCTCTGTAACAAAAGTATGTAGCTAAATACTCCCAGCTTTTTGTCAGTCATAATAGAAGCAGGTTTTAAAAGTACCCAGTTATTCTGAGTGCCTCTTTTTCTGGGCATTTGGTTTAAGGTTCCCAAAATAAACACACAATGAAAATTCTAGCCTTTTTTTTTAAGCAAAACGAACCTTCATTTTAAGCAAACGAACCTCCATAGCATGTACTAAAAATGTTATTTGCCTTATGCTACTTCAGTTGCACAACAGTCCCCTCATTGATTACCGTCGAGTTACATTAGTTTAAAATTGGAGTAACTGAGTAGTGGACCAGGTCCTATAGTCAGACATATGTTTTCCACTAGATAATGGCTACTTATATATTTATGAATTTTAAAATGCTTTTCAATTCAATTATCATTGTTACTGTGTGCAGGAAGTAAAGAAGTAAATTGCAACCAAGCTTTCAGGGGTTTATTCCCTTATGAAGCACTTATATTTCAAGTGTCAGGGGAGGACAACTGTATAGTGCCCTCTACATAATAAATTACACTCATGAATATTCTAAATGTTTTTCTGTTTGTGGTTTTAGGGACAGAAATATTACCTGTTGCTATGTAAAATATAGTAAAGGATGCTATGCTATCATGTCTTTAACCAAGCTGCACAGAAAGTTTCAAGGAAAGTTTAAAATAATTGGTACTCAGATTTATTCTGTTCTGATCAACCCTAGAAACAGAAAGTACTCACAAAGTGATAAACAGCTTTCAGACAAATGCATAACTCCAGTGTCAATTGGAGTTATGTGCAGGCACTCAGAGCAGGAATAGTATATAGCTCTCCATTCCTGAACATGACAGTCATAATAAACCTTAACCTCAACATTCCCTGCTTTTCTCAACCACAGCTAAAAATGCTACACACATTTATACCATCTAATGAACCAGACATTAAAAGGAAACCACAGATCTATACCAGTAGATTATCAGGAAGAGAAGTGTGAAGTGAATACTTGCTCATTACAGTATCATGGTAGTTATGAAAAGGAAAGACCTAATAAATCACTGTTGTCATCCTTCAGCAAGAGTCGGGGATAGTCTGCCATTGGAGGTCCCACCACCTACTAAAATAACTGCTTGTAAAGTGAATAGTGCAAACATATAATGCAAAATCCTTGGGTAAGGAAACTCAGACTCACCGTGGTGAACCTGGAAAAAAATGATGGATTTTTATTTTACTCTTCTTTGATGGCAATACAAAGGAAGGAGAGACTATGGAGTTAAGGACTTGAGTGAATTGTGTCTGTTTTTTGAGTCAGTTACCTACCCTCTTTCTTAATGTGTATAAACCAATTATTAGTAAATGATGACTCTGATTATGAAAAGAAGGGAAAGGTATAAGACTTGTTCTTTCAGAAGCAAGTAAATAAAGAAAGAGTAGGAGTGAGTGGAGTTTAGAACTGACTCCTTTTCCACCCACACCTCCTTGAAGCCAGGGAAACATCCAGCACTGAAATGATCAAAACCCATAGCAAACAGTGGTCAGTAATGAATACGTATCATCGTAATGAGCAAACACAAAGAACAAAACTCTGCTATTGTTATCCCTCAGAGATGTATTTAATGCTATTCCTACAGTTTCACTAATAACCAAACCCCTAGTCTACCTGATGCTCAGTTTCCTGTTGGTTAATAATATTATTTCTTGCCTGTCTCACCTCTCATTTTCTCGCCTTTGACATGGTACATTTTCTATTGTTTTGGAGATAATTAGACAATAAAGGGCACAAAAATATCTAGCTACTAATACATCCATTCCTCTACACTGCACAGGATTTACCTTCCTCTGATTGAAATTCTGATAATGGCTGAGGGCCTGATTGCACTAGCTACAATTGCTAGAGTCTGGTTTACAATTTGTTCTGTAACTGTTATTCACATGTAACTTTTCAAAAGTCTTTATGAGATTATTTTTTTATGTGGATAATTAGACTGATATTTAAGAATTCTAATCTCATATAAATGCTCAATCAAAACACATATTTTCCTGTGAGCTAAAAATGTCTAGATTTCAGTTTTGATTCTGAAAAGAATGTTATTGTTCCTGCAGGACGTGAAATGGAACATAAAAGACTACTTTACCTCACCATTTGGATTGGATAAATTTTTTTCTCCTCTTTTTTTTTTTTTTATTTTAGAATGTTTAATTGATTGTTGTTGTCTGGTCTTTTTTTTTTCTTAATATCTTTGTCTTCTTCTCCTGTAAGTGTGGACTTACTGCTTTTAAAAAAATCTACAAAAAGATTATTGTCCTCATTTTGTGCTTTTTATTTTGTATATTTAATTCCTAAATAAAAAATAGACATTTTCAATTTCAGGACCCAGTCAGTTAGCTGTCTCTCTTAAGGGACTACCCAAGATAATAACAACTAATTCTGTATGATGTGTATTACAAGATTCACCCTTTTTTTACAAGCCACACAACAAATGCTGGTAATTGACTTTTGGCAAGTACTGGTAGGAACTGGACTAAAACTTAGATCTGAAATTGCAAATATTTTGGCATATGAAATACTTTCTTATCCATAAGATAAAATTTTTACCAAGTGGTAGATGGAAAAATTTCAATGTCTTCATGACTGTCTAGGTTAATGCCTCCCTCAGAAAGGTGGGGAGAAAGAAAAGGGTTTCAAAAAGCCCAGTAAATAATCTTTTACCATTACAGACAGTAAAAAGAAATGCAATTCAGCAATCAGAAAGAAGAGGGAAAAAAATGACCCCTGGAAGTGAGAGGGCAGAATATAAAGATACAGAAGGAATTTACTTCTACAGGGTGCACAGAAAAGTCATACACCTGAAATGACTGGCTCTTGTTCAGATACATCTGTGGGCAAACCCACATTTTGTGTTGGGGAAGCACAACTTAAACCAGAATATGGTAGAATGTAGTATCTCCATGACTAGGTTTCAATAAAAGTTATTAGAATCCCTGGTTTAAAAAGGAGAAGAGCACTGATGTACACCTCAGAAATTGTGGCAGCAGGAAAAACAGATTTTTGTGCTTGAGATGAGGAAATATGTGTGCTTCTCTGCATTTTGTTTTACTTCAGCTCTATTTAGTTTTAATCCAAGTCTAATTTAAGGGATTTCTTTCAGATACATTTCCTTTTAGGCAGATGAACTTGAGGTTCTTTGTAACATGTGACTTATTTGAAAACAAATGCCATCATCTGTCTGATGAAATGAACGCCATGGAGAGGGATATCGAAGTCAATTCACTTTGCCTTCTAGAGAAAGAAACAAAGGCCAACAAAAGAAGGAGAGGTGGAAGTGTGCTGAAGTGGCACTTGAGGACATGGTTTAGTGGTGAACATGGTGATGGTGCTAGGTTGACAATAGAACTTGCACGTCTTAGAGGTCTTTTCCAGCCTTAGGAATTTTATCATTCTATGATTCTGAGTGTCATGATCCAGCAGTTTTCAGGGACCTAGTTCTAGGCCATCACAGGAATGGTAAGTCTGATTTTCCCTGGTTTTGCACTATGTAAAATCTCTCAATGACTGCAAAGTTTCTGTTCATTTACCTTGGGACAAGCAGGAGTGTCATCGGATCAGAACCTCCCAAATTTTTATATCATATAGGTCCCTTCCAAATCAGAATATTCTATGATTCTATACTTTACAGTACATAAATTGCACGCACAGTAACTATGGGACCTTGGAGGAAGGTAGAAGTAATAAGCATCATGCATCCTCTTTCTTTTTCCTTTAAATAAAATTATTTTATTTTATTTGAAGACTATAAATAAACAAAATGATTAAAACAGTCATTGCTTCATTGCCAGGTAATTTTTTTTAAATCTTGAGATTCACAGCAGACCTGAAGAATGCATGCCAGAGCACCTTCTGATTTATCTGATGCTGATATTTTTTGCATATTTTTTTTGCATCCTGACAAGAATCTTTATGCACTTTTCTGAGCATGCCAGTATAAGCAAAAAGTACTGTGTATCCACTGAAACAATTCATGTTACAGGCAGCTTGCATCCCCTTAAATGACTGTTTCTTGGACGTAAGTTATTGTGCAAAGTCAGGTTCAGAGTAGACTATTACAGACCAAGCATCAAGAGCGCGTGGGGAGGGGCATTGCTGGAGAGGAGTCTGTGGGATAATTCCCCACTGGATTGTCTCCCTGGTGGTATATCCTGCATTACTATTGCACATTGTTCATTTAAAGTCACCACATACAGCAGAAACAATTCATACACCCCAAATTTGCTGGAGTAAATATTCATAAAATCTGTGCTCGAGATAAAACACCTATGTCAGGTACAGGATTTGTAGTGTGGCTTACAGATTCTTCTCTGTGATTTCATGTGCTGATGAATAGTGAAGACTATTATGCTGGCTAAGAGTATTGAGGGCTGTAACCGCTCTGTGGTGGTACAAGTGTTACTGTAAGTATTTTCAGTCATTTGTTAGTATCTCCATGTCATGACTCATGAAAAAAAGGAAGAGATGGACACAAACTGCTGCAATCCCTTGCAGGAAACTGCCATGTGTCTGTGTGTCATCCTGCAAAAGCTCTTTGAGTTAGTTATTTCAAATGCTATTTGAGAACTGATTCATAATTCAAAATTGAAATCTGTGGAAAAACTTCAGCTCACCCCAACAGACTTCAAAACAGGAACATAGACAATCAGAAGGAGAGACTCAAGAAATAAAACTGCTTTGAAAATGTCATCTTAATTTGCCCCAACCACTGCCTTGCTTAGATTACCTACACAGAGACCCAGTGTGACTGTCTGGGAGAGCCGGAGAATGAAGCAGCAAAATGTATTTATATTTAGGAGAAAAATATTTTTTTAATAAAATGTTTTTATGTTATGTTAATGCTTTTCCACCCAACATATTTTACCACCCAACATATTTTAGTGAGTTTTTAAATATATTTTTATCTTATGCTATAATATGCTGTCACAAAACACAAAAATATGTTAGTATGATATTCCAAGAACAAGCTTTTGCACTTTTTCACCAGCTAAATTTATTGCTTCAGTGTTTAATTACTGTTTGAACACCTCTATGGAAGCACACAGCTCCATCTCATTGCTGCATTCTGGTATCTGTTTGCCGTTTACATGCTGAATCCACTTCCTGACTTCACTATTGATACTTATTGTTAGAAAGGCTGTGCAAACTTGTCAGGTGATTGAATGCTTTAGGAGACAAAAGCTATCCATGAACATAAAACAGATATGTGTGTTTTATTTCTAAAAGTATGGGAGAGCTTCGAAGTTGACCCACCTACTACATGGATGTGGCACACAGTGAGCTTTGCATCTCAGCTGGAGATTCTAGGAGCTGCCTTATTATAAGTCTACAGATTAGGTGTCCTGGACTAGTTCTCCAAAAGAGGAAAACCTGAAGTTTCTGAGTAGAGTTGTAGGAAATACTTGCAGTAAGCACAATCAAATAAAATTAATATAATGCTGGATTTCAGTAGAAAACATGCACCTCAGCCAAGATTCATAGTGATGTTGGACTCATCTTTAATTTTGCTTTACTATCATACCATATTTCAAATCTAAAGGAACTGTTGTAGCCAAACTGATGGTCAAACCAGCTCTGTTTCTTGGTTTGTCTGTGATTTTTGGAGAGAAAAAAAAATACATTTAAGCTGGAATTTTGACACACACAAATAAACAGAAAGTCGTGTGGCTGAGGAAGAAAGTTCTTCTTAGAACTGCTTTTATGCAAACATGACCCTCCAGAACCTCAATGAGCCAAAGACTGTCGAGACTTGCTCTCCCTGATTTAGCAGTTTACTTAAGCGTGTGCCTGTCTATAAGCATATGGATAACTTCATTAACATGACTGAGAGTTAGGCAGGTGCTATGACAGCCTAATGGATTTAGGTCTTGTCTGAAGAATGAGTTCTGAGTGTTTGTTCTTGAATAAGTCAGCCAACAGTCATCTTGGCTTTTGCTGAGCAGACTACTTTGTCCTTTGTTATCAGTGGCCTTTGACTAAACTTAGCAATAGGATACTTGGCAAGATTAAAAATTTTTGGTTGTACATAAAATTATTTTAGCTCATTATAATTGAGGCCATAGACATCAATCATGAATTTTATTAAAAAGAAAAAAAAAAGCTAAACTAATGATTCACTTCAGGAAAAAACACCTGTGAGTAAGGTGGCATCTACTTTTCCTCCGTCAAGAGAGTAAAGTCTGAGAAATGAGGGATGAAGGAAAAGGCTAATGATACAGCAAGTAACTGAGAAGAGGTCTTATCTTGAATCAAATAAGTGGCTTTTTCCTGAGTTCACTGCCCAGATCTGAGTAGCAAGAACTCCAAGGGATTAGCAGTACTCCATCTTTCCCTCCAGAAAGCAATATTGTTCTCCTGTGTATAAGTGAATTCTAAGCTACTGTGCCTTCATTTCTCTCCTCATTACAGCTCTGATTGACTAAACTAGTGGGTTTGACTAGGCACTGAAAAGTTAAAGTTGAGAGAAAGAAAGACATGTCCTGGAAAACATACATGGACAGACCTCACCATATTCAAGAGCTTCATAAAAGTGTACAAAGTTAAGGAAATTCCACATGGTTTTACAGTTAATAGAAAAATCCTGATTTATTTTTCAATATAAACCCCAGAAATATTCTCAGTGTCTTCCAAAGCACTTACTGGCTGCTTTACAGGATGCTCTGCCCATCAACATATAATATATTCATTTTTGAGATATAGCGTTGCTTTTAAAATGTAGGTTTTGTTTTCCTTTGCTTTGTTCCCTCCATGTAAAATGGAATATTCTTCCTACACAGGGAAAGTAGTCTTTATTAAACTTGCAGGCTTGCAAATGAACAAGGCCAGACAATGTAAAGAGCTGAAGAAACTTTTTTGGGGGTTGATTTATGTTGAAACAAGCAAGGGAAATACAGCATATTTTATATTGCTTTATAAAAGATGGTTTATAAAAAACCCTTCAAAATGCAATGTTTTGAAAACCACAATGAAAAATGAATTTTTGATAAGTCTTGCCTCAGTGATATTCTTGGCCAAGGAGAGACTTCTACTATAGAAGTGCAATACAGAATTTTGACTTGAGAAACTCTATATAGACAGAGTTTTACATCAGTAATTGAATTTAGGTAAGGAATCCAGAAGAAAAAGAAAGAAGTGATAGAACCAGTAGATATCAAAGAATTATTGAAATCTATTTAAGACAAGAAGCACATTCTGGACTATAATTTTCCTGATAGTACAGAAATGCCCCACTCTGATGATTCAAATTTTTAATCTCTTTCTGCTTTCATTGGTATTTTTTAACATGAAATATAGTAAATCTAATTTCTCCCAGCGCACTGTTTCACCTGCAAATTGCTCTTTCCTTATTGGTAACACTGAACTTAAGAGTTCACCATTCCAACCTTATTCTTCAAATAACAAAAAAAGAGGAAGACAGCTGAGCTTTTAGAGAGGTGTAGAAAGGCTATCATTCTAGATTATTCACTTTTGTATACCAGTCACTAGATATGAAAACTCTGAAAATGTCTCTGAAAATTCTGACTTGGGAAGATTTTTGCCAAGCCAGCATTCCTGACTCTGCATTGACCACATCTTGGATAGATGTATCATCCAAGCCCCTATAAGATAGCCTTAAAAGGTATTATGGGCTTCTGCATGTGATTGAGCGTGGAGTTGATCACGTAAGGTGCAAAACATTCATAAGTCAGCTTTAGTCACATTTTCTGAGCTGAAAGGTTTTATCAGAGCATGTGCCCTTTAGGGATCTTATGTTGTTCAAGCCCTTCTACTCTTCCCCTTCACTTATTTTTGATGCTAAGAAAAGCTAATTATACCTTTACTGTTCCATTGGGCCAGGTTTCACTGGATGTATATCACTTTGGTTTAGTTATGCTGGTTACTATTATTATGATGATTTTTGCGTTCTCATTGTCCTAGAAAGCATCTGTCATAGCACTGTACTCCTAGGGTACCTCAATGTGGGCACCTGTAAATGCTCTCTTCCCAGTTAGGGAATTGAGGCTATGCAGAAAGTTTTCTGGTGTATGTGCTGCCAAATGGAAAGGGGACAACTTCTTAAGCAGATATTGACATCATGTTCCCTTAAACTTCAACCCAGACCAAAGTATGGGTTAACTAGCAGTTTAGGAAACCAAATTACCAGATTTTCTTATGACGTAGCATTTCTCCGCCAGCAGCACACCTTGAATTAATTCAGACAATGCAGTGTGAGCTGGTTTGAAACTTTTGAAAATTCACTTACTGCAGTAGTCTTGAACTTAATTTCAGAGAAGTGGAAGTGTGTTTGCCCCTTTTTGTGAACTCTTCAGAGAAATAATGTTCAGTGTAATAAGCATAAGCCTTGTTACCTGACAGGAACTTGTGGCAAGACCAGTAGCAGCGATCAGCTAAAAATGTTCAAATTGCACAGGCCTGTGTTTATGCTAGGGATTAATTTGGCCATTAAGTTTGGATTGTGTTTATATTTTAAAAATTCAGTAGACCTGTGTTGCTTTGAAGCCAGAGCCTTAGATTTGAGCTGAGCTTTCCTATTCTAGCTCAAAAACATAAGTAACTGAAGCAATTTAATACTATAGCTAGTATTTTAACAGCCACAAGGGCCTAGTAAAGGTGTGGTATTTTCCCCTAAGTTTTCAAATCATCTACCTTTCTTTACAGTTTACAAAATTGCAGTTGCCCTGACATCAAGCAGGGCTGTTGGTTTTCATGTTTTTTCTTGTTTTGTTTTGTTTTTGTTTTGTTTGTTTTTACCGATAGATCTTTTTGAAAAGAAAAGCCTAAGTGTTACATAGAATTACAGTTCTTAAATAACAAATAATAC
Source organism: Fringilla coelebs (assembly GCF_963513975.1). Taxonomy (NCBI): domain Eukaryota; kingdom Metazoa; phylum Chordata; class Aves; order Passeriformes; family Fringillidae; genus Fringilla; species Fringilla coelebs. The sequence goes on from NC_140034.1 coordinate 30,421,440, forward strand.
TGTATAAGCCTCTCTTCCTATGTGTTTTCCTTAGTAGTCTGTGGGAGAAAGGGGAAATACAAGAATTCATTGAAACATAAGCAGCAAGTAAACCTTTCTATCCTCTCCAATTACACAAAAATAGGAAGGGAGCATCATTTTCAAAGGAACAAATGTTACACAAGACATGCCCTTTAAATCCTTTTTAAGGTTCCGTGACCTGTAAAACTATCTGCAATATCAGCAACAGAAAGCTTTGCACAGAACAAATGCTTATGTTTTATGTGTACTGTATTTGCTAATCATTAGTTCATAAGCAAGAGCAGATATACAGTGTGCTATAAATAATGGCGGGAATGTAAAAGTGAATTGATCTGTCTGGCTATCTAGTAATACTGCTGGCAGAGAACCAGTTTTGAATGGCTGCCAACTACCATAGACCCAGCCAGGGATTTGTCTAGGGGTCTTGCCCTGTCAGGCAGAAAACAGTCTTAAGCTGAGCTCCCAGAACTGTGAGCACCGCCTACTGCTCAACAATGAGCATTTCCTGCAGCGTCCCCTTTACCCACTTAGTTAAATAGCAGAAAACATGCACGAGTTACCAAGCTATGAAACCAAGCATCTAAAAATATTAATCACTGGATAGAGAGGTCAGCGTGCTTGTGAACTGAAGTGAAATACATTGTTCAAATTGACTACGCACACGGAGAGTGAGAAGCTGAGAGCGAGATCCACATAGGCACACAGTCATGCACAAATATGCTAAATTTATTCTGTTGCCAGAGCCCTTAAAGCATTCCACAAATGCATGGTAGCTACTGTGCCGAAATCCTCATGGGTGAGTAGTAAACAGGCAGAAGAACGGAAGCGTTTATAGTGATCTAGATATTTTTAAGAGGATAATTATGCTAAATAATGTGATTGTAATAGAAACAAATGGGGTGGGGCTTTATTACAGGAAAGAAAGGAGGTGGCTCAGAAGCAAGTCCTGACAGCAAAATTATTTCCCCATCTCTAGTGCAAATGGAGCAAAATGGTGGGCTAATTTTCCCCTCTTCCTTTAAGTCAGTCATGCTGATCCACTTACTGCATTGCTTGAACTAGTTTTCTCTGTGTATAAACATGGAAAGACAGCTCAGGCAGCAAACTTACCTCGGGATGCCTTGCAGGGATTCAATAATGTGCCTGCTTGGCACTGTTTCTTGTATCCCTCAAGGCTCTCTCCCAATCTCTTTGTAAGATCAGCCCTGGCTCAAAAAAGAAAAAAAAAAAAAAAAAAAAGAAAAAAAAAAAAAAGAAAAGGAAAACAGTGGAGAAGAAGAAGAAGAGGAAGAGGAAAAAAAGGAGTCCTTTCAAATGATACAGTTCAGGTTCATGTAATCTCTTCTCTGGGTGATTCTGATTCACTGTTTGGTACAGAATCAGAGTGTGCTCAGAGTGTGTCTGTGTATGTGTGTGCATGCGTGTGCATGTGTGCAGGGACACTGATTATATCTGTTCAGTATTTATATTCCTATATAAACCTATATATTATCTTTACTTTACAAAGAGAGGACAAGTTGCTAATTAAGCGCTGGTAAATTGAATTTCTTCAAAGTAAAGCTTATAGATCAGAGACCACAGGGCTTGGGCTGCTGCTTTGGTGTTGAATTTGGTATGGCTTTATTGAATTTTATAAATACCAACCAAATTCAAACAAAACTGATTTAGATTTCACCTCATCACTTAAAATATATTTTGTAGAGTACAGCCTGTGCAGTAATCCTCTGCTATACTTTAATTTGGTTTTAATTTTATAGGCCCTGTTTTAACTGCATATTTCCAGACCTTTATTTCTCTCACAGCTCTTAGCAAAATGGTAGCTCATAAACACAAGCTCTGCTGTATAGACTTTGCATTTCATCCCAAAGTATTTCCTTTTTTATAGCCATGGTCTTTCCATCTTAGTGCTCTGAGCTTGGGTCACAAATCTCACTGCTATTCCAGTGTGTGACATCTTCGCTCGTTTGCCGCTGCTCATTAACAAACAATACTGCTGTGAAATTGGTTTAATGACAAAGTAATAAAATTGCTATTCTGCTCACAGATTGCCTGAGGCACTTTGAGCTCCTACAAGGCTTACTGTGGGTGCCAAGATACATTAAGCTGCTTATTCGTAAAAACTGCATCATCCGTTTTTTTCACAGGTTTTTTCCTTTCCCTATCTAGCCCCTGCTTCTTTTTATCTTCAAATAAAAAGATATATTTGCTTATGTTCTTCCATGCTGTCAAGTTTTTACTTTCATGCATATTTCTGGAAAATGAAAGTGTATTTCATTTCATTTTTCTTTTTAAAAGGTCACTCTGTCCCTATTCCAACGTTGTTCCTGGACTCCAAACCCTTTGCAACGCAACATTAAGGGAGACTTATTTTAATATACCGTATTATGTAATTGGGATCCTAGATAGAGTTAGTCCTATTTTAGGCATAGCTGGATAAGAGAACTACTTATAGAATGAGTTTCCTTTTTTAAAGTACTGATTCGTGCAATGCAACTATTTTCTGTCAATGTTTTAAGGCAAAAGCATATTTTTTTGTTTCTGTTTTAAATGTGAAAATAATTATATCATACCTAGTTACTTTTCGTACTCAAATTCTACAAATACTAAAATATGGCAGTGGAATGACAACCAAAAATCTTTGAGAAGCACGTGGTTTTCATAAAGAACTGCATGTTTTAGAAAGTCTTCCTTTTCTTTTTCTTTACACCCTGTTTTCTTTTTTCATTTATTTCTGAGGCCCGTATGGACCCAGAGATTTCCTGCTGGCCGACAATGCTAAAACAACCCAGTTGATCTTTGACAGGTGGACAGGTCCTGATAGTTATAGTCAGGCATCTTGACACTACCAAAACAGTGTAAACAAACAATCCTAATTAATACTACTTTCACAATTTAAACAAGCATGCTAAACATTTATATTTATCAGTTTTCATTCAGGGAATGATTATAATCTCTAAATGCTTCATTGCACTTACATGTGTACATTTGTGCACACCTGTATAAAGTATTTTTTAGGGAAAACAATGCGAAAAAAGCCCCATGTCTTATTTCCACTTCAATAACAAGTAATTTGACCTGCTGAGTAGCTTAGGAAATGTGGTTTGGGTATCTGTGATGGTTAGCTAGCAGTGGAAAAACTGGTTCAGAAACAATAAGACCTGGTCTGAACATGAATCTCACACACACCCCGCTGCCCCCCTTCTCTGCTTCAAACCTCAGACTGATCCTCCTTTCAAATATCTTGTGCTTCAGGGCTTCCCCAGGTCAGATTCATTGCAGAATGTGTCTGACCTGAGGAAGCCTCAGAGCATGAGATTTGAATGTAGCAGGCTGATGCAAGCCCAGGAGAGACTCCCAGCCTAGTGAGTACCCCTCGGTGGGATTATCCAAGGTAGGAAGGCCTGCTGGAGGTCAGGAAAGGATTTAAGCACGCACAGAGGAAAGTGAGGGATAATGGGAGTCACTACGGCTGAGTTGGGCTGCTGACTCTGCTCAGAGGTGGTCATGAAATACTTTGGGAGATCAGGAAAGAAAAGGGAAATAAAATGGAGGAAAGAAGAAACTGGGAGTCAGAGGAAAAGGATAAGATGATGTTTAAGAGAATTTAACTGGCTGCTAGGATATAGACAGGACCTCCAGAAGTGTGGGAATGGAAAGCCTGTGAAAGGCTGGAAATTATCCTGTTGGTTGAGGAAGAGTTAATGAGGTTAAACCGCACATATCGCAGAAGGTTTAAATAAGTACATCCTTTTGGTGCCTTCTAGAAGTATTTTCCAATTTTCTGCTTCCCTACGATCTTTTACTGTGCCCAGTAAAAGCAGTGTAGAAAGCACACTAAAATTGATTATGGCCCCATGGTCTCCAGGTCTTTTTTCTCTCCACACCACATTTAAAACTTCCTGCTGCCTATTCTAAACTCTGCTATCTAGTCTTCACTTCCAACAAGTGACCTACAAACTTTGTGTAGCCTGAGCATGTGCGTGTGGGTGCTGTGAGTCTTAGATTCACTGACTTTCTGCTCACAGGGGATTTCCCCACTCCAGAGGAAGCTGACAATTCATGCTCTTTTTGTGTTGTTTTAGAGTTGCAAAGGTGCTCATCTTCTTGGTCATGGAAATCAGTGGGAGCTAAGCCCTAAGCAGGAGTAAGAAGCGCACAAGTGGAGATCGGAGCTTTTGTATTCCAACCAGGAGAGAACTTACAATGCATCCTCTGGAAATTCTAATGCAAGATTAATTAAGCTTCTGCTTAATTCTTCTGCTAGGCAGATTTGGACTGATTTACTGTTCAAAGGGAAAGTATTCAGCTACCTACTTATCCTACCGTCTACTGGAGACCCTAGAAGTATGTGTCAGGCCCCAAGGATACTGTACAGAAGCTTCTGAACTGCTTTCTTTTCCTGTCTGTGAAGTATACATTCATAACTTGCTTATTTTTCTATTCGCATTTTAATGGACCAGATCTGGGCCCAAAGTTTGTGTTGTAGAGAGCATATGTATATCTTTTCTTGGACCCCTGTGTAGAGCACAAGCACAATCTGAGAAAAGAATTTGGCCCATATGAAGGGATTGTCAGGTTTTAAAGATGTGGTAATTACAAGCACACAAGGAAGCCATGAAAGTCTGGATGAAAAATTCAAATGAGCCAGCAAAGACACAAATTTGGCTTTGAACTAGGAAAGCTCTTGCTTTGATCCTGATCCTTTTGGGCTGCAACCACAAGTTCTGACAACAAGCCACATGTGTATATTGAATGAGCTGATGGGGCTGACTGAGAGGTGTGTCCACTGCCTGTTCTTGCTACCCTGCATGCTTACATCTGGTCGATATTTTGGTAGTTTATTTTTTTCATTTTATTTGCAACTGGAGACTTATGGAACTATGAGCACTGACAACTGCAAAATTGAAAGGTTAAGGGATAAGAGAAAGATGTTGAACACGGTGACACTGAAATTTTGAAAGGAAAATTACTGAGTCTGGGAACTATTCTATAGCAAGTATCTAATTTCTTCTTATCTCTTTCCTCAAATGGATAAGAAAATGCCTTTGGCCCTCTATAGGTTCTCAGGTTTAGTATATCTGTGCTTTTCCAGACTGACTTGACACACCTCATTTTGCTGTCTTAGAACACCTAGGAATTTTCCATAGACTTGTTTTGAAAGTTTCCTCATTGTTTGTAAAGTGATAAATGAAGGAATTGTTTATTTATGCATAATTAGTGCCATACTCCCATGGCAGATAACCTGAAACAGATTTTCTGGGGCAAAATTGCTGGAAAGCATGCATTTTATTAAAACAATCAGGCCAGAAAAATTGTCTGACCATAGAAGAATACCCCAGTGTAGCTATAACTTTGGTAGGATAGGGATAGGATGTGTGCAACAGCTGTCTGTTGTAACATCTATGTGGAATGTACAGAAGCAGAGAAAGAGAACTAGCTGGACAGACCATTGCAGGCAGAGTCTGGTGTGACAGAGGCACAGCAAGAATTGTCCCAGTTAATCTTTCCAAAGATCTGATACCTACAGCAGTATCAAAACCCAAGTGGAGGAGAAATGGCCAGTCTGAGATCAGGTAAAGTGTAAAGAAAGCTCAACTCATAAGATGTACTTTTCATGAATAGATTTGGTCTTTATACATCAGGTGTGACTTGCACTGGGCCAGGACAGTCCCACAAGACTCTGTGCCCCGACACTCCCTCCTGAAGCACAGCTCCCCCAGCTTTCCCCTTGCTCTAAGGGAGCAGCAATTTACTGCTAGCCCACACCAGCTGCCGATAATTCCATCTTCACTCCTCCCCCAAATCCGTTCATAGCAGCTTGTATTTTGAGAGTACAGGGGAAGAATCTCCTCAAGAGATAACACGTTGAAAATAAATGTTAGCTTCTATAAAAGGTACAAGCTTAAGTATGCCATGCCCACTGCATTTATTTAAGGATACAAGTTCCTTCAAGCAAAATGTCAATATTTTATTTCCTTCAAACTATGAAGCTATGTTATTTTAGTTGAGTATTAAAGCAAGTCTCTGGTTTTATTTGCTAATTGCAATAAACCTTCTCAAAGGAATGTGATTTGAAAGTTGTTTTAAATGCAGATGACACTAGACTTTAGTCTACAGAGTAAACCGGAAAAATGTTTGCTGAAGGTTACTAGATTTACTTTCCCAAACTCCCAAAGTATTATGTTTTATGAAGGACCGTGTCATTCAGTTATACGTGCACCTTGACAATGATAACTAGCATGGTGCCACGGAAACCGGAAAAATGCATTTAGGGTTGGGCCTGTGCAGCAGAGAACAGAATCAATCTTCCTAATTAACTGCAAATTAGCAATCCCAAAATGAGTGGGATCAACCTGTCTTCACTGGCCAAGAATCATGTTAAGTATATAGCCTCCTCTAAGTGCCTCTAAATTACATTTATGCCTGTATAAAGTAACATTCTTTTAATCTAATGCAGCATTAATGTCACTGATCTGAAAGTTATTGCACTGTTTTAAATTTCTGCAGATAGGCAGACAGATAGAAAGATAAACAAATTAATAGACAGTTATGGAGATAGCCTGATATTTTGTTATTCAGGGCTCAGAGTAGCTCATAAATCACACTGAAGCCACAAACAAGGTACTAATTAGCATAAGTCTCTGGAAAGAAAAGTTTCTCTTGAATGGAGAAATTCTTTAAGGCCACTGAGCAGTAGCTATTAATAAAGATAAAAATAGTAAATGTAGAATGGAAGATAAAATGCAAAAATCAGGCACAGTAGATATTTGATTAATTCCATCCCTAATGATCAAAATCTCCAAATAATGTTAGGCTAAAACTAACATTACTGATATACTGTTTTTACTCTTTAGGGTGTATGATCAAAAAGATCTTGGGTATTGTGTGAGTACAAAGGACTGACCTTGGGTGAATTAGCTTAATTAGTTAATGCTTGTAAAGCACTAGATGGGTGTTAAGTATTAATTAATTATTAATTATTATTGGGTAAAGATGGGATTTGGAATCCCATCGCTCATACATGTGCCCCATCCTTCATACAAGAGCTTCATGGGGGCCCCACTGGTCTCTGCTGCCTGCGTGTCTCACAAGTCTTAGCAGAGTTTGGCAGCCCCATTCCAAGGGGAGGGAAATGGGGGGACATTAGGCACGTTGTCCTGGTGGCTGAGTGAAAAATTGGATAGAGAGACTTCATTTTCAGTTTTGTTAGTGTCTTGTTTTGTGATTTGATGAGAGAATTTGCAATTTTGAGGTAAGCCAAATTGTCAGTGCAAGTTCCTTAAGGAACTTTAGGATCAAATGAATGTCCAAGTTTATCTGCATGCAAGATGTGATTCAGAATGCTTTCCTTTCAGTGCTGTTGTGAAACCAATTTTTTTCTTTGTCTTCTTTTGCCATTACCTCATAAAGGTCGTTAACCTTATCTTTTATTATCATGATTTATACAATTTAATATTCAAAGTGAATAGTTTTAAATTACAAAGGATCCCTGACGAGCTCACAAAAAATACCTTCTCAAAATTATTTTGAGGTATCCTTCCCAGCCACCTTTGCCCAGAGGTGTTCTTGATCAAATGTTCGTAATATTAATTTCAGCTTTATTTTCAGGGTTATTCAAATATTAGTTATTGTAAATCCAACTAATACACCGACTCTCAGGCTAATATTTTCCTTTCATTTTAGTATGATACATAACTATTGGTAAATGACATTGAAAGGAATGTAACATTTAACTACATTTCACTTTGCATTAGCATTGTCCAATTTCTCATGTTTTAAATTTTTCTGCCTCACTGCAGCCTAGAAGAAAATACATGCTGGAATAATTATATGAACAATTTAGATTTAACATATTGAATAGCAGAAGAGATCATGCCCGCCCATTTGTATTTTTTTCGCCCTTTTCTCCGTGCTAGTCTGGAAGATGAATAATTTCTCTCCTTAGAAGCATACCTAATAAACAAAGCCCTAATGCTTAGAAGGGAGTGAGGGGAGGAAAGCGCTTTATTACTGCTGCTCAGATCAATACACAAGAATCTCAGGATGATAGGGTAATTAAAACACGCACAAAGTAATTCATCAACTTTCACTTGCCTTTTGAACCAGCTTTCTGATCCCTGATGTTTTTGCTTGCAAGAATTCAAGACAGCTCCCAGCCAGCCTTTCCCACTTAGCTTACAGCCCTAGTTTTCATTCACAAACAAGAAATTGTGTTGGCCTTGCAACGCACATGCTTCGTGTTTTTTCATCCCTTCCCTGCTCTTTGTCTGGTGTGAGATGCTAGCTAGCAGTGAAATTTACCTAAGAGCTAAGAAAAAGGGAAAAAAACAATCTGCGCTGTTTGACAAGTGAGAAGTTCAGCATCAACTCAATCACTGATAATTTTATGCTGCTGGTTATTACACTTGGATTGTTTGTAAGTGCTCCTATTAAAAAATGAAATAACCACTCCTGCTGTAATGAATAGACCATAGAGTGTTTGAACCATTTTCATGATTAAAAATAATATTAAAACTTGCTTTGAGTTATCTAGTGGAAATGTCTCATTTCAGTTGGGGGCTGTGAGGAGCAGCGTTCGCACCACAGAGCACCACTTCCTGCACTCCCAGAGTCGACTGTTATGATAATTACCTTACTGGCATTCCTGTTTTGTTTCCCAGACCCCCAAATGTTTCTTTTCTAATGACAGAGCTCCAGTTGCGGCGCATAAAATGAACAGAATACTTCTTAGAAAGAATTCAATTCCATACTGATTAGGGAAAATTTTAAATATAATTTCAGTTGAGCATGGCTATTGTTACAGGTAAGGACCGTGGATCACTGAAAGCAGTGGAGTTAGGTCTTCACAGGAGTTGATTGTGTATTAATGTAGCAGAAAGGCTAGGAAAGATTTATGCACTGAATAGGCTCAAGTTCCTGCAGAAGATTTAATCATATTTCTTTGCTTACACAAAACACAACCTCCCTTTGTTATTTATCATTTGCCCTGCAAATACCTGCTAGCCTATAAAATCCTCTATTATTATCTTGTGTTATCATGATGCACAGGGTGTCAGCTAGGGATCAGTCTCCTTGTGCTAGGCTAAAGGTACTGATCAAATAACAGAGTCCCCACCCCACACCTTTCCCAATCTGCATATCAGACAGGGCTGACAGGGAGATGTGAGGGCGTGGTGGTGATTTGGGAGGATTAAGTAACAATAAAACAAACAATTTAGCATAAAAAGCAGGAGTCGCTTGCCTAACCAAAGACAGATGGGAGTGATTTTAAGGCACAGGTAGAGGCAAGCTCTAAGGAAGCATTTCAAAGAGTGTAAAGGTTAGTTTTAGATGGTTGCCAGGGAAGAATCTCTCCACACGAGAAGCTGGACATCAGTGCAGCTACAGTGAAGCTGTAGTTCTTGGTTTGATTTTCCAGTCACTAAATAAATAAACCAGGTTATCAAAGTCAAAGGGAGAAACACAAGCTTCTCTATGGGGGCAGTCCAGATTTTTTACAGGAATTTAAAAAATATCTCTGCACTGTTTTTGCTGTTCCCCCTAACCAATAGAGAACTTTGGACACAATCACTTGTGCCCAAGGCTGCTCCTATCAACTTTGACTAGCCTTAGGAAGGGCTTTACAGTGGGACCACACTAGCAATCAGCTGGTTTTTGGTGTTGAGCTAGCCACTCAGTTCTAAGCAAAATTTTAAAAAAATCCAGAACTTTAAAAGCACCTTACAGCATTGCAACTAACTAAATTCAACTAAAATGCAATTATTTCAATGAGCCCTAGCTATATATGGGAAACTTTGAGCCTAAGTGACTTATGCAAAAATGCCTAGTTGATTTTCCGTAGGACTTGAACTGTTAAGTCACTATATGCTTTTTAAAAAAAACCCCAAAATTGGTGGTTTCCCCCCTTATTTTTCTTGTAGAAGATGAAATACAATATTTAACAGATTTATGAAAGGAAACCAGACTGAGCAGTGTATTTCATAACTGCTAAAAACCAAACCAAATAATACCTGCCATTTGTTGCATATCTTATCCTTAAAAATAATCCAGCTCAATTTCAGATTTTTAAAATTAAACATCCAAAATATTTACCCCTGGGATAAAAATTAAGTACAAAAATTTCTACTCAGAATCTAGTTGTTTCAAAAAGTTACTGATCTTGCGAAATAGGTGCTGCTTGTAATAAATGTGTCATCCACTATTGCTGTAATAGGAACAACTAATGAATAACAGAATTATATTTAAAATGAATAAAAATTATGAAATTTCATGTGGTACATTCTTCAGTAAGCAAGCTTTAAATAAAATGCAATTTTTATTGGAAGATAATCCATTCTAGCAATAAACTCAAGCCCACAATTTTTGCGGCCAAAAATAGAAACTTTGCTGACAGCCTTCTCTGAGCCTTAAAAGCAACAGTCCATCACAGAAAATATATTTTTATCTCTGATAGCTCTCAGTTCCTGCATATAAAGAAGAGGTTATTGTAGTACTACCTAACATCACAAAGTATGACAGCATTATTATTGATGTTTTTAGATGGAGTAACTGAGGCAGAAAGAAGTAAAGTGACCTGCCTAAGCAGCTCAGAGACACAAGAAAGAAAATGCTCCATGCCTCTTGGATCCCAGCATACAATTCACTTGGCTACACTGCCACTTTTTATAGCTGCTGTTATGGATTCCTTGATCTTAACATTTGAAATTCTAGGATTTCCACAGGATAATTCTATTTATCCCTGAATACCTCATGTATTTTCAATTGCCTTATTTAATACAGGTTTGATATCTTAAAATAAACAACTTGTAGAAGTCAGAACAAAACCCTTACAAATGTTTGTGCGTTGCAAAGAACAGGAACTGTATTCCATAAATATGAATTCAGTAGGGGACATAAAAATTTCCTCTCTTTAAGACCAATTGATCCCAATAAAAATTTCCTCTCTTTAAGACCAATTGATCCCAAGGATTTGCCAGACTATCCTTTTCTCTGAATCTTATTCTCTGTCATTGATCATGAATATGAACAGCCTGATTTGTGGATGTGAGAAACGTCATGCAATAAAGGAGCTCTGCTGGCACCAACTCTCATTCTCAACCGACTCTCCTTCTTGGAGTTAGTGGAAATAAACATGGAACCAATTCATGCAGTTCTGTACTTAGACAGACATCCTCTATTTGAGCAAGGGTTGGCAGGAGCTCCCCTGGGATGGAGGCGGTCCCTGTTGTGATGTGGGAGTTGTACCATCACTGGGCTTCCCTGCCACGCTGGGACATGGGCTACCACACATTTAGTAGGTGGTGCTAGTCCTGCTACCAGTCCTGGTGAGTCTGCCCCCATTGCTGGTGCTGCCAGGAGGTTCTTGCAGCAGGATAAGCACCACTGTGGCAGCAGCTCTCTGGCCACAGAAAACAACAGACAATTTTCCCAGGCCTTTCTGGGAAAAGTCTGTGAGAAGATCAGAGAAAAGAATGAGAAACAATTATTATCTTAACCAGCTGCACCTGTTGTTGTGAACGTGTGGAATGTCTTATGGAGATTTGTTTACCAAAGGGTGGTTTTTTATTTAGCCAATGGTGATGGGTTTTGATTGAAGGACCAATCAAGTCCAACTGTATTGTAACTGTCTATAAAAGCAATGAGTTTCTTAATAATGATATATATATAATAAAGAGATTGATCAGCCTTCTGTGAATCATGGAGTCAATGCAAATTATTCCCCAGCTGGGGGCCCGTTGCGGTGACACACCGCTTCACTCGAAGGCTGCAGCTGACTCCATGTCCAGTGGTGAACATTATGGATGTAACTCTCCTCTACCTTTGCTCTAAACAAACATCCAAACATTGTCATCAACCCGTTTATTACACAAATGCTTTTGCATGGCGTATAGATTTTTTGTCTTAGAAATGAAAAATTTGACAGGAGCTGAGAAAAAAGGAATCCATAACCTGCAACCCCACCCCCTTCCCCCAATTACAAATTCTTAAGAGAAAAATTCTTATCTTCTCACATCCATGCTTGAACAATTCACAAAGGGCTGAGTGCCTTTTCATCCAGCTCACCAAGACCAATTTAACTGTAGACTGTGCTGAGGGATAAGGTACATAAAGAATATTGCGCTGAAAAAAGGACAGGTAAACATTGGACAGGGATAACATCCAATCCAAATCTAGCCTCATAAGAAAATAAAACCTGAATTCTCCATAAACCATCTTGGGTTTTGGTGCTGCAAGTTCAGTATTATGGCCTAAGAGAATAGGAAAAATGAACAAAAAATCTCAGATCAATATGCAGTTGTTACAGAAATATTCTCTCAGACCTAGATATGAAGCAGTGACTGTGAGCTAACATATTAAATTCTCCTTAATTCAACAAATACTTGAGTAATACCTTTGCAGAAATTTTCACACTTCCAACCACAGTTGCTGTGGTTCTTGTGAGCAAGTTGAAAACACTAACTATAATAACACATAGAATAATTGTATCACATCACATTCCCTCACAAACTCTCACAGTTACTGACTTCCTGAGGTATTCAGTCTCAAAATTTGAAGTTGCTGCACCCTCCTTGAAGAAAAGGTTGGGTTCATTAGCTCTGTGATGGACCAGAAGTTAGGGCACAGCGACAGTCTCAGATAGGATAACTTGAAGTGTGAATATACAATATATCAGCTGTTTCTTAATAACGAGCTGTGCATGCTCTCCAAAAGAGTAAGTCAGAATTTTCCCACCTTTGAGAGGTAAATTGTCTCAGATATGCTGCATTATCATGAAGAGAGAACACACATATAAGTAATTACCACAGACTGGCTGTCAAGATACAAGTGCACATTGTACTTTACTTCATGGTAGTTTGTGTGCCCATAAAACCTGTTGGGGACTCTCCTAAGATAGACAAAAGAGAGATTTGGCCTACTTTGCTGGCAGTGCCACCTATAGTGTCTGGAATACAAATATAGCGCAAGAAGTGGTGGATGAAGTGAAAGGTAAATGGATTTCTCAGTTTTTTATTAGTTTGATTCTTCATATTCCAGAAGGGCCAAGGTTTCACCTGACTGTGCTAAGAATGATTTTTTTTTTTCCAATCTTGATTCTATTTCTACTCAGGATATGGATAGACAATCATAAGCAAATGACTTACTATTTCTCAATAAGAGAGTACTCATCAGCTACACCTCAGTAAGGGACTGCTAGTCTGAGCTCATTATACAGTAAAATCTGTTTGCATAAACCACTTCTTGGGGGGTAAATACAAGAGATTTTGAGGAGTACACTGTCGAACCAGGCATGAAGTGTAAAAGACAAGTGAACAATATGCATGGAACAATGGGGGTTGGGGGGGAAACAATCCTTTGACAAAGGATGCTATGGTCTCATGAGCTCCTAGCCCAAAGCTTGTTTTGGACTGAACATTTGAGGATAAAAATTAAACAGAGACAGGGCATCATTACTCTGATTTGGTGTAAGCAGAATTTGGCCCAAGTTCATCCTGCAAAATGTAAAACATTGAAGAGTCCCTCCCACCAGCAGCAAAGAAACCTAGGTACCTTCACAGAGCAAGTTAACCTGTGATCTGTGAAACTTCCTTTGAAGTACTCTTCCCCATCTGCGTTGATTAGTATAAACAATACTCTTAATTTAAGTGCTCACTTAGCTGCTTAATGTCAGCTTGAATAAGAGTGGGTGAGAACCAAGAAAATTAACCAAAACCATAGGTCACCTTTTTGCAAGGTATTACATAAGCTACAATGTTGAGCTTAATGTAGAGCAGCAGAATTTTAATAGTACAGTGCCAAACTGGGAACTTCTTCTCTTAAGTGAATAAAAATTGCCAAGCATTCTATCCTCCATGTCAACAGTTTTCAGAGACAGACAGAAGAAACACGGCAAAGGTCGGGAAGGTAAGAGCTAATCCCCACTTTGCAGCATTGAACCACCACAGCAAACTGTTTCTGGAGCTAAATGTGAGCCCAGCATAGACAGGAAAGTCAGAATAATTTCCTTGGTGACTGGCTGGCTGCAATCCAGAAGGACAAGAGACAGGCAACAGATCAGTTAAGAGAAACAACAGCTAAGCAGGAAAGGCTGCACACCAAAGAAGCCAGGGACTTGCAGCCATAATGCATAGGTGCCACCCCAGCAGTAACATTGACACATAAAGCAATATATAGCAAGGAAATAATCACTCCCAACTCATACACAGTATGTGAACAGAGTTCTGACAGAGCTAAACTGACTTTACTACAAAGCATCATCCAAAACAGCCTGCCAGTACCAGGGAAGGGGAACTCCAGAAGATTCATTCACATTGGAACTAGCTTCACCTGGTGAGAAGACATATATAAAGAGTATAGGCTTCCAGCATAAAACCAACCAACTGTATGAAGACAGCAGAAAAGCAGAAGAAAAAAGGAATATCCATGGAAGTAAGGATTTGGAGACCTGCCCAAAAGTCAGCACACTTGAGGTACTTTGACATCTCAAAAATTATAGGAGATGGCATGGGTGCCACGTCTCCAGACTGAACTGTATGCTAGCAATTTCTGGTCCTCTACTGAATGCCTGTTGGCACCAAAGTCACAACAGCCAGTAGCTGGTAAAACAAAAGTAAGAACTTGCTAAAAGTCAGAGGAGTAATCACAGGCTGTAAGCAGAAAGAGTTTGGAGATGGCCCCAGGAGGTCATTCTGCATTACAGGTAATGTGAAGCCTAGCTGTTGCTGCAGAAGCTCTGTAAATACACAGCCAGGTTAATTTGGGATGGATTTTGTGTACCAGCACATTGCACATGAAACACCTGTTAACTTTGTTCATTGCCCAGTCAGGACAGGGCTAAGCAATCTCCAACCATGCCATGCAAGTGCTGTGTCATAATTCAGTCATCAGGAGGTGCTTACAAAGTCAGGAGCCATCAGCAAGCGGCTGCTGCCTGAAGTCAAAGCCCTCACCTCTGTGACACATCAGAGCATCAAAGGCTCATAAAGAGAGTGCCCCCAGGCCACTCCCAAATTCAAGTCTTCTGTGTGGCAGTACTGCTAAACCGCTGAGATAGCTTCACTTCAGCTGTCAGAACTGGGGCTCTTTTGCTGTCTGTGTGTAGAAAGACCATTTTCAGGCCGTCTAAAAAAAATTAAATTATACAGGGAGCAGGGAGAAACAAGTGCAAAATGATGCTTCCAACTCACATAGCAAACCTCTCAAACTAATCAGTCATAGGGGAGGCCAGGTGTCATTTTTGACATATCATTTAGCATCTCTGTCTTTGTTTTATTCTTTTCTAGACTGATGCTGTTTTGCTAATTAAGCTAAATGAAATTTCCAGTGCTTGAAATTCAGGGGTGGCCTCCTCTGTGAGCCAGTTTCCCTGTTCTCCATGAACAATTTAAAAATAGAATTAGGTTGGGTTTGTTGTTTGGGTTTTTTTTAATTGGTATCACTTTGCCTAGTGCACAAATGCACATGGCTGTAATTTAGTGAACTTCAGTCTTCCTCTTGTGACAAATTGATAGAAAAATTTTATTATGAGTGGAACAATGACTACAGGGAGTGAGGGAGAATCTTGGAGAACTACATATAATTCAGTTGACTAAATGTAATACCTGCGTTATATCAGTAGCTAATGAAAACAGTGCTGAATACTGGCAAAGCCAAAACCATTTCTGATTCCAGCTCTTGTCAAAAGGCCACTCCATAAATCATACCTGAATTTTATTTAGTGTCAGGAGCCAGTAATCTGACAGAGTGCAATGGGGTGTTTGGACCAAAACATGTATATCAAGTCATGTGCTCCCTAGCTTTGTAATCACAGGGTCACATAATCCATCTATGGATTTTAATAAGTAACTTATTATGCTCCCTTTAGTGTTAATTATTTTACACATCACTAGTTCCTGGTTGATTGACACAATTTAATGTCTTTATCACATAAAATTACAAGTATACCCAATCAGTATTTATTATAAATTAGTAGCCTGTGGAGAGATTCTGTTATTTCCTTTCCATGCCAAAATGTAAAAGACACAACAGGGTCAGCATCATATTAGACCTTGATTATTTTTGAGATGCAGCCAGTCTCTACCAGCCTGGTTAGGTACAGTAAGGTCAGAGTTATTGATGATTTTTTGTCATAAATTTTCAACTGATTTTTCTTTTTTACTGCTTTGCTTTATACACCTGAAGATGGGCCAGATCCAAAACAGTCTGGGTTTTGTTCTGCTAGCTGCTTTAATCTGTCAGAGAATGCACAAATACCCTGCAGGAATTGGGTCTAAATACCTAACCATCCTGTCTAGAAAACAATATGAATCTTATTTATTTTAGCTAATCAAAAACATTTTTTCTGGTTCCAAAAGTTATCCTTTTGCATCAAGTTTTCCAGCTTCTTTACACATTGTGATGCTTAATTGTATTTAAAAAAGTAATTAATGAAAGCACATGCTTTTAAATATTTTGAAATAAAATATTAACATATTTTTATAAAATATAAAGTTTCAATCAAACCCACACTCTTTTTACTGCCCATTCTGCAATAAGAATCCTAATTGAGGGTGAAGGCATGTGTTGCATTTCTTGGAGGAAGGTGAGTCTGATCATTCTTTTACTTTGAGCCCTGGCTCATTCATTTTTCTCATGAACACTTAAACCCATCAATTTTCTCCATGAATGTTTGTTGATAAATCTTTTCCAAGCTCATCCACTTAGCAATAGAACAATGGTTTTTCAGATGGAGCAAGTGGGAGGAATCTCTATTACTGTTTTCTTGCCTTACTTTGAACATTTGTGCTGTAAGACTCATATCTTAGTACCAAAGTCCCAGAAGAGGCAGGGTACACAGCAGCTATCCTACAACTAACTGCTAATGTTGGGATTTTCTTGTTGTTGGATTAGGACTGGCAAAAACTATATATCAGGACCATATTCTTGTAGCTCCCTACCTTATTCCATTGCTGACTGGCTTATTAATACATTGATAATTGTATGGAGACAAGTACAACTATTTCACTGCTTTGGAAATAAGAGAGAAGTTCAAATTTCTTGTACTGTCCTTCCCCTCCTCCCCCAGCCAGTGAGGAGGTTGGAGTCCCTAACTGCAACTTTGCTAGCGAGGAATGAACAAATGTCCCCATAAAATAGTTACTCAGTGTTTGTGAAAATAACACTGAGAATTTCTCACAAATAATAGAAAACTCACATGTGAGAAAAGATTGTTGAATCCACAGTCACATAGGCTTTGCAGTTAGAGGGCTGAGCTCCACAAGGAACAGGTAGAAATACAACTCTGATGCTTTGTGCTCATGCTGCACAGAGGGTTTGGCTGGAATAAGAGCTGCTTTGACCTGGCAGGGTTCTGGGATAATCAGAATGTTCATGCAAGAATATCACTCCTTCAGCCTTCTGACTTGCTCCTTCAGCACAGAACTAGTTCCCTCTCTTGCTCTTCCACAGACTCATGTGCTAGGATCTAGGTTAATATTCTGTTGCTTAATATGCGCATATGGAGTTACTCTTCTTCAGATAAGATGGAATTTTAAAAATCTTTTCTTTAAAAATCTTAGTCCATATCTCATTTTTCTACTATACTTTCCAATAGCAATATTTCAGGGAAAGACCTACTGTAAAAGAACAGGAGAAAAAAGTAAAAGGCAAGTTTCCTGTTTTTGCCAACTTGTCTATTCCTAATTCACTAAGTTCCTACACTATCCATGAGAGAATGAAAACTTGATAACATCCTTCCTTTGTTAGTAAGACTATTGTACAGCTACTTTCATGGAGACAGTGATCAAAAATCATACCATGTGTCTTAGACAACCAATGGAAAAAGGGAAAAAGTGAATAAGGATGCATGTGGGGAACTGATTTTGCAAGCAGTACTGGGCTCAGTTTTATTTATGTAAAACCCTCACTGAGTAATCAACAAATAAACAGAAAAGCAAAAAACACCAACTCTGTCTGAATTAATTCTGTATTAAGAAGAGATTTCTTCATTTTATCTCTAACTGTGTTACCATTCTTTAAAAACTCTGGGGGAAAATTGAAAAATATTGGTTAACAACTGATCCTACTTGGTCAAATTGCTAGTACACATTAAGAGAGGAAGGTGGAACTGCAATAGGGTTTGCTCCTCCATCCTTCACAGCATCCTTCTCACTTATTGAATCATAGCATGGTTTGGGTTAAAAGGACATCAAACACCCCTGGGACACCAGGAATGGGCAGGAACACCTTTCACTATTCCAGGTTGCTCAAAGCTCCATCCATCAAGCTCCATCCATCAAAGCTCCATCCATCAAGCTGGCCTTGAACATTTCCAGCAATGGGGCATCCACAACTTCCCTGGACAATCTGCTCTAATGTTTCACCACCCTCTCAGCAAAAAATTTCTTCCTAATATCAAATCCAAACCTATCTCCTTTCAATTTAAAACCATATGCTGCTTTTGTTTGGGATGGAGTTAATTTTCTTCGCAGTAGCTGGAACGGGGCTGTGTTTTGGATTTGTGCTGGAAGCAATGCTATAACATGGCAATGTTTCCAATACTGCTGTGCAGAGCTTACACAGACTCAGGGCCATTTCTCCTGCTCACTGCACTGCACCAGCGAGGGGATTGGGGATGCACAAGGAGCTGGGAGGGGACACAGGTGGGACAGCTGAACCCAGCTGACCAAAGGGATATCCCACACCATATGGCATCATGCTCAGAATATACAGTGGTGGGAAGAAAGAGTAAGAGGGGGGGCTGTTCAGAGTGAAGCTGTTTGTCTTCCCAAGCCACTGTTCCACGTGATGGAGCCCTGCTGTCCTGGGAATGCCTAACACCTGCCTGCCCACGGGAAGTGGGGAATGAATTCCTTGTTTTCCTGTGTGAAGCTTTTGCTTTACCTATTAAACTGTCTTTATCTCAGCCAACGGGTGTTCTCACTTTTCCAGTTCTCTCCCCCATCTCCATCCTGCCTCTCTCCACTGGCAGGGGGGAATGAGTGAGCATCTGAGCGTGGCTGAGATAAGGCTAAAGTTAAGCCACGACAAACGTTGCCTCTCACCCTATCACTGCACACCTTGATAAAGAGTTCCTCCCCATCTATCTTGTAGCCCCTCCTTAGGTACTAGAAGGTGCTGTAGGGTCTCCCCAGAGTCTTCTCTTGTCTAGGTGAACAACCCCAGCTCTCTCAGACTGCCTTCACAGGAGGGGTGCTCCAGCCTCCCCCTGATTATCCTTGTGGGTCTACTCTGGACCTGCTCGAGCACTTCTGTGTCCTGCTTCTGCTGAGGGCCCCAGGGCTGCACACAGTACTCCAGGGGGAATCTCTTGAGACAAGCTGAGGGGGAGGATCACTACACTCAGCTGATCACACTTCTTTTGATGCAGCCCAGAGTACACTTTACTTTCTGGGCTGTGAGTTCACCATTCTGGCTCGTGTTCAGCCTCTGATCCCCCAGTACTCCTGTATCCTTCTCTTCAGGGCTCTCAATAGGTCAGGCTCCTCACAGGATTTCAGAATAGCAAAAGCATTTTACAATTGCGTGGTGGCTGATGCTGCTCTTCAGCAGCACACCTCCCTTCACTGACTTGAGAGAGAAACCACATCTTTTGGCAAGTACCTTGGAGCGATGCTCCTTCTGAAACACAGGCCACTTCCTCTTATAAGCACTGTGCTGAAGCCACCACGATGATTTGTCAATATATTTATTTATGTCTTCACGTGGGAACTTTTGCCACATTTGCATTCTGTTTTTTTGAGATAAAACGCTAACTCATGGCACCACCACTCCCTCACTAATAGCTGCTAAAGTTTCTTTGCTTATCAGTGTTTTTCGAGGAAGTTCACAACTTGAGAGGTCAACTTTAAACAGACTGAAACATTAGCTTGTAGTGACAAATATAGAAGATAAGATATGTCTGGAAACACATGGAAAATGTGGGAAATATCTTTTCCTTGTTTACCTTGTGAAGTAGAAAAAGAGGAATAAACCTGTTCATGTTCCCAATCAAATACTAGAACAAAGCAGGTCTCAGACAAGGGCTGGGACACAGCAGCAAGTCTGAACTACATAAATAGTCAGCAACAATGGTTATGAGTCACATACAAAGAAGGGAATATGTTTTCTACTATAATCACAATAAAACAATGAAGTAGGAAATGGAACTTGAAGCAAGCACAGCAAAAATGTTCTGAAATAGACATTTTTAAGGACTGCTTTTTCTGCCTTCTCTGCTGATAGTTTTCTTTTCTTCCTCTTTTTTTTTTTTTATCAAATGAGGAAATCTGGATTGTTCACACTGGAAAGAAGATATGTTTCTCTCTTTGAGGGTAATCTAAGATATCTCCTGCAAAAGAACTTGGTCTGTGACTAGGAAATCCCCTCTCCTGCCATGCAAACTCTCTCATTCTGGCATTTTTCTGTTTCCAAAGCCCTCCAAACCATGTGAAACTGCAGAAAATATAACTAAAATAAATCCCAAAGACTAACATTTTCATTTATGAACTGTGAACTATTTGTACTAACAAAATGACTTCACTGCAGTGTGAGGTGTCAGGTAAGTATTACTAGACCCTTTCTCTTGCAGAGGGAAGAACTGAATTAAAAAAGAATTACCTCTCAGAGCAGTGACTTACATGTTTCGAATCCTGAGGATAAGCCAAAGAGAGCTATGAGAGTGTATCAAGCTGGGAGAAGTGAAAAAGCTTAACCTTTTGGAAATTCTTCAATGAAAGGTCCAGGCCCAGGGCTGTGTCGCTAAATTCCTTCCCTTTGTCGTGTTTCAGGCTGGGACCAGTGGAGGGGACATAGATGAAGAGGCTGTTCTCAATTCACAGGGGACCTGTTTAGGCTGAGAGAGCTGAGTGGACCAGCATCACCAACTATCCAGAAAAAATGACCCAAAAGCAGTGTCTCAGGTGTTAAAAAAAAAAAAATGTAGGAGAGGAGGAAAATTCACCTTAATTGTGTGTCAGAGACTTAAATACTTGGACAGATTCACATGGTCAGACTATGTCATAACCAGAAACAAATTCCCTGTCTTCCAGGAGCTGCCTCAACTAGTTCTTTCCTGGAAATCTCCAAGGAAAAACTCCCCCAAGAACAGCAAGGCAGCAACGAGGCCCTGTGGCTGTATTCTGGAGTTCTCCCTCCTTTCCCTACCTACCCTGGAACTTGGCACTGTCTCAGCTAACACAAATAAACCTTCAAATAAAAATACAAAATATTAGCAACTTTCAGGCAGTTTCTCTTGGGTGAGCAGTAAAGGCTTGGCAAACGTCTTCTCAAGCAAGCCCAGTGAGACTTATTGCTGTCTTTAGGGAACCAGTCTCTGGCGAGCCCTTGCCTGCAGTGCTAGCCCAAGAGAAAGGAAATCTTTTAACTTAATCTAGGTGCAGAAAAAAAAAACTAATGTGGGGAATGGGAGATATTTCCAGCAGTTGAAGTCTGATGGAAAATATAGAGTGATAACAATATATTTCCTGATTATAGAATAGGTTATGTAGGTTTGGTTTCACATAAAGGAAAAACTTGCCAAACAGAAAAGTGAGCAAATGTGGTCTCTGTTATAAATACTTCTGCACAGAAGTGCAGAAAGAGAAACCTGTGCCCAGTGCATGATTTTTAGGCAGTGGGATCTATTATCCTCTATTCTGATGGGTGGGAGAAGGATGATGAAGATCCCAATTATCAAGAGGAATGGAAAGCTTTGTCGCATATCTGAATGGGGCAATGAAATAATTGGTGATTTCTGAACAGGGGCTGCGGTGTATATGCTGTGGATGACCACATTTCTCTTCCCTCCCCAGTGGGTCTGGCTACTTGCCTGTTTTCGTGGGAGTTTATTTGAATTACACAAACTTGGTACATTCCTTTATTGTTCTTCATTAAATGCAATCAGGAATATGAATTAGATATGACAACACCTCAAATAAATACATATCCTGTGATAAGACAGAGAAGATCCTTATTTCCACCTTCCTTCACACAGTAAAATGATGAGACACAAAGGAGGAAATACAGTGGAACTTAAGGGGGTTTCTGTTAAGTCTCTACTCGAGCTGGCAGTCCTTTCCTTTCCCCTTTCCTCCCTGCTTTGCTGACTTTTAAAAGACTCTGGTTGTTACTTGCACAGTGTTTCTGGAAACAGCATTATTTTGAACACGGGTTACTCTTTCCAGAAATGCTTATCTGGCACAGCAGGGGACAGAGAAATTGCAATTTTAGTGTCAGAGTAGGCATTTCAACAATCAGCCCCAACTTCTAAACACAGGAAGCTGGCAATGCTGCCTCTCTTTCCAAACACAAGTGGTGCAGTTGCACACTCAGCACTGATAGATCCAGCTTCCTTCCACGCCCCAAATTCCAAACACAGAGACTTTTTTTTTTTTTGTAAGTTGCACCAGTATCAATCAGGAAAACTGAGCTAAAGCTGATCATGTTTCACCAGCAAAAGCAAAACTGCAAGTTAATGGAAAATCAAGTCTTTTTGAAACTTATTGTACAATCTTTCTGGTTCAACCTGAAGAACATGACTTTTGAAAGAGCCTCAGCTTGGCCTTCTTTCCTAGAGATGCAATTTTGCATCTGTAATCAGTTTAAACCAATTTAATTACAGTCATAAACCTTTCCAATTACACATCCAAATGTCTGATTTGTGAAGCACTTGACAGTTTGGTAGCAACATACAGGACTTGCAGTGAAAGTGACCTATGAATCTGGATACAAAAATTAGAACTAAAAATTGAATGTTGCTTCAGTTTTTCAATATTTTTTGCTTGTTTCTGTCTTTCAGCTTTTATTTTCCGAAAATGTGACTGTGATGACAGGAAGGAAAACTATGAGCTCATCAGAGCTAGTCAGAGACAGAACTAGCTAGACTCACTACTTGGAATTAACTTGTTTATATTTTTTTATATCTTTAACAATGATGGTTTTGATCATCTAAAATGTCATTGTTGGAAGACAAAACACTAATAAAGGAAATTTTCCCTGCAGGCTAGCTGGACTGGAAACACACAACTCTGCAGGATGCTTTCACTAGCCACAGATTTGCTAAGAAAAGGATTGTAAGGCACTACTATATGAAGTAATTTGAAAGTTGAAGCAATAAAGTACAGTGTAAATAATTCAATTTTTAGAGAGAGTGGGGGCAGTTGAGCTTGTCTTAAGTGGGTGGATCAAGCAGATCTATTACTGGCAGTGGAGGCTGCATCAGTAAAATTCATCTTCTAAAGCAAAATGTTTCTTCTTTAGACATGGTGACACTATGCAGAAATAGCATTTCACACAGCAGCTTTTCATATTAAATTTATAAACATAAGAAATTGCTGAGTAGAGAAAGGATCCTTTGGTTCATCAAGCCTTTTCTTTCAGTATATTTCATCCTCAGCTCCCTGGTTTATCTCTATATCCTTCAGTCCTTTCTCTCCTGAGATAAAAATGTCCAGCTGTCTCTTAAACTCATTTAGATTACTTGCTTCACTGGCCAATTATTCCATATGTTTACTACTGTTTCAGGCAGAATTATGTTACTCAATTCCCAGTTTACTCTTGATTTCCTAGATTTGCAACATGTTTCCAAGGTCTCAGATGACTGATTTTAGGAAGCAATGTTCATATTTTGCATTGTTAAAAATATATAGAAAAATCTTCATATCCTTAGCTATTCCTTTGTGTACTCACATACAATTAGATAAGTAATCATCTTTTCTATGAGCAACAGAAGTAGAACAAGGTGAAATCCATGTCTTTAGCTTTCTTTTCCTTCTGAGTTTGTAGCCTCTTCTTCTTCCAATGAGTCCCTCCAAGCTCTCAAGGAAGAGAGGTGTCTAATGACTCCTTGAGTCAGGGGCACTCACTCAAACAAGTAGGTTCATCTCAGAGGCAGCAAACTTTTTTTTTTCTTTGCCAGTGAGAACAGACCTATTCTTTCTGGTTTTTGTGCTAAATATTTTCTTAAAGGGGTATATGAAAGTTGAGATATGACAGAAAGTGCAGTGACTCCCAGACCACTTCTCACTTCATTACAGCTCTTTTTGCAATGCCTGTATGGTTTCTGTTACCTGTCTTTTTTCTGCTTTCTGCTATACCTGTATGGTGGCTTCTGCAAATATCATTTGATGTTGCAATAGCAACTGAGATTTCTCAGGCAAGTTACTGGTCCTCTTAACTTTCCCAGAAAGGGAAGAGTTTCTTGGCTTGACAAAAGTGGGGACAGCACATTCTCCCTTTTTGTGAGAAGGGATGATACTCTCCTTAGAAGCCTATCTTTCATCAAAGAGTGACTCCTACCTATAACTTCAGGTGGAATTTTGTTACCAATTGCTACAAATCAAACCACATGGCTCAGTTCGTGAACCTTTCATAAGCTAAACCCTGCAGCGTTTACACAGCATTACAAGACGCATAATTAAAAAAAAAAAATAGGTGCTGCAAATGAAAGTCTACCAAAAAAATAGCATCTCCTCAAGAATCTGCCCAAGGGCTGAAGTCTGGGGTTTGGTTTTGGCTTCAGCACTTTTGCCCAAAATCAGCAGGACTCCACCCTGTCTTAAGGTTTAATTCTGGGTCTTGATGACTGATCTAACTCCTGTTGGAGTTTCCTTATGAAACATGTGAGGTTGATTCTTTTCCCATTTACATAGTGAACATGAGAAGTAACTCTGAGCAATATCCATCAGAAATCAACAATTTTTAACTCGTGGACTCTTAATTTTCCATTGCATATTTCAATAATGTTCTGCATAGGACAATTTAATCTACAGACACGAGGCTTGCTTTTTTTACTTGTCTTCCGTGCATTTGTTGAAGTGAGGCCCATTCCAAGTTCTGGTTTCCATATACCGAAAAACATTTGCCTATAAAAGTGAAAATATCAAGAAATTCTAGGGAAAATTCAGTGAAAATATTCGGAGAAAACACTTTAATGTTTTCCAGTCAGAAGCTCTCCATAATAGACCATCTGCTGCTTAACGTAAGCAAAACCTTCGTAGCTATCAGTTGCTTTTTGGAAAAGTTCAATAATATCCCAAGCAAGTGGTAAGTAAATATCTAAAAAAGAGTTTGCAACCTTTCTGACTTTCAAAGTTGTAAAACATTTCCATTGAAGACATGTAGTGAATTTAAGCAACTGAAATCAGCTGGGACTTTCCTCAATTTTACAGACCACTCAGGAGTAATCCAGAGATCCCCAGATGGCACACTACAGGTTGAAAACCACTGATATCCAGATATCATTTGGATAATCCTCCCAGGATTTTAATATTAAACTTGCTTCCAAATGGAAGTGTAAAACCAAGAGAATCACGAGCACCGTCTTTATTTGTTGTATATATTTAGACAAAGTGAATAATGATATAAAGCCTATAAACAAAAGGAAATTTAAAAAAATTTAAAAGCTAAAAATATATATGTCTTAAAGGTTGTGCAGGTATTGGCATTACAGAAACCCAGGGACAGATGTTAAAAAGGTAGCTGAGTTGTTTCAACTTTAAATAAATTTAACTTAGGAAAAAACTTAAAATGCTTGCTTCTAATGTTTTCCTCAATTTTTCTTTATTTTCTACAGGACCATGGCACTAGTCAAGTGTGGCATTTAATCCTTATAGCATTACCTCCATAAGTTATAATATTTTCTGTCTCCAAAATAGGTATTCCTTTGGCATGCTGATTTTCTAAACCCAAACATATTCCCACTATATTTACTGATGATAAATGAATCAGTGAATCAGTGTGTGAAGAGTTAATCTTTAAATTTGAAATTTTTTCTAAAGCTTAGATTTCAGCTCCCTAAAAACTTAGTGTAGGGCTTCTTACCTGCTGCCAGAGTCCTCTCCTATCTATCCTCTGCTGTCTATCTTCTATCTCCTTTCAGAAAAAGAGATATAATTCTATCCCTTCTCATTAAACCCAGTTATTCTTTTAAAATGTTACCTGGACCTGAAAATGGCAAAGTCTGAATTTCAAAGTCATATCAGATATGTGAGCAGAATTCTTTTCTTAAGTGTCTACACAACAAGTTACACCATTAATAGTAAGTACTCCACAGTATAATAGGAAGCTGGAGAAAAGCCTAAATCTTTCACAAGTATTTTCTTTTTCCTTTGCAGCCTTTACCTTCTCACTCTCACCACAATCTAACGGGGTGCTCAAGCACGGTGCCAGCTTCAAGCACGTTAAGTATTCTCAGTGCGATATGTGCACGCAGTATTTTCAAATACAGCATCACACACACACGGGCCCGGGTCTATGTCTGGAAATGTGATTCCTGTTCAAGTAGCTCTCCAACCTGATTTCGGAAAAAAACCTCTTATCTAGCAAAGAATTTTAATCATATGCTTGAGCTTCATTCAAAACAATGAGAAAGACGTGTACAAGTGCTTAACTCTCAAAATACTAGAGCATGTGCTCCATTGTTTAAGATAATCACGAAAAAATTAATAATTTTGGTATTTTTTTATCCTTTCTATTCTATTAGTTCTACTCCTCAATTTTTCTTGTATCTTTTTTCTGCTGCAAATGCTTTAACAGACTGCGGCAATAATGCTTATAAAACTCTTTGTCCTTCATTGTCAATGTACATTTTTAGCTGCCTTCTGTTGATTTTGCCTCATACATTCAGACTGGACTAGACTTGTTTTTCTCAGCCTTGCCCCTTGCAATTTTTTGCCTCACTT
>NC_140034.1:30453117-30675617 GCF_963513975.1 Fringilla coelebs
TTTCTGATTGCTAAGTGTTGACACTTTTTTGGCTAGGCCTGCAGCCTTTTCTTGAAGGCTGTGTAATTACAGAAGGCTTTTCCCCTCCTTCCCCCTCCTGCTTCTAGCCCACATTAGTAATGACCCCTTCACTGCTTCAAAAACCACTAATAGTCTTCAGCAAAGGCAAGAAAAATGAACAGGATAAATTGGAATCCACAGTCAGTAATTTGCATCATATGAGACTGCTTTGGCCACTCACACTCATTTCTGGCCATCAATCGTGCGCTGTCAGGTGCTGCACTCTGCCACCATGATAAATATTCCTC
Source organism: Fringilla coelebs (assembly GCF_963513975.1). NCBI lineage: Eukaryota > Metazoa > Chordata > Aves > Passeriformes > Fringillidae > Fringilla > Fringilla coelebs. Next base: position 30,453,426 of record NC_140034.1, read on the forward strand.
CTAACACTCTGATTCGTCCAAACAATGTAATTGTCCTCTATTCTCCTCTTGGTAATGGAGATAATGAATGACTGCACAAACAAGAAGGATTGCTCATCACAGACACAGGGGTGGCTTCAAACTGAAAAGCCCTGAGTACAAATTTTAATTGACTGAAAACACAGGTTGAAAGAAAAGAAATCCTGTCTTCCATTTCCAGGCTTCGAGACAATCACTTCTGAGCCTTCCCCTTCTGGGTTGAGGGGTGGGTCTTTATCCTGAATGTGGGCCCCACAAAATGGGTAAAATGAGACTGGAAAATTCTGCCTTTGGAAAGCAGCCACAGAAATGCTGTCCAGTATGCAATTCATGTAAAACAACTCCTCACTTTAATTGTGTTTAATCCCAAAGTGCGAGAAGCTGCTGTTATGAAAAAAAAAAAAAAAAGCCTCTTCCAAATGGACACAGTTCCATCCAGTTAAATACTTATTGTACTGTAAGGAATAGTATGTTTTTAAAATTTCAGTCAAAATATAACCACGCATAAAGTGAATTGCATTCAACAGCACAGAGCTTGATGGAAATCACTGAGCCTACTCAGTGTGATAGCCATCCTGGAGCTATTAAGACATTTGAAAATTGGTACACACAAGATCAACAAACACTTAAAAGCCGAGATCTTATCAAAATTCACCTTGCACAGATGGCTTTTATTATTTCTAATTAAGAGTGAGGGACAATAGCGCAACAACTCTAACTTATTTAAATAATGTTCTACATTTTGGGGAAGAGAGAGAGAGAGAGAGAACTGGTGTTGTTTTCTGTTGATTTTCCCCCTTCAATATCAGTGATTCTACAGCTTTTAAATGTGAAGTGGACTGTTTATCTGAAAGTGTGCTGGCAGACTGCCACCATATTTCTAAGATTAAAGAAAGGATTGAAAACAATCAGCTTTCCGAGGAACTGAAACCACCACAATGTGTTTCTGGTTAATTTACAAATACATGTATATATTTAAGGCTAAACTACAGAACCAGAAAATTCCTACTAGTTAGTCTATCACAGGCATTCTTACACTTTATTAGAACAGACATCATATTGAAATAATAAGCATGGGAGGCCTTCATTTCTGCTTTGATCTGTATTACTAAATGTCTGACTGGCTCAGATTTAAAATAAACTTTGGTATGTTTGCACTTGAAAACTGGAAAAAGACCACAAGTAATAATTTGTTGTCGTTTTCCATATTATCTTAGTAAAAGTTATAGTTTAGTCTGTACCCTGCTGGATGCCTGGAGATGTTAGTCCAGTTACCCCTGCAGTGGCTAAACTTTTTGGTAGGAATACACCTTCTAGTATGGTTGCAAAGATGGTAAGTCACTTCATCATCACCTAACTGCCTGAGATGAATTAAGAGCTTAACCTGCTTTGCAAATCTCTTGCAGGCAAGTGTTATTATAGCCTTAAATGCCCAGGTATGTGCTGGAGAAGGGGACCACAGGGCTCCTTTTGCTCTGAACATCTAATCATCATCATGACCCAGACCCTGCCAAATGCATGGCAAATGTGAAGGCAGGATTTCAAGATGTTTAATGATGGCTTTTCAGCATTGTCCTGCGTAATTTAAAGTGGTTTTATTTTTTTTTCTGTGTAAATGTTGTCAATTTGCTTCCAATAAATTAAATGACAATTATGACCAGCACAGCTGGATTTGGTAGTAGACTTGGGAGTTTATATTTAATGTAGGTAATAATTTTACTCAGACAGAGGTATAGGTTATAGAATTTCATATAAGATTAGTTTATTTTCTTATTTTGAAAGCTATATTCAGAGGAAGGAACACAGAGGGGAGTTTCTAATAAGGAGAATCTAAATTATTCACCCTTTAAAAGCATAATGAGTACAAAATGCTAGGGATTGTTTCAAAAGGCAGGATTAAAGAATACACTGACATCCTTTAACTTTTCTCAGCCTATTAAAAGCATCCCTTAATTGTCTGTTTAAATGTTAATCTCAGTAACAAATGAGTTAACAGTCATAAAAAAAGAAAGAGCTTTGAAAATCTCACCACCTCTAAAAATTCCCATTCTACTGAGACTATCTCATCACTTTATTGCCAAGGTAACCATGGGTATCTCATGAACTCCTCAGTGCTACTGGATGGTCAAATAGCAGTGCCACAAGACACTCAGCCCTCTGTCATGGATGATCAAGCAAAGTTTCAGACAATGAACTGAGCTCCAAAATGGGTGCACTTCTGCTTTTCTGTGGGACTGCAACTCTTTTAGGAAGCAGAAAAAGCACTTGCATGCCAAAATTTTCAACATTCAGCAGCAACAGAAAATGCTGTGGGCCCATTCCCCTGACAGACCATGCACTGGTAGAGCTACATTTAAATTATGGTCCTAGTTACCCAAGATATCACCCATCTCATCACATTAAAACCTCTTTAATGTCTTAACTTCTGCACAGCATGGTGAGTGCAATGGTGAATGGTGAAGGAGAAGAGGGTCCTTCACATACAGTACCAAAGAACCATGATTACTAGGCATGCTTTTAGAAAAGATTGAATGTATCTCCTGAATCAAAAGCTTTTCAAACTTTAACTAAAACTTACCCGTTCGATCTAGATCTTTTAGAATAATTAGCCTTCTCTGTTATTTACATACATGCTGCCAGACACATTGTAATGGTTTTCAAGCACTTTCTGAGCAGAAGGGCTGCTGTTGTACCTCTGTTAATTCCCAGAGAAGACCACTCATGTTAAAAACTGTGAACACCAAATGAAGCACCTGGACAGACAGACTGAGCTGGAGAATCACAGTAGTTGTGGAAGATCTCACAAAAAGCCCACCAGCACTCAGTAGCCCTGGTTCCTCCCTATCAATAAAGGATAGCCATACTTAACTGCTGGATAGTGTAGAACTGATTTGAGCCATATTCTGCTAGCTGAACTAAGGCAAGGAGAAATTAAAAAGCAAAGATAGAATAGATATGGAACAAGGCCATAAATACCATATTCCTGTCTCTACCATATCTCTCACTCTTACTTGTCTGATGAACAAAGGCTAGGAGGACCCACTTTTCTGTGTTTTGCCACTTTAAAGACATCAGGTAACACATTCAATGAGACAAGCTGATGTGCTAAGGAAGTTCAATATACATGAGAGGGTTGCTGATGACATATGGCTGCTTTTAGACACAACAGAAAAGAAAGATGACCAGATGTGTGGTTTGCAAAATGAAAGCTTGAGAAGCACATTTACAGGAAAAAAATAGATGTTCTAAGGAAGGGAAGAAAGATTATTAATAAACTAATATGCAGTATTGTGGTAGAAAAAATTCCTATCATTAGAATGGAAGCAGAACAATGACAGAAAACCGCATTCTTTGGTGCTGAAAGAAGAGAAACAATTTGTAATCTCTTATACAAAATTTTCCCCCTAAAAATTTTCCTTCAAGAAAATTAAAAGGAGGGTAAGCAGCCTGTACAGTGATTTTGAAAATGGAGACTATTCACATGAACAAGAAGGGTGGCAATAAGCATTATCACATATCAAGTACAATTTGGCTCTATTTTCTGTGAAGAAGAACTGCAGCTTCTGATGAAAGCATTAATATATTACTCTTGTCCCAATTTCTTGCAAAACTATCAAACATTTCAGGGGTTTTGGCACGTAAGAATAAACAGACACCTTGGCTCTGGTCTTTTAATTCCAAATTCAGGTAGTGAGTTCCCTGAAAGCAGGATAAATACTTGAATGGTCTGACATAATGAATGGAGAAAAGAATCTGTGGAGAAAATGTAAGAATATCTGATACCTGGGGACGGTAGGAAGTTTCATGATGCACTTTTTAGGGTAGCAAAGAAATTTAAAAAATCCAAACAAACAAAGCAATGAAAAAGAAAATGCAACAATAACTGCACTACAAGAAAATATTACAGTCGCTATTCATAAGACTCTAAAGCTAGATGAGAGAACTGAAAATATTTCTGCTGCAGTGGAAGGGTAGAGTGAATTACAGAAGAGAGAGATGCTCAAAGTTTGACTTAAATTTTGCTGACAGATTAAAAAGAGGTAAAACTGGTAGCCATGGAAAAGATTAAATGATTGAAAAGATTTTAAAAATGCATTTTAGGTAACAAGAAAGTACTGGAGAGAGAGGAACAGTGATATTGGACCAATGGGTTTTCAGGTCAGTCTCCAGACATAAAGCACAATGTGTAGTAATAAAACCAAACAGTATTACAGCAATTTTCTTCTCCTAGATATTATATGTGATCTTCTAGATGTTTGGATATAAAATCCTATTTTCATTGAGTCAGTAAGAGTTTTGCCATTATATTCCTTAGAATTTGATTTGAAGCCTAATTTAAGAAACTTAACCTTTCAGTAAACATACCAAAATATTACTTTAAGCTTCTGAAATACAAAATCTATATTTCAGACAAATATTTAAGAGTTATCCGTAATATCTTACAACAATTGTGGAAAAAGACTGAAAAAAAGATATGGAAGGCATATTAGAACAGATATACCCCAACAAGAACTAAAATTAAAGACCAAAATCTGCAATGAAGCTGAAACAGTATTTCAAACCACTAAAAAATCAGTATGGTAAAGTAGTCTCAGAAGTAATGAAGTCAAACTAAATGAAAATACTGTAAATGTTGAAGTGAAAATCAGAGCAAGACTGTCCTAAAATGATGAACAACGTTAAGCTCTAAAACAGAAAGATTACTTCTAAATAGTTCCCTCTCTTATTTAGAAGGAAGTGTTTCATCCAGTTCTGCTTTGTAAATCTCTTGAGAAAAGACCTGGAGCAAATATGGGTGGCGAGAACACCTTACTTCAAGCCAGTTAAGAAAATAATCATCAGTCACTAATATTAGGAGGCAGAGCTGTGTCCCTTTTAATGGCATGGCAAAACAAAACTGTCTGGTGAGTCCTGGATTATTCTTCAAAATGTGAATCTTTACATATTGGCAGACTTATCAGAAATCTCTGTTTATGCTTAAGATCAGTCCCACCAACACAATTTGGATGCAAATATCCACTCTTGACCCTATACAGTCACTGATTTTTATGTAAGGTACTCCAAATAAAGGGTTGCAAATACCAGATCCAGGTATGTGACAACTCTCAAATTTTGCATTTATTCATTTTCACAGTGGTTTTCCATGATTACCTAAATAATTGGCTATGGCTGAGGCAGATGATAATTTAAAACAAGACCTTTTTACTCAGCCTTTCTGATTTGGAGTAGGAATTTGTGAGTCACATAGACATGTTTAGGAATGGAAACAGCATTAAATATTAAACAGGGGTACTCACACAGTACAGTTACTACTGTCTTTGATGGTTAAGCTATAGTATGGAACAATTCTTTTTTCAAGATTGGATAAGCCAAAGAATCTCAGATTATGTGTTTGAAAAGTCCAGGACCACATAAGGATTTTCACAAATCTGTCCCCAAACAATCCCCGTGCTCTGCTTTGCAGTATACTCAGGGTATCAGTTCCTACAGGGCTGATTTAATTGAATTTGAACCCCTGTCTAACCTATGGAGCTGGTTCTTTTTTGATTGCCCTAAACCAAATTCTTACAGAAAATGGTTTACAAATGCATTATGAAAGAATGCAGGGTTCACAAAGCCATAAAGATAAAGCCCAGTTTCATTTTTTTCTGCACTATAGACAGGATTTACAATTGATAGGAAAAATCCCCACGTTCACGATGAATGATAATGGGCAAGGAACTAGTATATTCAATCAGTAGCTGGCTTCTGTTAGCTGGGATAGAGAACTGCATAAATCAAGGATTCAAGGAAACACAGAATAGGGATAATATAACATGTAAATGAGAACAAACATGGATGTGAAAAGATTAAATACCTTAAATACCCAAGAAGCAGAAATATTTTCTTAATTATTTCAAAGGAAAGAAAGATCCAGAATTAATCTGATCTAAACATGTGAAGCCCCAGAAGCATGAGTGTTAAATAGATTGTCATCGTGCAAAAGGGTCTGTAACATATTGTGGACTATTTAGTGAAGTATCCACTGCTGAACGTCCAGAAAAGTTTTCTTAACTTCAGCAATACATTGCAAAGCCTAATTTAATGAGGAAGGCAACATGGATTTATGACAGCAAGGTCTTTCTTAATTAACTTCCTAGTGTTGTTAAATAGTGTTATCACCAGAGCAGAGGAATGGAAATGCCACAGATATTATCTCTTTCAGTTTTATTACAGCACTTGATATAATTTCAGATTAAAGACTATAAAGTAGAAAAATGTCTCATAAACAAGTAACAACAAGTGGTGGGTTAAGCTGTGAAGAGTGAGGAGACTCTTCGCACTTTTATGTGTAATTGAGTTAAGCAACAATATTAGATAAAGCTAGAAATACAAAAGATTCATGCACTGTTAGGCATGAAAGGTATGCTAAAGGGCCAACCTACCACCCCACAAAGGCAACAGAAGTTTTCTGAGGACTTCAATGGAAGCTGAATTGTAAATTTATTAGCCTTTACTGATTAATATAGAAAGCCTTCTTTTTTGAGATGCAGATGCTGCGACATAAATTGTGAAAAAATGGTGTAGAAAGTCGTAATCAATGTTTTCTGAAACATCTTGGTATAGTACATGAGTGAAAGTAGCAATAAGCACAAAAATGTGTATTCTTATCTCCCTCACCACCACCTTGCTGGATCAAAGTTCAAGCTTTGTCAGAGGTCTTTAGTTTAATCCACAATCCTTCAGGTTCTGCTGTTTTGAGGATTTGGGGCTCATCTTTTGCTTCTGCTGTAATTTGGAGCTAATGTGCACCCACCAGGCTAAATAAAATCAACAAAATTGAATAGAAGATCTTAATTTTTCACTTCACTACACAGGTGGAGTAGGCAGGGTGAATCACATCAGAAATCTGATACTAAATACTCTGAAGCCTGTAGAATACAGGCACAGGTTAAGCCACAAGTATGGAATTATTTGATGTGAATTAGGTACTGATACTGCCAAAATTGCTACGCATCTATCTTAAAAGAAAAGCTAAGCTATCCAGAACAGATGTCTTCATCACCAAAACTTATAAACCAAGAAAATGATGCAACTGACTTGGAAAACTAATGCCATGGTTTAATCTGTGTTGTGTTAGAAACGGAAAGTTCGATTTTTAAAACATTTTCTGTGCCACATTCTGGCAGTGATACTTACACAGTGCTATTAAGCAGCACTTTATTCCATCTGGGAACCCTTTGAGTTGGGTTACGCACAGAATAAAACACTAATCAGTGCAAGTAAGGTCTGGCTCTGGGTTTGGCTCATAGACAGAGGACTGGAGAGAGAACTTTGTTTTGGTTAGTCTCTGAGTAGGAGACTTTGAATTTCCTTTTTACCTAAGCTACATCTGCTGAGCTAGTTTATTACAAAAGAAATGGGAACTATGGCAATACATAGCTCCGAGTGTCTCCCATTCATACCATAAATATGTGAGGCCATGGCTCTGGGCAAGCTTTTCAACACATTCAGTAGCAGGATTTGATAGAATGCAACAGCTAACTCTCATTGCACCTCTTAATTTGCTTGCTGGAACTTGGCAATTTACCTTTCAAGAGCCACAGACCAAGTGGATATCTGTTTGGCACACACAAAAGTTCTTTTCAGGGATCTAGTGAAAGGGTAAGGTATGGACTGCAGCTTAATGAAGTTATAAGCTAGTGACATATCTTGCCAGAAAATATTCATGATCTACTAAAAGGAAAGAAGACTAGTCATCACAAAATAAAGGTTTATGTTTTAATTTTTAATGTATATAGTTTAATTTGTATTTAGCTGATTTATACATGCATACATATAGATATATATATGTGCACACACACTGAATCTGCAAAGCAAAGGCAATGGCTGCAACAACTTTGGTGGTGAAAAGACCCCACATTAATAGCAAAACCCTGAACCATTCATAGGTAAGGCCAGGTTTATTTGGCAGTTCATCTGAGTTTTGGCAAATGTTGTAAGACTTTGGGTTGCAGGGCTGCAATCGATGCTTTCATGTGGCAACTAGGTGAAACTGCTGTGGTTCAGGCTAAGTCTCACACTACGTCTGAACCCAAAACCTCAAAGATAAAATCTAAGCCATGAATTTACATAAATTTACAAACATTTTGGAAAAATGTTCCCTGCAAAGGGAAACTGCAGCTCAGGTCTTCAAAGGATATCTATTTCCAAAGCATATGTAGATTCTGTTTGCTATTTGCCGAGTGAGTCCAGAAGAGAAAACTATTTGCTCTCCTCTTCCTGGAAAGGCCTTTTTTCTGCATCTGAGTAGAATTGCAACAAGTTGGCCAGCTACCGGTGACTGTAATGAGCTTTAGAGCAGAAATCATGTGTTATGGTTTTAGGAGTGTGAAGTTGAGGGCTTTGAATTGAAAAGGCCCTTTTGGACAAGGATTTCTAGAATACAGGTCTAAAAAGGCTGAAGCATCTGAAAAAGCATTATGCCTGATTTAAAGCATTTATTAGTGCTCATGCCTCTTCTTTAAAATGTTATGATTATGATTTCATCTAAATTTAATCAACTTCTGAAGGACAGCTAAGGTATGTGAGATGAGACTGCAAGCGTATGGAAGAGGAAGTAGCTTTGCAAGGTGTTTTTAAGGATAGGGAAAAAGAGGGATGCTAATGCAGCAAGACATAGGCTTTATTTTGGTAAAGGATTTAACTCACTCTCAAGAAAGCAACTTGGAACAGAAAAGTGAATCTGGGGAAGTCAGAGTAAAAGGTGGCTGAGGAGCAGAGAAGGGCTTTAGAGCAGAAAGTGTGGGTGTCAGGAAGCCCCGTAGCCAGAGGGACTGAGAGGCTTGTTTTCAGCAGGGCTGAGATGGGAATGATGGAAAAGGAAGTATTTTCAAATCACATTAGTGTTTGACCAACACCTGGGCATCTCTGGTTTGTTTCAGAGTTCCTCTGTAGAGATGGAATTAATTTATTGATAAGCCTCAGATTTTACAAAGTATTAAAGGCCTCGGGAAGTTATTGCAGGTGGTTTATAACCTCAGTTATTTGGGTCTTGCACATTTTTTCCATATTTGTTTGTTTTTGCACAACTTGCCAGTAGTCTTAGGTGTAACAATATACACTAGGCATTGATGTTCTGCCTACCACTCCCACTGAGCACAATATGCTGATTTCCCTAGGCTTAAAATGAAAAAAGCATGAAAACACAGATACATACACAACCCATCACATACAAGCTTAGGAAACAGTAGATAGCAACATCTGCCATAGATCTGTAACATTTTAAAAATATTTACCAGGAAAATGTTAGAAGAATGTATAATATTTACACATAGAATGTCGTGATCAAAAGGGGTTTTTTCAGACGTGTGTACTGTTTTGCTATATGGCAGGTGCTCTGAGCTATCGTTGCTCTGGAAAGAAGCAAGAAGTATTTGGTGCCACCACAGAAACATTTAAGAACCTAAGGACAAAACTGTGATTAAAAGAATAGGCATTAGGTGGCCAATTCGCCTGATTCCACTGGGAGCTAGGCACGCAATGTATTTATTTACTTTTGACAATTTCAGAAGATTTCATCTGCACATTTAGTCACCTAAATGTATTTAAGATCTGGTTTAATAGAACCTGTTCACCTTTCCATTTAAGATTGGATGCCCTCCCCGGGGACCACCATCTTGCTGAGCATCCAGTTCATAACCATCAACTACCTCTAAGTGAGAATAATCTCTGTCAGTGTTTTGGGAGTTTGTGGAGCCCCCATAAATTCTTAGGAAATTAGGCAACTTAAAATTAAAGCCAAGCAATTTACTTGATCTTTTACTGCCCATTTCTTCTGGGTAGCTTTTTTATAAAATCTCCTTACAATCAATAAAATATATTTATAACAAAGTACCACACTCCTACCAACAATCTGTGAGCTGGTGCATACACTTCACGGCTTATAAACTGACACACTGTAATAGCTGCACAGTTTTTAGCAGCTGTCTCTCACACCATGTGTCCTGCCCAAGTAGAGACTGAAATTCAGACATGGTGTTCAAACACTGGGATTATCCTGTAATTTTCTGAATAGATGGCAACCATATGATAATTAATTCCCTAAAACCAAGCGGGGAGAAACAGCTGAAAAGGGGAAGGTTTTTTACATTGCAAAGAAGATGCAATACCCAGGGGACTTTCAGATATTCTGGTCGTGGGTACAGACAGGATAAGAACTTCAATAGTAAACAGATAAATTGATATTGTGTTCCTATCCGCTCTTCAGTTTTGGAAATGATTTGTGACTTTCATAACAAACATCAGGCGAATATGTACATCCATTCTTACACTTGACTCTAAATGTATTTATGGAAAAAAGGAGCCCAGAAATCTGAATTCTATACTGATTTTAAAGAATTAATCCTCTTTTTTCTTTTTACCTGAATGAGGTTAAAAATCCTCTCCTGCAAATTGCAGAAAGAACTCTTAGAGCCTGGCCTTCTACCTCAAGCACATTCCACACAGGAATAGCAGCATGCCTTTAAAACTATTTTTTCAGCCTTAAAAGGACTATTCTTTCCATCTTTGTGAATAACTTGTCCCTACTGGCTCTGCAAAGCAGTGATAGGACAGGAGGTCACTCATCCCAATGCAGTCACCAAAAGCTCACAGACCCTGCTGAACGGTTTTAACTCCGTACCTTAAATGGAAGGGAGAAGCAAGATTTTGTCCTTTACTCAGAAGCAATACTAAGATGGTCCAATTTGCATCTCTTATATGCAAGAACAAAAGTTTTGAGTAATCTTAATCTATATGCTGTTTTCTTGGCTTTCTAGCCACAGTTGAGTTGGCTCATGCAGTTATTGGAATTAAGAACTGACTCTCAGCAAATCACTTGATTTGCATAACATACCTGCTTTCTACAGTGATTTCTTCAGCAAAATCTTAACAAGTTGACTTATTCTTTCTTTTATTCCACTTTTTGATAGTACATAGTGCTGAAGTTGGCAGATCTCCTTTACAGGATTTTAAATTTTCATATTCTGTTGAAATTCAGAGGAAAAGTTGAACATGCTCTTAGCATTACAAAAGACTTGTGCCATTTTCATGTTTAGCTTGAGAAACTTGCCAGTAAATTAAGTTGAAGAATTACCATAACTTAATATTTGTGTGTATTTAGAATACTTTCCAGACAGGAATCTCAAATGTCTTCATGAATGTTAAGGCATACAAGCAATGAAAACCTTCCTACGTCACTCCCTGGAAGAAGAAAGCAAGAAAGGAAAAAAGAAGCTGATTTTGGGTGGATAAAGGGAGGCCTAGAGATACCAAGTGCCCGACCCAGTGTCATGGGAGAGGAAAAATACACAGCTGATGGCAGAACCAAGGGATGAGCTTACAGAGTATAGCAATAGGTTTCTGCATTGAGAAAAGACACCTCAATCAGAAATCAGATTTTTAAGGGCACAGTCAAAACCCTCTAGTTTAGTAAGACAGGCGCTTAAGATCTATGACTGATGAATGAATGATTATATTTCCCTAACTACAAAAGGTAATACTTGCATCTTGTTTGAGTACAGAATAACTCCTGAAATAATTAAACAAACAGAAACAGTCAGGACATGTTGGAAGGACTGATATTATGGCTGATTTTCAAAGAAGTTTTAAGTTTAGAGGTGCTAATTTCATCAAAAAAAAAAAAAAAGAAAAAGAAAAAAGAAATGGGTGTCAAACTCCCTCAGGCCTCATTGAAATTCTCATCTCATATCACTGCGACTGATTGCATAGGAGCACAAATTGGAGTTAAAATGGGATTTAATTCTATCGTGTACGTATGTTCATTTTTTTACTGCTATCATTCATTCATTGCTTTATTTTAAATGCACCTTTCATTCAGTGATTTGAAGTAACAAAACAACCACAGAGAAAACACTTCTCCTTCCATACCCCCCAAAATCCTAAAATATTAAAAAGGAATAATAAGCAATGGACCATAGCATCAAGTGCCTTGAATTGACACCACATCTTTGCCAATTTAAACTAGCTGAGTACGTGGCCTCCCGCCTTTTTGTGTTTTCTGAGGTTATTCTCAGCAGCACCTGCACAGTAAATAAAGGTAAAAGTGCAACAAAATAGACTCAGACGTATCAGCAAATGAGGAGCTCTGCTTCCCATATACATTAGTGAACTTTTCTCCTGACAAACAGGCTATCACCGTATAATGGGCTTTTCCTGAAGTTTACTGCGGCACTGTTTATAATAACATTGCATCCAGCCTGCCTTGTTGGTACTTTTGCATTGCAGGGTAACAGTTCTGAGGTGGCAGCAAACAGCTTCCGTGCTTGTGTCAGGAGAAATAAAACTGTTATTATTTCATACACTTCAGAGGCCACACTCGAACTCAGCAGTTCTGCAGAGCTGTTGTGAACAGAAAGCTCTGCTGTAGAACACCGGGCTGCCCCCTCAACAATAAACCGTCTTCTCTCCCCTCTGTGTTTGGCTTCCCGCCAGTTGCCCATTTGCTTTACACCATCAATTTATATTCACTGAGATGGTGTAAGGTTCTAGAACAGCACTGATTATCAAATCTGCCTGCCAAACATATGAGCAGTAAAAGCTGGTCTTCCAGAGTCCTACATGTATCATCCAAGGGCCCGATCCTGCAAGCTCGCCCGACAGGGAGCAGCGCTCAGATCAGCCAAAGCCAACAGAGCCCTGAATTCACAGCAGCAAATGCCACTGCTGGGAAAAAAAAGTGGGCTGAAGTCCTCCATGGCTTGGCTTTCCTGCACAGAATCCTAAAGGAGCGATTTTCAATAACCCCACCGTGGCATAAGCCCTGGCGGAGTCGTCAGAGAGAGCTGGTAGCTTTTGTCACATATTTTGATTACTATTTCATTCAGCAGCAATTTGCCAGATGACACTATCTCTTCTGGTATATGTGACGCAGCTTTTAAAAAGCCTTTAGAATAGCCATGCAGTCACTCATTCCTTGCTAATCCCAAAAGCTGAAAAACCAAAAAGCTCTTGCCTTCTCAACCCCTCCCTCATCCAAAACAATCCAACATCAGAGTTCAAAAAAAAAATTAAAATTTTTGACACTTTAGAAAAAGACTTTAAAAGGAATACACAGGCTGATCTTTTTTTTTTGCCTTTAAAGCCTAAGAAGCATGCAATTCTTGCTTCCAAACTTTCTACTTAATCATGAGGTCTAGGAATTTACTTATTTAAATGGAAGCTTATATTCTCAGAGGAAAGAAAAAACAATATTTACAGCTGGGATGGTTCTTTAGAAAGACACCAAATGTCATGAGAGCAGCATTCATGAGGACTGAAAACACTGCATTAACAATGGATTTTAGCAAATTAATTAGCCTTGCCCATTTTAATTTATCTTTCACAATGCTCTAAGCTTGTGAGAATCAGCCACAATGGGTTTTGTTCATAAGTTACTTTGCATCTAAAAAGAATTAGAATATTTCATGCTTGCTTTTCCGTGTGGTCATATATTGGCAATCCTAATTTGAATCCTTTCACCTCGTGTGCAATTAGTTCTCACTGAAGCCCATAGACGTCATCCATACGTAAGGAAAGTGGGATGGATCTTTAATGAGTGGGAAGTAAATGTAACAATGAAATAGCTAATGAAGAGGTTTTGCAGAAACAATGCAGCTTTCTGGATTTGAAACAAACTGGCAGAGATAAATACATCTACCTACTCTTTACTTAAGAGCTGTAATATTGGGCTCACTTAACGCATTCAGAAGTATGCATGCGTTTTCCAAATGTTTCCTAGCTATATTAATCACATCTCAATCCTAAAATGAACTCTGTGCAAGAAGACTTATGCACATCCATAGTGTTATCTGGAAGATTACAGCCTTTATTGCTGAGTATTTGTAAATAAGGATAAAAGTCAGCGTAGGCATCTTTTCAAATGCAGCTTTAAAATACCATATGTCCTTATGCTTGTGTTATGTGATGAAACCTGACAGATCAAAGGACCAGATTTCCCACTCTACATTGATTATTTACTATCATTCATTTTCATGCATTTTAATATGTGGTATCTACATTTAGGTTCTTGAGAGCCAGAGAGAATTCAAGCTGCAATACTTGGATCCAGACTCTGAACTTCACATAGCTTGGGGATCTGGCATTTTGGTTCAGCTTTTCCATTATGTAAACAACAATGTATGTCAGATGAAGTCCACACTGTCTTCAAGCCTGCTCAAGCTGTCTTACCCCTTTTCTCCTCTCCAATAAATTCACCTTTTCTCCCTCAAAAAAGAAAAAAAAAATCATTTCACAGCTAGAAATTCATAACAGATTTTGACTGCAGGCATCAATCCTTCAAATCACTGTGTAAGTCGGTGGCAGGCCATGTTGTCTTTCTAAACACAAACTAACAGAGTGACCTGATAGAGACAACAACAGGGCTTCTGACACTTCTTTTATTGCCCACTCATAAATTCATAAAGGGATGGATACTATCACCAACTGGTAAGTTTGCTAGATAAACAGCAACACCAATTTATTGGCTTGCGTACACATTGTAAAACAGAGAATCTTTATACAAAGAAATCAGATAAATCAAACACGAGCTGAGTCTTAGAGGGAAGCAATTAAAGCTTTAAGGTAAAGTTGCTGAAGGAAGGCCCTGTATCACATTATAGTGTATAATAGAAAATGTGTTAACATGGAGTACAGTATGTGAAATTAAATTAATTAGTAATATAAAACACTTCTAAAGCAGCATGTCCATTGACAGATAAATAGATTAAACATAAGAGATAAATAATCCATTCAGAGATCTCAGCTCTTTTTTTTTTTATCAAAGAGAAGAAATGAAAAAGAAATCAAACTTCCTAAAAGACAGAGGTGATAAAAGCATAGCTAAAATAGACATTTTAAAGCCGACTTGCTTGCCCCAGGCTAGTGATTGAAAAGAAAAAGCATAGCTGGACCATAAAAAACCTATTGGACCATATTTCATTTGCTATAGTATATTTAAATGTTTCACTGCACACCAATTTAAATCTAGTGCCTTATATGCTAGTATAAAATACCTCAAGCTGCACTACGTTCTGAGCAACTGTAAAGGACCTTTCTTTGAGAGAGACTTCTTACAGATACCTCACATAGCCTTTCTTGGGTTAGAAACATAAGGCTGAATGGGAAAATTTTTTCTGCTTCTTTTCCCTCCTACCAAAACAAGCACACGATCTTCTTTTAGGATTAAGGGCTGCTAGCACAATACAGACTGGAACAAGAGGAGCTCCCAGAGCCCACATACAAAAGCCTAACATGTTCTCTAAATTCCAGACATTTGTACCATGTACAGCTCCCCATGTAAAGCCCAGTCTGGGGGGTCTCTACTTGGATTTTCTGGCATGCAACCGGTGCAATTCAAGGAACCATTCAATTAATTGCATATAAAATCCATACCTGCCTCTTATTCTTCACTGATTGATTCTGTCTATCTCTCTTCTAAGCTTCTACTAATTTCCCAAAAATCTTCTCCAGTTCCATCTGTAGTAGCAACATACAGCTGGGAGTTGAGCACCTCCCTCACTCCAATTTGCTTGATGAAAGAATCTGAGAGCACAGAGCCTGGGACAAAGCTGCTTCCCTCAGGTTTTATTGTGGTCACTTCCCAGCCACATCTTTGGTGGTACAGACTCTAAGTCAAGGATCCCAGGTTTATGTCTGTGGCACCCAATATGCTGAAGTGTCATTTGCTCTCGACCACCTGAATTAGGTGAGGAGTGCAAAAGTTACTGTGTGAATTGACAATCACCTTGATTCCAGCGTGGAACTTGCTATCCAGAGGAAAGTAAGTTTTGTTTTGGTGAAAGTAGGCTTCATTCCCACAGTGATATACCACAGTTAGCCATCACAATACAAAATGCTTTTAAATCCTCCCTAAGGGAAATGCATTATCCACCAGTTCTGTAAAAAATGACTGGGGGATGGGACATAAAGGTAAGTATTCTAGATACATGTCAAAATGAGTTGTTTCTCCAGCAGCCTCAGAAATGTTCATCGTTGCTTTAATACAGATGGTCAGAATTTGTTTTAGTTAGATTTGTCTGGGTACTACAGGAAAAAGATAACCTGTAGCTCTTTTGTAAAGCAGAATGCCAAGTCAGTATTCACCTTCTGGAAATTCTGACACTGCAGAGGGGCACTTGATCAGGATATTATGAAAAAGCAGAAGTTAGTAACACATCCAAGGGTGAAGAGGGAGGGCACAGGACATACTTCGAATGAGAAAATCACAATAACCCTACAATTCAAATTTTTAAAGCATTTTGAGCAAGTTAGATACAGTAATTAAAGCTGCCCTGAAGCAACTTTAATTTACATGACTGGGTGATTTGCTATCACTACGTAACTGCCAAAGCCTCACTACGTTTGGCAGCACCACAGAAGTAACCTTCTCATACAGGCAAATCCCTCACTAGTAATACCTGCACTGAATTAACCTGTGTAAGAATTTAAATACAAGGAGTGCATTTAAAGGCAAATTCTCTCCTCGTGAGCAATGCTAAAAACCTGCAGCAACTTACTACCAGTCCCTCTCTTCCTAATTTCTGGAAAAGGACTCCTAAATTTTGACCTTTCAGTTTATTTTAGACAGAACAGGTATTCCTCTTGTAAGGCAGTGTTTCCAATTGCTAAACTTCGCTTTCCAAATTGATATTTAGTCTGCAGAATGTTTGCCCAAGCCTCAATTATTTTGGAAAGTTTTAGGAAAAATGATTCAGCCATTTCTGAAAATGAAATTAAAGAAAAATATTGGTATGTTGTTTCTTGCTATATTTAATTGAGGAGAATGTGCTTTGGAACAGAAGCATAACATTTGGAGAAGGATGGCCCTGCTCTTGGGGATGCGCCTTTTGCCATCTCTTTGAAAATCCACCCACATTTGGCCAAGCTATAAACCTTTGAAAATTTTCAATTAGCACTAGTTTAGTAAAGACATTTAAGAGTTTGTCAGCTAAATACTTCAAAGACTCCATCTGTACTGAACATGCTCCAGCCTGTACATGCTGGCATCTGCAGCACCCCCACAGAAAAAGGGAGTGTGCACTGCTCCAGCTCTGAGCAGGACTTCCTTTGAAATGGTCCTTCTCCATTACTGGGGACCTTCCTAGACCAGGGACTCCGTGCTGTCACCTGGTTCCTCTCCATCCCACATCTCTGTGGCAAGGGGGACCACAGGGGAGTATGAAAGCTGCGTGGCATTTTTCTTTTAATGTTTGCCACCAAAGTCTGCCCTTACAAAAAGCCTTCAAAGGAGTCCATCAGTGGGAGGCTCCTCTTTTGAAATGGGAGCTAAGTCAGGTCTTCATCTAGTCTCCACCACCAGCCCTGATATTTCTTTTTGCTTCATCATTTCCCTCATCCCACTTCAATCCCAGGCTTCAAGTCCAACAGCTGCCTCCTTCTAGTTTGCTCCTACTAGCCTAATTGATTCACAGTCACTTTCTCTCAGTGCTCCAATTCTACTCCTCTACAACTGGAGTCTCCCTATTTCCAGGGTACTGTCATCCTCCTTGCTCAGCCATCTCTCCTCACCTCCTCCTTTGTTTCACAGTATCTGCCAGTGTGACACAAACTACATCCTTCACTCCCTTGGACAGCTTTTGTTCCCTCTGCATTTAATTCTGGCAGCTTCCTCCATCCCAGTCCTGGGTATCAGAAGGAATCCTAGGTATGGGATAATAGTTCATTGCTTCAATGCCTGGCTATGGCTCTCAGCTACTTGGAAACAGACTTGCAATAGAACATCTAGTCCCTCTACAACATGAGTGCAGTTTCATAAGCACAAGGTTGTGTGGGATTCATGATTCCATCTATTTAACACTAAAATTCTGAAGGTTTAGCTATCCAAACTCAGAAAGACTTCAGTAAGCATCTGTGAATTGTAATATTGCTAATTGTTGCATTTTTATAGGGAAAGCAAAAGCACACTCCCAACACTGACCTGTAAAATCCTTCCCTCTCACAAATGGGATCACTAAAGTCTCTAGCATTATTTGAATTAAACATTGTGCACTATTCCCCCCCCCCCCGATATATATTTGTCTTAAATTTTTCTTGACATTTTATCTGTCTTTTACAGGTCCTAAACAGGACATTGAGAATGAGTTCATGATGCTATTTTGAAGTTGTTGGTATACCCTGGATCTCAGAATCAGAAATTAAATGTTTTAAATCCTAAGATTGGCAGTGTTTATAGGCATGGCCTTTTATTTCAAGAAAAGTTCTTCTAAACAGAACTCATTATACATGTAATATAACTGTGTAATGTGTCAGGTGCTTGTAGGACATTTTAATTGGATCAAATATTTAATTCTGTGTATATCTTTATAGTACCTCTAAGCTGTCTGAAAAGTTTAGCTTGTTTGTCTCACATGGACAAATGTTGTGAGCTGATTTACTTTTCTCTGTTTACCTTCCCTGCTTTTCCATCAGCTCTACTGGTCAGAGCAAATGCAAATCAACTTTATTAGTCATAGCAGTTAAGATAGTTCTTGATGTTGGATAATTTTTTGTCAGTAAGAAGAGTACTGTTAATTTAATTACCTAACACAACACTTTGTCTCAGAGGTGTTGTATCCATTGCACTGCATTTTATAGATCACTAAGCAGCATTAATTGAAGCCCAATTCCTTCAGTTTGGCTATGGGAGGACTATATACAAAATGGGTTTTCTATTGAAGGAAAGAGAAGATGAAGACCAAAAGAACAATAAAAATGTACTTTGTATAATTTTAATATTCCATTTTTGCAATTCATGGCAACATGGAGAGTTTGAAAGCTGAGCTTTGTCCATATATCAACTCCACAAACCTGCAAAACATGTGGCCTTTGTCTTCTACATGCATAAGCTGACTAATGCTCAAAGATTACTGTGGCTAACTGAAATGGCCTAGCTGATCTGGAAAAGTCAAGGAAAACATTTCAGTTTGGGGGATTTTGTTGGAATGGCTGCACATATGAGTAAAGTCACCTCACATTTTCCTGGGTTAGAATTATGATTATAATATCGATTCCAGGAAATAACTTGTGACTTCCTTCCTGAAAGTCTGTGTGGCATCTGATCATAGGAAAGAGTCCATGAGACTAGGAACAAAAGGTTTGACAGAATCAAAGTGTTTGCTTCTTATGATCAGCTCGTGTGTTGCAAGTAGGACAAGGCTGCACAGCAGCACACAGCACAAAGTTCTCAAGTTTCAGACCTAGTGGGCTATGCAAGCTGATGGAAAATTTTCTATTTAGGTTTTCTATCTCTTCAGGGCTGGTGTGCTTATAAGATGGGATCAATGCTGTACGTTACTTTGTCCACTCTCAACACTCTGCTTTTCATATACCTACATTTTGAGGAATTACAGGAAAATGAATGAAACAAACCAAGAAGATGGGACGCTTAACTGGCAGATTACAATTTTTAAGACAAGCAATCAAAGAAACCAACCAGCAACTAGATCTCTCAAATCTGATGAAAAAGCAAAAAACTAAAGAAGAAAAATCAACACAGATGGAAACAGTGTTCTATAAGAGGTTATGCTTTCCATTAATTGTTTTGTAAATTTATTTACACAGTCTTGCAATTAAAAATACCGAATCAATGTCCATATTGTGAAAAAACACTGAATTAGCTTTTTAGGCATGAAATTCCCCCAAAATTGCCTCTCTATAAGTTTGTAAAACAAAAATCCACATTTGCTGAAATATAAGGCCCTTTTGCTTACAAACTTGGCACTTGAAAAATGAATCTTTTTGGCACTTGAAAGACAAAAACTGTCTGCTGTAGAAAATTGCTTGGATATTGAACACTAAAGGAAGAAGTTTTTAAAACTTCACTGAAAGGTTTTTAAAGCATAGTCGGATAATTCGTGCAATCTCTGCATGGAAATCCCCAGCTTTTTCAGCATCTTGGAAAAAAAAGTCAAAAGTCATACAAAATCATACTGAGGAAAGTCAAGGTCTGAGGCTGTCTTCCTCCCATTAGATTTAATAGAAAATAAAAATAAATCCTATTGTTTGTCCTCTTGTCTAAGACAAGGCTGAGAATGAGGTGTAGAAACTAAACCACGTTGTCAAGCTTAAAGGTAGTCCTTTTAGGTCAGGGCTCTGGCACACCAGCAAGTCATTGCAGGAAATGCAAATTGCCACTTTGCATTGCAGTAACCTTTCTGTTGATAGGGGACTTCTGTCTCCAGGGCTGACAACCTGGCAAATTTCACATGCATTTAAAAAAAAAAATCACACAAAAAATTAAACAAAACCAGAGTTGAGGAAAAACACATCAGTGTAGAGGCTCTATTTATAGAGGAATTTGGACCTTCTGTGATGTATTTTAAGTGCTTTTCTTTTTCCACTCAATACATTAAAGGGACATGATCAAGGCTAAAGAAACTAAAATTAGACCTGCCAGCTGTGTTTTGGTTTGTGAGTATTCACAGGTCACGTTGTCCCTGCGCACTCACTGTCTGATCCATTCCCTGAAGGAGGCAAAACACTGGAACGTAAAGGAATTCTGATACCCCTTATGTACTTCAGTATAGTCTCTGCTCTCCTCAGAGTAAATTAGACAGACAGAAAGAAGCAAGCAGGCACATACCTCTTATCTTGGAAAAAGCACAGGGATCTTGGATTGTTATTTTATTCTTAGCATCTATGTTTGATCTCTAATTTTGGGAAAATGATAGGTTTAAAAAGTTTATACAGGGAAAATACATTAATATGCTGAAACATATTTGGTTTTGGGTCAACTGTGCTATCTTTTACAACATTTTCTGAAAATATCTAACCCTTCCATAATCCTGCCAGTGCAAGCTGAGTTTTTTGTGTCTTAAATCATTCATTAGTCTGCCAATTTTCCACCTAATAGCTCAGCTAATTACTGAAAAGCAGCTCTAGATAGTTTGCAATTGCTCTATAAAACTTACTATTAAAATTTTGAGGGGCAGTTTATCCAAGAGGCATTAATTTGACCTCTAATTTTCAGGTGGTGCAATCCTAACTAATGTGCTTTCACAGGTCAAGTAGTACATGTATAACTGTATAGTTTGGCTGTTTTCAATCTTTGCATGTACAAAATAAAGAATTTTGAGTTGAGAACCACAAAATTAGATGCAGTTTTGGATAGTTTGTCCTTATAAACCTGCCAGATGATCTCTGCTTTTGTCAGAACAATCATCCAAATGAGTCAGTCAAATAGACATGGGTGTGTTATTGCCCTGTAATTAAGGACTGAGAAAAATCTGTAATTTTCAAAGTACTAATTGAAAACGCATGTGGAAATGCTATGCAGAAAGCTAAATTTAATAATGTTAAAAGCAGCGCTCTTTTCAAAGAGAGGTCCATATTTTGAATCAGAGTAAGTCTAGGAGAGCCAACTTTTTTTTTTTGTAATACAAATGCAACATTTAAGCTCAAGCAAACCCTGGAATCACCGTCTCAAAAGCAGCAGTGGTAACAGGATCCTTTACATTGCCTCTCTCTCCCAGAACCCCAAGATGAAGAAAGCAGTTGCACAGAACCAGAACAGCTCCAGTTCCCTCCTCACTGGACTCATGGTTTCAGTACTTCTATAAGACTGTCTCACAGGTGACAACACTGCAGAAATGCATCATTGCCTCCAAGTGCACCTAAATAAATTTGAAAGGGGGGGGGGGGGGGGGGGAATGCTGCACTGTAACCTGCAACACTCATCCTCTAGCCCCTTTCAACTCCCCCTCATTCTTTTGGGCATCTAAGAAGGGTCTCACACTATGCAGCTAGACCTCTGGTGTCAAACAATATGGAATTTGTGACATGAGTTCGTAAAGGAATAATACATTACAGAACAGGAAAGACATAAACAGGGATATATCACAGACAAAGAAAAGATTTTGAAGCTAATGTAACAACTTTCTTTGTTGATTTGCTTTCCTATCCTGTCTGCTGTTTAAATTTAAGAAATGTATATCAAGGCAAAAGGAGTTATAGCTTAGTTAGCAAAATATTTGCAAATCAAGCACACAGAAAGACAAAAACTCAGAGTTCTTAAATCAGGATGTACTTGGAAGCAAGAAAAAACAATCATATTATCAAGAAAGAGATAAGGATCCCTCTACTACCATGTGCTCTTTTCCCTTCCAGGGTCTAACTCTTTGGACTGCAGAGAACAAAGTGGTCAGGGCCCATGCAGCTGGTGAGAACTCATTCTGGGAAGTAGAGAGGTGAACGTGAGATTCTTTCCCATTCCCATCCAAAAATTTAAGTAAATCCATCTTAACACCCAGGTGATATTTTACAGTCATAGAATGACTATATTTTATAACACTAGAGAGCCACAGGACAAATATAACTTAAAGGAACCATTGTAAATGAAATCTATGGAGTCCAGCATATTTTTATTATCTCTGCTGTGCTGTACAATTTGTGCATTAAGGGATAGTTTTTATGATTTTCTCTTGCCATTTAATTTCAATTCTGCAGCTATACAGTTTTTGAAACAGCAAATTCTTGATTAGTGTGCAGTGATGATGCAAAATTATAAGTGTGAATTAAGGCAATATTATACTACATTCATGTACTTATCAGGAAGCATAATACACATGCTGGGTGGCAACTATTCAGCCACTGGAGCGACCTCACTAGTTTAATATGCTGAGAGTTGCTGTATAAAGTGAGAAAACAAGTGTATCAGCATGCATTAACCATGTTTTGCTGTAATCATAAGCAAGTTTTGCTGATATGTATTAACACAAGGCAACTTAAAAAAAAAAGTAGATGCCAAGTGTAAAAATGTTGTTGATATACAATGTATATTACAAAGTAGCAGTAGTAAAATGAGATCTAGAATTTTGTTTTTCCATAGATTAACTTGCTAAAGAGATTTAAAACAACCAACCAACCAAACAAAAAAGCCCCCACCACAGCACACAACAAACACACAAAACACACAATAAAAAGCTCTTATTTTGGCTATTCAGTTGTTAGCAAGTACACATACCAATGTACACATTTACTGTGTGCATGTTCCTGTGCTTTTATCTATACATACACAAGGAATACAGCACATATTTTAATATGTACATATAAACACATATGCTCCAGAGCTTTCCTTTTAGTGTTTTTCTTGAATCTTTCCATGAATAATATCCAGCATCATGGACCTTGAACACTGATGACTCTGGTTAACGCTTTTATCCTTTGCTTGAAATTACAGGATCAGTCTAGCCAGAATTTATGAGAACCAGACCCCAGACCTCACATAGCTCACATATTAGACCATTAGGTATCTAACTACCTCTGAACAATTTCAATGCATTATCTTGCCTTCTCCCTGGGGCACAAACTTCACTCGTCCATACTTTTAATATATTTTGTCTGCATGAAGCAGATCGAGTTATTACATGCCAGCAGATCACGACTTACAGAAATCTCATTGCTCTACAGTGATGCAACTAATATCTCTCCTTTCTCCCTTCTGAGATGGTGCAGTAAAGAAATGGTCAATGGCATAATTTTCACTAAAATAATTGGGAACGCATTGAATGCAGATTTGCTATTTATGCTTGCAGATGGGCTAATTAAATGTTTCCACCTTGAAATATATTTGTGTGTGCATATAAATGCTTATATACTGCTATCCATAATGACAACTCTAAACAGAACAATTTTTCAAATTGCTTAGAATGCTCACTGCTGCTCTTCACATAGTGTCCTTCTGCTGAGAGAGGCTGAACGCTTAATTTTCAAAGATAGTGTAAAATCAGGGCGTTGTTGCCAAACATAGATTTGCACTATGGGACTGGAGTGGTTTTGTTTTGGGTTGGGGTTTTTTGATTGAAATATAACATAAAGTAAGATTAGAAATCTTACTGTGAACTCTCTGAACCTTTTACCTGGGTTGCAAAGCCATTACGCTCTTTTCTTTCATTAGCTTTTTGTTGGAGCAAGGTTGAACAGGAAACAAGGGAGATCCTGTCTCGTCCCTAGAGGTTGTTCATCAGCTGGCTCAGTTTACAGCAATAAAAAAAAATTGGAAACATATAACAAGTCAGAAACCCTATATTTTTCTTCAAACATTATGATCAGCATTATATTACTAATATTAACAGCAGAGGACAATTGGAGAATTGCACTCTTTTTTGGAATTCCTCTTCTGCAAAATGGTATGCACGTATTTTTTCTGCATAAAAGTACCTGCCTTTATACTCCAGCTCTAGCCAACAAAGTGATTCTCGTTTGGATCTGCTAAATTAGTTTCCTTTATAGCTTTCGTTCTCAATGAACACAGCAATTCTGTATTTCAAATTTAAATTCATTTTTAAAAAACAGAAGTGAAAACCTTGCTTCTCCTTTCCAAAGCAGTTTGAAGCCCTATTCTGCAAAGTGCTCAGTGTCTTGACAGAGACGCTTAGCGCCAGAGCAACCGCAAGAGAAACAGGGATACTCGGCACCTCGGGGAAGGCGCTTCACACTCCACAGGATTGGACACTTAATTCCCAACTAAAACAAACTCCATCGAAAGGTCATCAGTCCTGGAGACTAAAACAGTTTTGATGAAGTCCAGTCTCCCGCTCTGTTGACAAGCGTCTCAATTATTTTCAACAGCTCTTGGTGTCTACATCAGAAGAATGCAGAGCAATCATCAGGCTGAGGTAACCACAGGTCCCTCTGTGAGAATCTGCAGAACATGCACTCCGAGCAGTGCTTTAAGACAGCAATTTTTTTTCCACCTGAGGTAGGAATAACTAATGATGTAACCAAGTTATCAGCTACACGTTTTGACATACCAGCAGTGCATGAACTAATGCCTTGTAACTGCAATGCAAGAAGAAATAGCCCCTCAGGATAAATTCTTTGGAAGTCTATGTGAGCAAAGCGATGAAATGTCTGGATGGAAAAATCTAGAACTTTTAAATAGGACTGGATAGGACTTAACTCTGATAAATTTTCCTGTGTGCTGTACTACCTGAGCAAGGTAAAGCTAATCTGGTACTGATTGATGAGTCTTTGCTGATTTGTCCTAGCATCTTGATTAATTTAAGATGCAAACTGTAGTGAAAAAATTACCATACTTGCCCTCTTTGCACTCCCCTGGTCTTGATGGCCAATAGCACATACCTGTGTTACATACATATATATACACACAGTATGTGTGCAATTCATAACACACCTAGGACATCTCAGACTTCAACTTCCTCATTTTTTGACCAGCTGACTTTTCCATAACTGCGTGCTCATTGATCACCCACAGGTCCCTTGCCCAAAGCTGTGCCTCTCCCTTCTCAGAAAGTTGCCATGTGAGGTTTAGCAGTAAACATGTCTTTCAGAAATCCAGATGTGTTCCTTCCTACCTTTCTCTCCAACTGCCTCCCCAACAGAGCTCTCCGAGTGCCACAAACTGTGCAGATTTTGGGATTATTGCTACACAGAATTCCCGTTATTCCTAGTACTTTGTCATTCTCAGGAATGCTCCTGAATGCCCAGGCTATTGCTGACAAGTGAATCCAAATGATATGCGCTACTTTTGCATTTACAGCTTAGGTCACACTGATGTGATGGGAGGCAAATCTTCCCTAGGTTTCTTCAAAGCAATATACTAACAGTAAAGGGAGGCAATGCACCTCTTGAAGAAAAGTCTTCTAAGTCTGCAGAACATGCAAGAGTTAGGTTTTCTCTAAAAATAGCTATGGGGCTCCCTTTCTGAAATGAAATTCATTTTGGCACACAGTTTAAAAAACAGAACAAAACAAATCAAAATTCAAACAACAACTTTCCCCCAGTGTAAAGCATAATGAATGAGAAAATAACAAATGAAATTAAGACACACAAAAAAAGAGGACTGTTATTCACAGAATCACAGAATGGCTGAGGTTAGAAAGGATACGTGGAGGTTATCTGGTCCGACCCCTACGCTCAGTCAGGGTCACCTAGAGCTGGTTTCCCAGAACCAGGTCCAGATGGCTTTTGAATACCTCCAAGGATGGAGACTCCACAACATCCCTGGGCAATTTATGCCAGTGCTCACTCACTCTCACAGAGTGTTTCCTGTGTTTCAGTTTGTGCCTGGTCTCTCCAGTTTGTTTCAGTCTCTGGTCCTGTCCCTGGGAACCACTGAGAAGAGAATGGCTCTGTTTTTTCACCTTCCCTTTAGGTATTCCTATAGATTGATGAGATTTCCCCGAGCTTTTTCTTCTCTAAGGTAAAGAGTCCCAGCTCTCTAAGCCTTTCTTTGTACAGAGCAAGATGCTCCAGTCCCTTAATCATCTTCATAGCCCTTCATTGGACCTTCTCCACTATGTACTGGAATAATAGCTCAAAATGTAATCCAGGAAACATAGCTCAAAAGATGTCAACTGCTATGGTATTTTCACCACCTCTCATGCTCTCCTATGAGAGAATGGGCCCTGGCAATATTGTCTCCAATATTGCCTCTGGAAGTTTTCCACACCATCCAAGGAAGGTGTGGAAAACTCAGTAAAGGATCTCTGTTGACTTGACTCGCTATCCTACACAAAAAGAAAAATTTTGCAGCACCGCTCTTTAAAGTTCCCTCTAATACCTGATGTAGGTTAGGTGCAAAATTATTACTAAGAGGTTTTGAACAGACGTACCACTAGTGGTAACTATTCACAGGTATGCCTTTTGTTCTTGCTAGCATTCATTTTAAGCTCAGAAAACTCATTTGGCTCCACAAAAGAAGACATGAATGAAGGACATAAAAGACAGACTCAAAAAAAAAAAAAAAAAGAGAGGACCATATTAACTGCTCAATAATTTATTTCTACTGTTTTCAGGGCTATGTCAACTGCTTATGGCATGTGCTGAGAAGATGACAGAGGGTTGCAGTGGATATCAGCATACATAAGATCTCCCAGAAACTTAACCTAAGAAGACTTTCTCCCCTCCAGACCATGGCAAAAGAGACTATCACTCTGATTATGAGAAAATTAATTGAAGCATCAATGCTAACTCTCAGGACATGCTTCTTGCTGCAGAAGGTTGCCTTCAATCTATTTTCACTTACTTGAGCTCAGGTTTAGTGCTTTTTGAAAGCACAGGAATTAATCCTAGACCTGTGGTCTTAATATTTATTCAGAAGCATATTCTTCCCTGCTATACAGTGGCATTGTAGACCTTTCAACTTCCCAAGGCCTCTGTGCATGTGACCCTGCATGTCAGGTCACTGTAGAACAAGAAAAAGGGGAAAAGTTGTGTGGGAGGCATGCAGCCCCTCACATAACAGCAGAGTCCATGTACCAGATATGGCTCTGTCAGGGCCCTTTTGATTGCTAGATTTACACTTCTAAAGAGCAGCCTGGTGCTGCAGTTTCTCTCCCACTCCATGATTTCCCATGGCCCAGGCTACAGCTAACTGTCTATAGGTCTGTCTGGCACAAGGGATCATGAAGCAGAACAGAAATTGTGTGGCCCAAAAGTAAAGCTGCAAGTGCATGACTTGTTTTCTGAAAATACATGGGACAGTGTGAAAGAAGTCAGACGAATGTCTCTTTCTCAGTGTTTAAGACTTGGCAGGTCTGCTAGCTGTAGAGCTCAGCAGCCTATATAGCAACTTCTCTTTGCCATCCAAGTTCAGCTGATTATTCACTGCAAGGCAGCCAAAAAAAAGAATGGCGATAGAGGGCAATGAAGTCATATTGCTCCCCCTCCAACAGATTTCAGCTTGATCTCCCATATCCATATTTGGATTTCAATGGGACTCTCTACAAGTGCTGTGGATTCTGACATACAACTGCAGACAGACTTTTCTACATTTAAATTTGCTGTGTAAAAAACAAAGGCAGCAAAATCAGCTCCTTTCATTCATCAAAATATAAATAGACAAGTATAACAACAACAACTATAGAGATTGTAAAAATTATAACATACATTTGCCTAAGGAATTTATTTGTTCATCTGAGGTACTTTTCTATAGACATGTTATCTTCAGCCTTCTCAGTAATTTCCAAACCAAGATTTTTCAGGGAAATTACGTTCAGAAATTTGTGCTCTATTCATATTAAAGCCTTTTTTGAGCTGATGGGATTGTTTAAATTGGTTTTGTCTGTTGCTATCATAGTCGTTATACTGCTAATATTACTTCCAGTTTATTTCAGAATTTCTGGCTTTCATAATTACAATTAAGTTTGCTTTGCATAGATTTTGCTCCAACTGACCACCTCGGACTAGAGCATGACCTAATGTATTATTTCTGTCACATCTGTAGTTTGAGGACAACGGAATTCACACAGAATGCCCACAGTATTTTTCAGTTTCTGTTCAGGGTATTTCTCTCTTGACAGTGCAATGCACCTGTTTTGATAATCTATCCTTGGAAGTTAATGGAGCCTGTGAATTTCCAGATGGCTGTGGGAAAGAAGGCTGTGTAGTCAACAAACCTCTATACTGACAGTCTGATGAGATTTTCTATTATCTCTTATCCTGAGACCCCAGTTCACAATTCCTACATGATCTCTTATCACATAATTAGTTTCCATTGGTCACTTGGGTTTACACAGCACCATTGGTGAATAATATCCAAAATCTTATCTCATTTACATTTGATTATATTAAAGAAACCAAGATGCCACTAGACTTCTTATCAACTGTGTGAAAGTCGGAGGTGGAAATTTAGTAATTCTGAAATTACTGATTATTTTGAGAAGTGAATCTTTTTCAAGCTAGAAACAATATTTTGATGGATAGAGGTGCAAGAGAAATACTCATTTGCCAGATAGAAGAATCTGCAGAAATGCTGGTGGGTGAAAGAGTTCCACCTGGACCTCTGGCAGCTGCTGGACCAATAGTTCTGAGTCCCACAAAACAAACAGGAGAGAGAAAATTAGAAAAATAGTTTATTTTGGGGTAAGAAGGACAATGAGAAAGCGAAGAGCAAATGTACTCTATTGTCCAGTTTTCTCAATTCATGACATGCCAGCCTGGAAAATATGTTAATATTTTTCTCTCTTTTAATGCACTGGTGGATAGTCAGAATGACATTTTCTCTCAGTGTTGTCTAAGGTCAGGCACCTGGGTTCATCTTTGATCCTTCATTATTCTTAAGCACTGTAGTTCAAGGTTCCCAACAAATATTCATCATTACATTCAGCGCTGCACAAATCTGTGTAAAGACAGACTTAACAACAACGTCTTTGTTGTTACCAAACCAGCAATCTGGTTTTCTGAGTTACTAGGCACTGCCATATACTATGGATTTAGTGAGAGACATGTGGTTTGAGCTTTAAGGAAATCAGGTGGGACATTTTGCAATTTTTTTTCCCAGCACAATTTAAAAAAGATTCTTCCCACTTTATCTGACTGAAAAGGTGTTAAGGGCCAAAATTCTATTACGATTACGAGCATTTCTTGGTAAAGTCTGCAAAACACTGAAAATTACAAAGTGCAAATGTAAACCACAGTGTCCTCACCAAATCCCCATTGCCTATATAAGTTTCTTCTCACAACCTCACAGGGTGTTGTTGTGTTTGCTCCTGCTACTGTGCTATGTTTTGTACTTAGAGGGCTTTTTTAGAGTGGAAGGTATCACAGAAGTATCTGCATCTAAATGGTGAGTGAAGATTCCTGCACTGTACTGTACTATGCTAGCACATGTTGATGGTTCCTGCAGTTAGGGTGCTAACAAGATTCAAAATTTCATGGTTGGGTTTTTTTAAAATGTTTTCTTTTTGTTGTGGTAGACCTAAAACTCAGCTGCAGTCGCGTAATTGGACTGGGGAAATGTCACTTCTTTGCCCCAGGATAATACCCATTGCATATAAAAAACATGATATAGTCTTTAATTGTATGAATACATAAAATTTTCACTCCTTCCAGTGAAAGGATGCAAGCTTCATTCACCACAAAGCTGATAGAGAGTGGAAGAGAGAGGAAGGAAAGTATCTGGCATTGTCTGCCTTCAATGTCCTTCACTTAGCAACCTATAAAGCGTTTTTTGAGCCTAGCTATTGTCTGTATGTGAGGTCATAACACTACACCTGGCAAATCTGAAGTTGTATTTAGTTTTTGCATATGCAAAAGTATGCTATATAGGGGGTTAGTGAGAGAACTTTGCCCTTGTCTCAGCAAATTCTGAAGACCCCACTTGCAATATTTCTGTCAGAAAAGATTGCATCCTAAACTTCATACTGCTGCCATAGCCCCAACTTCCTAAGTGTTCAGTTTTAGTAGTTCCTTAATTTTGGCAACTGCCTTCAGGGATCCAGTATCTGAAATATCTGTTTGCCTAACTAAAATTATAAAAAAAAAAAGGCTGAGCTATCTTCCCACTGCACATGGTATGCAACTGAAGTATAAATATTTCACTTGATATTTGTTATCTTTTTTGATGGCTTAGAAACTTCAAGACAAGTTATCTAAATAATTCCAGTGTTACATTCCTATCTCAAGTCTTACCTCTCTAATACTTATCACACCAAGTACTCTACAACTTTCCATCCCTTCCTTCATCCATAGGAACATTTATCTTTACTGCTCATCAAAAAAAATTCTCCCCTCAAAATAGCAGTATGTCTGTTAAATACTTATATAATAAAAATAGCCTTTGTACAAATCTAACATACTGCTTGTTGATACAGTGCTGATCCAGAGATTTATTGAAAAGAATTTCCCTATTCACTTTCTATGTAAATATTTGAAGATGGGGCCTTATAAATTTGTCAAAAGACTTTCGAAATCATGCCGTAGTGCATGTGCACATCTTTAACTTCTTGTATTTCTACTCTGACACTGTCTTGAAGCTGAATCAAATCAGTGAATCTTTCACTCAGTGGCTGCACTGAGTGACCTATGTGAAAATAACTTCAAATCCGTTCCCATGGCCAGGTTTAGAACCAGCCATGATGTCAAAGGATGAGTTTTCAACAGGGCTCACAACTTTCACTGAGCTCTTTCAAAATCCTGGGCTCTGTGCACAAATGTTTGCCTTGCATAGCCTGCCCACAACCCTGCTGACACATTTGCTGTCTGTCTCAGCTGAAGGCTCTGAAGAGCATTCCAGCAGAGTAACTTGCAAGACAGGTTTGATGCTAGACCCTGTGGAAAGGCTCGGTTCCCTCTTTCCTTTGAATGACTCTTGTTGGTGTTTAAGCAGAGAGATGTCAGTCTTTAGGCATCTCTGACATCTTCAAGGGCAACTTAATTAAAATAGTTATCTGTTAAACCAAAAAACTCTTGCCAAAATCCAAGCCTACCCTTTCTATACTGAAAGCTTGTGACTGACTATCTTTTTTGGCTTTAGTTCTCAAAGATGACTCTCCATTAGCTTATTTTTGGGACTTGGATCAAGTTCCAAGCATATAAATCATGTCAAAAGGCTGCATAATTTATTTTATTTGTATGAGACATGCATGAGAAGTCATATCAGAAAACTCCCCATAACCATTAATGAATCACACGTGTGTCTATATACATATAGGTCAAGTTTAGTCTGTGAAGAAAAGGACACACCAGTTGTGAAATCCCTGCCAATTGCATACAGTTTCCATAGGTTTGACTTTGTTCCTTCCGATTAGGAAGTGAGTAGAAACTCTTGAAGGGCTAAACAACTTTTAAACTACACTGAGGAAAGTAAACCAAAGCCATTCTGCTGAAACCAAATGATCTGACAACATTAAATTTGATGTAAGTGTTGCCCTGCTGGTTTTTGCCCTGCACCTTGGTGCTTCTCATTCATGGTACTGGAGTAGCTGCTCAGATACTCCAGCTTGTTGTCTTCTAACATAGGTGAAAAAAAGAAAGTTAATGTTCCCATATAGGAAAAGCCCTCAGCAATGAAGCAGGTAAAATGCTGTTATGTTGATTGAGCAGCTGGGGTTTTTGATATGTACCCCAGATATTTCATCAGTATGGCAACACCTCACGTTGCACTGTCTCTGAAGATCTTGGATCAGTCCCACTTGGTTGGATCCTAAGCCTGGAGACCTCAGTCTTGAAGTACCTCTCATTACACAATGAGCATTCCTGATCTTATGACCTAAAGTTTTTTCTTTCATATAATTTAAGCAAGGTACACAGCAAACTGCTAACATCTTTTATCAATACACTGTATTTAGGGGCTTGGGTTTATCATATATACAGCTTCTCTAACAGTACACAGGGTGATATTTCTAATAGCATACAGTTAACGACAGTCATTTAAGCTACATACACAGATAAATACATCTAACTATTATTTGTACAGCTGTGAATTAGTTTCAGAATAGTCTGTAGAAAGAACACTAAAAAGGAATGGTAGCTTCAATTAAAAAAAAAAAAGAAATCTATTTTTTAAATTATTTTATGGTCAATGTTATTTGCATCTACCTGGAAAATTGTGTTTTGCATAATATGGGTAAACAAAGTGGATGTTTCTCTACTCTAAACCTTCACAGAACAAATCAATCAATCTGGATTCATATGCTGAGCTGGTTAGGAACAATGATGTAGGACCGTGCTGCCTAAACAAAGAGTCATGATGCCAACTGTGGCTACAGTGTTTCTGAGATGGGACACACACCTCGTGAGGTCTGTTGTTAAGAGGTCCAGTAGCAGAAATGGTATTTGCAACTGGAGGTAAGGTCAGGAGGCTAGAAAGTAAAATTGTATTGAAATCATCTATAACAGTCAGGTTATACTCTTGCTAGACCTCCTTTCTCTGATATTCACTCAAACAGATTTTTAAGCTGGTTTACCATCAATAAACTAGAAAGAAAGGGTTTCTTAAATATAGGAATGATCACTATTCTTGGCAGTTAATATTGAACTTTGATTTTAGAAACACAACCAAAATCAAAATAAAATTTAATTATCATCTTTAAACCCTTTCGTGTAGCATTCCTTTCCACCAGAAAGGTTATTCACATATCTACTTATTCCTACAATAAACCATAGCAAAAATTTTCTGGAACTATTTTAAGTGCTTCAGGAAGTCAGGTTGGATCTTTAGATAAAGACTTTCATTCATGCTAACCTACTGTCAAAAATAATTTTAAATCTTTCTTGAAGTTTCTAGCAGTTAAAAGATGAAGTCTGCCATTTGCTGGAAAATTGTAACAACCCTTTTAGGTTTTTTGGTATAGATATTACAGATACTGAAAAAAAAACTATAAAAAAACCACCTGAGGGTGTGGACAGCTAACATAAAAAAACTTAACTGTAAACTACCATGACAAGAGTTAACATCTGTCTCATTTAGGTGACATAGATTGGATTTTTAAAGCTTGATTTCTGGATGCTGGCTAGAAGCCAAAGAAAGAAAAAAACCTCAGAATTCTTCTGCATGGTTGGTTACTGGACAAGTCACCTAAGCAGCAATAAGTGTCAGAGGAAATAAAAAAATTTCCATTTCAGGAAAAACTGGGTCCAAAAAATTCTTTTCAGCGCATAAGCATGGTGAAGATGAGGTGACTTTTGTCATTCCCTGATTCCAGGAACTGTCAGGGGCTACAAGAGCCTCAGTATAAACAAAACAGTATAAACTGAAGGACTCAGAGTTTCTGCAAATCCACTGGCTGATAACAGACTCTTCAGGAGTACATCTAGAAATCAGTGGAGCACATATGTGCTCAGGATGTAGCTTGATATGTGCATGCCCAATTTAGGGGTCTTTACTAATCTTAATGTTGGCTGCTCACTGTATGGTGACCATTGCACCCTTTCCTACTTTCTTTTGAGATTGAGTTTGAAACAGATTCTAAAGATGCATCAAACAATTTTGTAGGGGCACCTGTAAATTTATACATGGCAACTAAGGAAAACAGGATTGTTATCCAGACACTGGATACTGGTAAGTATTTAAATATATTCACCATATTGGCCACACCAAAGTTGCTGAAAGCAAGGATGCCCTAGTTTTTTAAAAAACCAAACCACAAAAACTTACAGAGATCCTCCCTGAGACTTCTATGAATCCCAGATTTCTGAGTTTGAGGTGATACTGATGCACAGTTTTGGACATAGTTACGTAAATTAGATCTCAAATCAAAATGCCACTTTCCTTTCATTGTTTTTCTTTCCCTCAGGGCCCAGAGCACTGGCCACTGCTGAAAACAGCCTTGGGACCTAGCATCCTGCAATTCCACTTTCTTCCTAAGTCCCACCAGTTCCAAAGTTTAGCCTTTTATATTTAAAATGAGGTAGATGTGGATGAGACTACTCCTGTGTCTCAATTATAGGCATGCCCATGTGCTATTTTGTAAGTCCAGCCAAAACCAGTACTCTCCTGTACTGGTTTTGGCAAAAATCTTTGGCACTATGACAAAATATGAATCCTGTTGCAGCAGTTCTTAAAAGCCAAGTCAACAAAATTTGACATCTTAAGGTGCTGATGAAGATGAGTGAGCTCAAAGTGAGAAATTACATGGGCAAAGGCTTTGCAACTCCTTTCAGACAACTCTTTTGTAGGTACATTACTTAAAATATTTCAACAATTCACTTTTCTGTAGAAGACAACAATAAACGTATGGAAATTTAAACTCAGTACATGGAAGCCAGAAATATCCAAAGTAAGACTGTAACATGCCACTGTGACTCCAACTCGGCCTCTAGGAGTTAAAATGACCTGATCCAATAAAGCAAAAAAGAGTACAATATGGCAAAAAGGTTTTCCTTTCCACATCTCTCCATCATTGATCAATACATTACTTTCTATCCTCTTTGAAAATATAATGTAACATTAAAGGATATTTCAACATTTAAATAGTAATTTAACATATTTTAAGCATTTAATGAAATAAAAAAGACACAAATTAGTTATTTGATACATAATATTGCAAATATTGATCTTAGTATAGACTTCAGTGACTCATGAACTCCATATTGCATAATAGAATAAACCTAAACCAGTCAATTCACACAATTCTGCTGTCATCACATAAGAGCTTTGCTCCACTTTCATTTATGGACTATCACAAAAAACTTTTAGTCTACATTATAACTTCCCTTTCACTAGCTTTCCATTCAATCTGATTTTGCAGTGGCGTAAATTACATCCATATGACATTCAGAGTACAATTTCTATTTACCAACCACAAAGTTGTTTCCTAGCAATGTGCACCACTACCTAAAAGTGGAACCTAAATCATGCCCATAAGAACTTCTGGGTCCTCACTAAACATACTGTAGGCAAACCCATTAAAAGATGCTGTGTCTAGTTTTTAAGTTTACCTAAATGATTCAAATTCTTCAGCAGCTTCTATCAGAGGACATAGTGTTGAGGTGGACATCATGGATGCACATTTGCTAGCACAGTAAGTGCAACGATGTAGGCAAATGACATTTTCCTGTGTGATTTGTACATGCAACACGGATCTCTTTCATATGCAAGTGACATTGTGCAAAAAACGAGCTTGTGCATTCACATACAGAGCAGTGCTGCTCTTCTCCACCACTAACATGGCCTAATGGGATCGAACCCAGACTTACACAACTGGAGAAGAGCCAGCAATGCTAGATCTAGAGCACAGTCCTGAGTGCAGCAGCATGACAAAGCAAAAGAAGGGCTGATCAGACAGCTGTGGCTTTCTGACACCATCAGCTACCTCTGATCTGCACCAGAGCTGGTGTAGAAACAGCATCTGTGTCAAGGTGCCACAGACAGATGTTTTGGGGTCAGTCTTCTGTGTCACAGTGACAGCTGGGAATTATATTCTTTTATATAAAGTGCCTTTATACGTTAAGGAGGTCTCTCACAAATTGCAGCTAGTGCATCTCTAAATAAACTTTGAGGAGGCACTCCTAAGGGAGGAGAGTCAAGCACCATTTCCAAACTACTGTGTATACTGTTTGTGCCACAGTCCTGCTGTGGTGGAGAAAAGAGTCACAGCCAACACAGCTCAAAGCAAGAAATGATTACACAAAAAGTACTTTTCCCGTTTCACAGTAGTATCAGGATATAGCTACTCCCTGCATGGATGCATCTGCTACCTGGAGGGTCAAGGCTTATTCACCTTGCCCATGTGAGTAAGCCACCCCAGTGGGTGTAGGAAAATGGACTGAACAGAACTTGGTCTTCAAGCAGAATATAAAAGCATCTTTAAATAGCCCAGTATCCGATGCAGAGCAGCATGATAAGAGTAAGGTACACCTTTTCCACAAACAGAAAGGATTCCTCCTCTGCTGTCAGACATACAGATGCCCTTCATGGACACAGCTGTTCCAGACCCTACAGCACATCTCTGTCAGGAGGAACCACATTGACCTAAAACACCTTGGATGGTCAGCAAACTAGGGATAATGTAATGCATTCAGCCTCGGCCTCTGACACTGTACTTGTACTTATATGTACAAGTACTTATAATGACTCAAAAATATCATGTTAAATCACTGTGGGGGGCAGGGGAGGAAGTGGGGGCAGTGGAGAATAAAAGTAGCCTTTTTCAAGAATGAGTGTTTGACCTGCAAATCGGTAATGGAAAAAAAAAACTAATTCAAGAGGTTCATAAGTATTGTAACAGATTAGAAAAGGGTTTTTCCTCTGGACAAAACTTTGCTTTTAAAAACTCAAGAGCCTTGAAGTTTTGATTATTGTTAGCTAAATACACATATGTATGAATTAGTGTGGGCAGTATTTTATTAGTATCTTTTAGGCAGTTGTAGTGATGCTAGTGAGAATAAAATATAATGTATTGGAGAGCATCAGTCTCTGAACCTTCCTAACACCAAAAGAAAATGCATATATCACAGGGCCACTGAGATAAAGTAACACTCAGCCCTAGAGGGCACAGATTTCGTCTTTATGTAAATCAGTGCCTGTCACTGCATGCATGATTCACTGCTCAGAGTGTACTCTTCTGTGACGAATGAGTCCCGCTTAATTTGGCAGTGATTATGCGGGTTGCTGGCCCTCTAAACCCCTTTGAACTTGTAATTGCTGCTGGTTTAAATAATGAACATTAAGGGGAGGTGGATTCATAAAACTGTGGATAATTACAATTTTTTTCTTTTTTCCTTTGTTTTTCTGGGTTTTTTTTCTTTTTTCCTTATTTCCCTTTTATTTTTCCTAATGGAAAGAAAAGGCTTCGGAGACCACCGATAACTGTATCGTACCAGGCTGTTACCGAAATAAAACTGCAGTCTTGTTCAGTCTTGAGGAAGGGAAGGGAATGGAAAGGAGAAGAGGAAAAAAGAGAGGGAGATCAGAATGGCTTGGATGCCAGTAGAAAAGGAGGAGCAATGTCATTCATGAATATTCATAGCCAGTCACATCTGTAGCAGGCTTGCTTTCCACCTTTTTTTCTTTGCAGTTCAACATGGACAAGAAGTGCTAACAAAAGAAGGTGATTGTGCAGTTCTATCAGGCTCCAGGTTTAATCTTTACAGAGCATATGGGTGAACTTTTTTTTTCTAATTTTCAAAGACTCACATTTTTAAAAAGTTGTGAATGTCTTTAACCAAAGGAAGTGCTCCCTCTCCCTCCCCCCGCCCATGCTGCTTTTTAAAAATTATGTTCCTGTAATTATGAATGTGAGGGAGTCAGTTGCCAAGGAAGCATGATGTGTAACATGCAGCAAATTTGTTCCTCCTCCCCTTTATGAGCACTTTACTAAATCCTCCAATATTCTTTGATCCAGTAAAATTTTGATTTGCGTGTGTAATGTATTGAAACAACGATGACAACAAAAATTGTTATTGAGGAGGGGACAGAAACCAAAGTCAGCCAAGTCAGGCAGCTACTACCCAGAAACAACAAAGAATGAATGATAAATTTAGCAGCCTCATGTTCAATTTTCAAACAACACAGCAGAGATTTATAGCTTTGCTGCTCCCATGGTAAATGAAGCAGCACACAGAAAGCGTGTCTGTTTTTGATTTTGCTATGTTTCCCCCCTTTTTTGTTCTTTGCCTATTTGCAGTTGGTTGTTTCTTTTTTTTTTTTTTTTTTTTTAACTCTACATTTTCTTTATCCTGGTGTGAGATGAATATCAAAGGCCCAGTGCTGTTGGTAAGCCTCCAGCATACAAGGGCAGCTCAATGGGATGTTATTAGAACCTGCGTCACAACACGGCAGACTGTGATTAATAGCAACTGTATCAACGGTAGCAACTTCTCAACAACGCCCTCCAGCAGCTCGGAAGGGGCCATGTGAAGAAGAAGGGAGGGGAAAAAAGGGGGAAAAAAAAATTCTGCAAGGGCTGGCTACTAAAGGTTTAGCTTTGCACGAGATTAGGTTATGTCAAAACTGCGAGAATGCTTTCCACCAGGACACAGCAGGGATATTTATTTAAAAGCACTCTGCCGAACGTATGGGTTGATCAGTGTTTTATTTTGCCAGAATCAATCGTGAGAAGAACAGGATCAGAGCAATGGAGAATGGGACACTGAAAAGACATGGAATGGTTAGTTTTAATCAGGGTACCCTTCAAATGAAGAGGAAAAAATTTTCTCAACATTTCATGAAAATTTCTTAGAAAACTGCAGGGCTGCTAAGTTTCTCCTGTTGCTACATGAAAGAAAGCAGGTTCAATTTAAAATCATGGGTAAACTGATAATCTGGCTCTTTCTTTCTTTCTTTCTTTCTTTCTTTCTTTCTTTCTTTCTTTCTTTCTTTCTTTCTTTCTTTCTTTCCCTTTCTTTTCCTTTCTTTTCCTTTCTTTTCCTTCTTTCTTTCTTTCTTTCTTTCTTTCTTTCTTTCTTTCCCTTTCTTTCCCTTTCTTTTCCTTTCTTTTCCTTCTTTCTTTCTTTTCCTTTCTTTTCCTTCTTTCTTTCTTTCCCTTTCTTTCCCTTCCTTCCTTCCTTTCCCTTTCTTTCCCTTCCTTCCTTCCTTCCTTCCTTCCTTCCTTCCTTCCTTCCTTCCTTCCTTCCTTCCTTCCTTCCTTCCTTCCTTCCTTCCTTCCTTCCTTCCTTCCTTCCTTCCTTCCTTCCTTCCTTCCTTCCTTCCTTCCTTCCTTCCTTCCTTCCTTCCTTCCTTCCTTCCTTCCTTCCTTCCTTCCTTCCTTCCTTCCTTCCTTCCTTCCTTCCTTCCTTCCTTCCTTCCTTCCTTCCTTCCTTCCTTCCTTCCTTCCTTCCTTCCTTCCTTCCTTCCTTCCTTCCTTCCTTCCTTCCTTCCTTCCTTCCTTCCTTCCTTCCTTCCTTCCTTCCTTCCTTCCTTCCTTCCTTCCTTCCTTCCTTCCTTCCTTCCTTCCTTCCTTCCTTCCTTCCTTCCTTCCTTCCTTCCTTCCTTCCTTCCTTCCTTCCTTCCTTCCTTCCTTCCTTCCTTCCTTCCTTCCTTCCTTCCTTCCTTCCTTCCTTCCTTCCTTCCTTCCTTCCTTCCTTCCTTCCTTCCTTCCTTCCTTCCTTCCTTCCTTCCTTCCTTCCTTCCTTCCTTCCTTCCTTCCTTCCTTCCTTCCTTCCTTCCTTCCTTCCTTCCTTCCTTCCTTCCTTCCTTCCTTCCTTCCTTCCTTCCTTCCTTCCTTCCTTCCTTCCTTCCTTCCTTCCTTCCTTCCTTCCTTCCTTCCTTCCTTCCTTCCTTCCTTCCTTCCTTCCTTCCTTCCTTCCTTCCTTCCTTCCTTCCTTCCTTCCTTCCTTCCTTCCTTCCTTCCTTCCTTCCTTCCTTCCTTCCTTCCTTCCTTCCTTCCTTCCTTCCTTCCTTCCTTCCTTCCTTCCTTCCTTCCTTCCTTCCTTCCTTCCTTCCTTCCTTCCTTCCTTCCTTCCTTCCTTCCTTCCTTCCTTCCTTCCTTCCTTCCTTCCTTCCTTTTTCTTTCTTTTTAATACAGTTTAGAAAGTTAGGTCCACACACCAAGAAATGTAAAGCTTATTCAAATGTCCCATTCCTATTCCACATCAGAAAATAGTCTAATAAATGTCCTCAATGATTCAAATAATCCAAAATTAAGCTCTTCCAACTGTAGCTCATGAATATATGGTTTGGTCCATAGCAGGCCTGAAAATAAAATGTAAATGCATCAACGGCTTTTAAGCGTTACAATCTGGATGTAAATTTCCAGCTCTGAAAGTCTTTAAACTTCTGCACACCAGAAGCCTGGAGAAAATACTTGGACTTCTGGGATCTTCCTACACTTGCATCATTTCTTGGCCTCATCACCACTCACTGCTGACCCTTATCTGGCTCAGTGGAGCATTTGTCTGGCCAATAGAGCAGATTTTATTTAGTAAAAACTAAGAAAAAAAGCACTCCTTAGAATACTTTTAAAATATTTAATGTTACCTCCTCCTTCTCACAAATTTTGCTGCCACTAAGTAGTTTTCATTTCTGTTAAGAGCATTTAAAAAATTCTAATCATTCTGCCATCTTCTGTCGCTCAGACAGAAGAGGTGGAATGTTCACCTACAGATGTAAATGATGTTTGCAATTCTGGTCACAAATTAGACTGTTGGCATAGTATTTAGACTGAAAAAAGCATGCAAAACTATTTTAAATGTATGTATTAGCAATGAAGCAGATTTAATCCTATCTCGGTGAGTGAAGCAGAAGAAAAGTCATGGAAGACTCATGGTTGATTAGGAGAAAAATTATCAGCAGGTGAAAAGAAAAAAACAGCTAAAAGCTCTGCAAATTAGATGAAAAGGTTAGGAGTGAAAAGGAAAGCTGTGGTACACTGATAGATTGTACTGTCCACCTTCAGTAGATGGAATGACACAGTCCAACTGCTGTTGGACTGCTGTGCTGTTGGCCACTTTTCTATCAAATGCTCCCCTCATCCTTAATTGTCACAGTTCTACTGAGAGACCAGGGGTTGTTATGCAGTGCATTGAAGCCCAGAAGCAAATGAACATTTACACAGCGCTGAAAATCAATGCCTGCTGAGCTATAAATAAAAAATAATAAATCTTAACTACATTAAAAAATGCAAGTAACTTTTTACTTCTTTCTCAAAAACACACAGCTTGCACAAGAAAGCCCTGAAATATGCTATATTTGTGCCAAGGACTGCAACACACCCTTCAACCTGTTTATCCTTGAAGACCATAATTAAGGAGGCCAAACTGGTTTACAGTCTACACAAGTTGCAAAAGAACAGCATTCACAATTTTTTCTCAAACACTAATTTTCCTTATCTAAGAATCTTGCTGGATTAACATCATGGGGCAATTAGTAGGTGAACGAAGAGATGAGTTTCTGTTGCAAAAAGACAGTGAACCTTTACAAGTTCTACAAATGAATAATTTGGACTCGGTTCTCGGCTGTATCCGAGCACAAGGAGACCAAACCCTCCTGCTGTTCTGATCTCAGGGCTAGTCCAGTACCTGATACTGTTCAGTGCTGCCTCCCATGTTTGTTGGAGCACTCTCTTTTAAACCTTCTCCACACAGAAATCCCCTCAGCACTTTCAGGACTGCCCAGGCACACTTTCAGTCCAAAAGGAGGGCAGAAGCTGGTAAGAGGACCACCCATTTTTAACAATTTAACACTGTTGCCTCTGCTAAGAAATTCTGATGGTGGCCTTGCTGTGCTACTCAGCTTTCCTTATAATAGTGCAATATTCATACAGAGGAAGCCTCTGATTTCTTAGTCCCTTAAGACACAATTCTACAGACTCAGATAAGTATTTTTCTTTCTCAGCAAAAAGGACTAATTGAAGATTACCTAGGAAAAATTGGCAAAGTGGACCAAAACAACTATAGAATAACTACTGGAATCACAAGGTACCATAAACACCTTTCACAAAGGGAAGGAGAGTGAGGGAAGGGAGAAATAAGATTTTCCTTAACCTTTTGTTAAGATTTAGCCTAATACACCACAAGAACAGCAGACATGGCATAGCAAGAAGCAGAGCCATCACCAAAAGCTCATCACTACAGGTGTAAAACAGTGTAGATCACCTAGCCCTCTAGCTGAACAGTGTCAGACCAGCAAGTGCCCTCTGAGTTCCCTGTGTAGGTAGAGGGCCACAAAGCTGTGGCCATGGGGCTTTGAAAGGTTGGTGTCTGATAATGGCTTTTCCATCAACCTCCTATCAGCATTTCCAACCACAGAAGTTTGCTCTGCACTTGAGGTTTCTAGGGAGGATGAATGAAGACTGATGAGGGAGGATGAAAGAAGATGTGGAAACCCTCAATTCCCTAAATTCTCATCCCTTGCACCTTTTGCTTTGCTGAGCAATGAATAAATAATCAGTACTAATGTTATTAAAACAATTTTGCCACTCAGGGTCAAATTCTGATAACAAATGCATGACCTGACTGGCCTGCAGAAATGCATTTGAGGACAGTTGCAACCAGTCTGGAATACTGTTGATCTCTACATTTGAGCTAAACCAAAATTACTTCTGCTAGGAACATGGGAAAAACTGGCACAAAAAAAAAGCTGTGACATGAAGCATTTGCTTGGAACAAGTACAACTTACTCCTGTCTTCTGTATCCTCCAGTGTGATTTTCAGAAACAATCAAAACAAAAGTGACAAAACCCAAAAACCACAACGAGCAAACAGCAGCTTTTAAGTGCTGTGGGAACAGAGACATTTGTTTAAGTAACCACTGTTTAAAAAATGCATACATAGTAACACCAAAATAAACAGCTTGCAACGTTGTTTATTTTAAGATACACAATAGTAATGTAAAGTGCTGCATGCTCTGAATTCAGGGTATACTAACATTATTTACAGTTGCGAAGAGCAGTAGGAAAACTGAGCTCCATGCCAGAAGACTCCTTGTTCAGAGAGCAAAGGTCAGTTTTCACTGCTTTTGCAGCTAGGAGGATTTCATCATGCAGCCATGGAAAGCTCCTGCTCTCCTTTCTCAAGCAGGTAACTCCTGGACTGCCTAAGAAAACCCTAATAGAGGCAAGTCATGCCTGCGGCATCTTTAAAATGGGTACCCAAGCCCGTTCCTGGGAAGTAAAATTTAGAGGGAGAAAAAGAGATCTTTGTCCTGTGGCTTCACTTCTTTAAAATCCTTCCAAACATGCCTGACTTACTAACACTAGGTTGTGCCAGACAGAAAAAAATACCCAAAAGGAGAAAAATAAAACTAGGCAGCAGTGTTCTGAAAGGTGACTGACTTACTGAACAGATTTATGCCCCTGTGTGTCTGAATTGCATTTGATTCTCTGCTGACAAAAAAATGTCATTGACTTCAATCCATAATGGAAGTTTGTGATATTTTTCTTCATAAAGCCTGTCTAGCTATAGGCAAGAAAACTGGACTTTTTTTCTGGCCAATCTATCGTCTATTTATTATTGTAATTGCATAGCTTTACCATTGTAATTGCAACATTACTGTTATCGTATAATCCTTGTGACTGCCAATAAATGAGCCAGAAAGAATCCGACTTGGATCTAAGATCCAAGGCTAAATTTCTAATTCTGGCAATGAAGGACGAAGAAAAAAAAAAATAGAGGGAAAAAAAAAAAAAAGCATTTGATCTGGAAGGCATTGAGATGAACATGGAACCCCACAGTTACATTGTTATAAAGTAATGTTCAAGAGTAAAATTTCATTTTAAATTCAAAATACAATCTCTTTCTTCCTGATACTTTTGAGGAAAGCTGTGTGTGAAATTCAGCAGCTGAAGACAGCAGGCACTCAGTCAATATTTCCTTGAGGTCATTCTGCCTCTCTGAGGGCCCAAGCTTTGGTTTTGAATCATGGCATCAAATTGCCATAAATGCCTGCAGGTGAAAAGCAGGTGAAAAAGCTATGTTTTTTACCCATATTGGCATTCAAACTTGTGTGTAAATCCATAGTCAACTCCATTTTAAAGTAAATTTGCATTGGATCCATGACCTTAAAAATCAACATTTGTGTTTTGAATGCTCAAACAACTTTTGGTGTTTTGGATTGATGTTTCAAAGAGCAAATGTTGGAGCAGATGTCAGATATATCGGGGGAGGACTAATCTGGGTGGGGGTTGATTTCAGACCTGTACCTTATCCAGATATTGCTGAAACTTCACAAGTTGTGAATGGAGAGCACTGTATGTATTGTGACAGTTTCTGCCTCTGAATATCCGAAAGGGAGGTGTTTTTTACATAAGTTTCTCAAGACAAAGTTGCTTTCTTTGTCAGTTTGACAGAGCCCAAGCCTGGCTGACCTTCAGCATCCACTCCCAGTGCCTGAAGGAACAGTAATTAAATATTTCTCTTAAGCTTAGTTCTTCAATTTGTGTCTCAAGCCCATTTCTATTTTCGCTTTGTAAGTTAATTTTGCAATAATTTTTCCACTGACAGATAAATGAAACGTCATTAAAAAAGTTGAAACAAATACAACATAAACTTAAACCTGAAGGAAGCCAAATTTGGGAAGCTTTCCTTTTGAAAACAGCTCTAATTTCAAGATACTTTTCAGTTTTTAATCGTTAATAAGAAAACATGAAAATATGAGAAAACCTTCAGGCAAGACTACTTTAGTGTAAGCCCAGGAATGTAAGATGTTTCTCAGCAGTATAGCTTCAAGTGTTTTTTTGGAGTCTAGTTTTAAAAGTGCTAAGCAAAGGCACTTCCACAGATTGTTCTACAGTCTAAAAGATTGGGGTTTGGCTGCTGAATTCCATTATTCCTGCAAGGTGTTTTGTTCTTCTTCAGTAATTTCTCCTGTTATCTCTTTGTAGCCTGTGCTTATTAACTGCTTCTGTACACACATACTCTGTCTAGGGCTAGATCTTGTATTTTTGGGATAGATGGAAAGAGCACTGGAAATAACAATACAGCTCTCGTTTCTCTCATCTTTTTTCTGCCTCTGTTACCCTTTTTGGGGAATAAGGGTCCGGATAGTCCAGGCTCTCCTCTGTATCTTTCTCAGACTCTCACCAGACTGGCCTCAGGCTAGTTTCATAATCCTCAAAAAAAAAACCCAAAAACCAACCAGTCCTGATGTTCAGCATGAGATCATAACATGGTGATCTCAGTCTGAACAGTACCTTTCACTACAGCAGCTCTATTGACTTCTTTGCTTAGAACAGTTCGAATTTCCCACCAGCTCTGTTGTGTGATATTTGGCCTCTTTTAGGGAAGATACTTTTTCATGGAGTGAGCCTAAAGGGTACTGAGTAGAAAGCTCATG
Source organism: Fringilla coelebs (assembly GCF_963513975.1). NCBI lineage: Eukaryota > Metazoa > Chordata > Aves > Passeriformes > Fringillidae > Fringilla > Fringilla coelebs. Next base: position 30,498,355 of record NC_140034.1, read on the forward strand.
AGTCCCCAGGCCTTGTTTTAAAGAGTTTTCCTTCTCAGCAAGAAGCTTGCTGCAGAGATTGTTTGGGATGCAACAGAGGATGTTAGAGCATTGCTGAATTGGGAAGAGCAATATTTCATCTTTTCAGCTGGGGCTTTGCACAGGATTCAGACCCCAGGAGCCAAACTCATGATAGTATCCCAGCTCTACAGTTATGTTTATTTGTACCCATTCTAAAAAAACACCACAGTCCTGTTTATTTGTAGACATTTAATTATCCTGCAGTACCTATTGTTTTGCGCTGGTTCCTTTGAAAGCATTATTGCTTTCTAAATGGACAATTTTTGGGAAATAAAAGGGAGAGAAAATGGCAAGAGCCCCTTTTTCCAGAAGGCTGGTTGCATCCAAGAGCATTGTGGGATGCGAGTTCAGAAAAGCCAGGACAGCTAAGATTAATTATAGTAGTAAATTGTCTACAAATGTTTTGGTTAGATATGCACAAAGTAGTGGGGTTTTTGGTCTGAGAAGCAGTTTATGGCCACCATACAACACATTCATAGGTTGCAGGCTGCTTAAACTTGAGGTGTAAATGGGCATATTAGGTGAAACAATGTGGAATCCTTAGGATTATCCTAAAACTCTGCAGTTCATCCCACCATCCACAGAGAAGTTCATACCAACTCAAGAAGCACCTCTCTTTCCTAAGCGACGTTAGATCATGCAGTAAAGTGTCCCTGTGTAACTGGAAGAAATTGAATTGAAAACAGACAAGGCCAAGTAACACAACTCTTGGATTACTCCACCAAAAGAATAAAGAAGATGGAAAGGAGAAGTGAATCAAATTATTTTCCCTCTATTTTTTTTGTTCACAATAATAATACGTGTTTCTGTTTAATTTCCTACTTTATATCTGAAAGAGAAAATCAGAATATCCCTTTATAGTTGAAATTAAGCACTCTTTAAACATTAAGATTTTGAACTGATCCCTCAAATTAGCCAACTTTCCTTGCAATTAATATGTGCCACTATTCCTATGCAACACCCCTTTGCTGACTCCCTCAAATATACACGCATCACTTTTCTGACCGCATAACGTTTCTTATTCCAGTTGTTATCACACATAGGATCTTTCTCCCTATTCACACTCCATAACCCTGAACAGCCCATTTGTGAACTATCCAAAGAGCTGTCAGCTATCTGCATATGGTCCTCAATAAGCAGGGGCAGTGCCAATATGAAATGGGGACTCCACAAGGTCCCTTCAGCCCCTTACTCTCTGCTCTAAGCCACCCTCCTGTTTCCGGTTTCTTCATTCAAGCACGAGTGGGATGCACAAGTGGGAAGCACCTGGCTGAGCCAAAAGAGGCAGCAGAAAGGATCAGCACTGGCTGGAAAGCTGTCAAAGTCCAGCTTCACATCAGGAGACTCCCAGACTGTTGAGGAGGAAAACATCTACCAGCAAGTTCTTGAAGTACAAAGATGCCTTGGTTAATGCCATTACACTCCCTTTACTCTCACTATTGCCTCTTGGCCAGCAGCTGACACCCAAAGTTCTTTCTCTTGGTGCTCCCTGGGAAAGATATTTGACAGCATTTACATGCAGTAATCACCACATCAGGAAAAGACCTGACAAAATTAACCAAGACCAAGACACTTGCACTGCAGTAGCTTGCAGAAATCATAGGCTTTCGTCTTCAGTACAGACCAGCAAAAATGTAACACTCTTAATTATATATTAAATGCTCCTTCATAAAGAGAAAATTCTCCTGAACTTCCAGTTCACAGAAATTCAGGTATTTGTACAAGCATAGCATGACTGTCATGCTCTTTCTACCGCAGGATAAAGCCGCAACAGAAGTGTAATTTTCTGTAATTCAGCTGCTGCAAAGTAAAAGACACAGGCCTTACACAGTGGTTTTCATCTGTAAATATGAAAAGCACTTCAAAAAGCAGCCACAGTCATTATGCCATACTGTTTAAACAGGGAAACTAAGGCATAGTGTCTTTCCATGGTCAGCTGGAAAGAGAAGTGAAAACTCCACAGGTCTACAAGAGCTGCCTTGTGCTACACCGTGCTGGGACAGTACTGAAAGCTGGGTCACAAGAGAATGTGACAAACAGCTGGGCACTCAAGACATTTGTCTTTCTATCATAAAATAGGGAATCACTGAAAGAGTTATTAAGTGTAATTCATGGATAAAGTGGCTAGGGCATTTAACACTTACTAAGTGGTTTTCTGCCTTCTCCCATTATGATTTCACTACATCTTTTCTGGCTTTTTCAAAGGGATCAGAGTTCCACTGGAATTAGTGAGGAGGAGGAGGACTGAGAGATACACACTGTTAGTCACTAATTTATGAATGATCTGCAAATATTTGAACACAAAGACTTAAGCCCTAATTTTTTAACTTACCTGGGAGGAAAAATATCTGCTTTTATAACAATCCATTTAGGTATACAGCATATCAACTAACAATGTAGCTTACATAATCTTTGAAGTTTTTTTAATTGGCATAACAATCTTAAGGTAATCTAGACTAGGCCATGATCTTACAAAAATCTACTCCTTTCACATATTTAGGACATGTTAAGAAAGTGAACAGGAACTTTCCCATTGCTATCTGATTTAGTCAGATAGTATTTCCACAGTATATCCACTTCAGGAGATCAAGTTCCCACTTTGAAATTATCAAATAAGAGCTTGATCCTGATGACAGTCAAATTTCTACAGCACTAAAAAAATTGATGTATGCAGATTTTTTTTAAACACTAAACCAAAATATTTTCTGCTGTTTACTGAGCTACTCAGAATTATTATCCTGAGATTGTAAGAGTTTGTCATGAGATGTTAAACATTTTATGGACATAAGTAGTCAACTGCTACAAATAAAATACATATTTTGAAATGCCATCATAAAAAGGTAAAACCAAGATTTAAAAAACTCTTTATGGCCTATCACCCAGTATCAGACAAAACAACCAAAATTAGTTTTGGCAGATTTGGGGATAGCAGTTAAAAATAAAAAGTAACAAATGTAAAAGCATGAAAACTGTATTGCCATCATGCTTAAAGTAACTGTAAGTCATTAGAGATGTCAATGATTGCTTTAGATATTACCAACAAGCACTGCCAATCAACTCTAAAAGCTGTAATGCATGGTATTCTAGGTATCATAACTCAAGGCAAACTCCACAACAACAGGAGTAATATTGTCTGCCACAAACTACTCTCTTCATTAGGCAGCAATAAGAATTGACATATCCATTTCTTTGCAGCTGTGGAACTGTTGGCAGAAGCGTGCTTTTGTTTTGTTTTGTTTTGTTTCCCCCACATAACTCTAATTTTACTGCCTTGAAACTCATTGTCCTGCTCATGGATCTTGAGAAGAAAGTTTTAAACACATCCTAAGGCTAAGCTGTGAGGTAGTATCACTGCACAAACAATAGCAATTGTATTTTCCTAAAAATATTTTTTATATCTGTGTATAATCATGTGCTCACACTACAGAGAAAGGGAGGAACTATGAGTTTTCTGATTACAACAGCTTTAGGTAGTGGGCCCTGAAGACATTCCAAAGACTTCTCTCCTCTACTTGACTGTGATCTTAATCTCCAAAAGCTGCAGTTCACAACATTTATTAGAGCAATGTTTTTGGAGTTTAAAAAGTGTTTAAACACTTTACATTCACATATGCTTTAGTTAAACCACCTTTTGCCCTGCGAGCCTTGCAGCCACAACTCTATATAAATGAATACTTGTCACTATCAGTTCCTTGTTTCAATTACTTTAAGGAATTCATTAATTGGACTTTGGTGTTCCTTTTCTTTTTCTTTTCTTTTCTTTTCTTTTCTTTTCTTTTCTTTTCTTTTCTTTTCTTTTCTTTTCTTTTCTTTTCTTTTCTTTTCTTTTCTTTTCTTTTCTTTTCTTTTCTTTTCTTTTCTTTTCTTTTCTTTTCTTTTCTTTTCCTTTCTTTTCCTTTCTTTTCCTTTCCCTTTCTTTTCCTTCCTATATTGACTCTGCAAAGCTCTGTAATCTGACAATACCAACCAGAGAAAAACAGTGGCTGATCCTATCTTTTGCTAGGCCACATTGAGCTTGCTCAGTCCAGGCTTTTTACTCAAACCTATGCACATACTAAAACCATGCACATGTTTTTTGCTGTTCTCAGGAATCCCTTGTTTGAAAATGGCAGGTAAAATATTAAACTGGGAAGTAACACCTAGCCACCTTATCTGATGATTTGGCACTGGCTGACCTCACATGTCACATGAATGAAATTCACCTTGCTGCAGTCCTGACACATTGTGTTGCCTGTTGATGAGGAGGAGGCAAAACCAGGCAGGCTGGTATAAAGATAAAAACAAGGAGAGGAAAAGGTAAAGCATAACTAGCTAATATCAGACAGGGCACTGTGAAAAACTCTTATAGCAGGCCTAGAAGAGGACCATTAGGTAGAGTCAACAGCTTAAATTGTCCTAGTTGCACCAAAAAAGATTTTGCTGCAGCCAGTCAGCCTGCCATGGATTTGGGGACAGAAAGGCAATGAAAGGGAAAGGAGAGCTGGAGGGGAAGGGTGGTGTGATTCATTTACTTGTCCCTTGCAGGATTCGCAATTTGGGGATTCTTTGGGGTTGGGGAGGGTGTGTGTGTGAATTTCACCCTATATATAACTTGGAATCCTATTAGAAAACAACCCAGTGACACTGCAAATCCAGTATTTCTCAGCATGCTATTTTTGAGAAACACACAACATATTTTGATCTCCAAAGGAGCACAATAAAGATCCCCTCTTCAAAATAAAATGAGAAGTAAAAAAAAAAAAAACCCTCAACCAATTGCACATGTAATAATTTCCAGGCCGGCTTCCTGTGATTGTATCCGATTATTTAAATTTTGGACTGTCTCTTTAATTTGAGGAGCAGGGAGAGAGGCGACAGATGGCAGACAGAATTGACTTATGTCCTCTATTCTTCTACAGAAGAAGGGGGAGTGCAGAAAGTTTGATCGAGGCAAAAGCTACAGTACATAGGGCTGGCTATAACTATCTAATAGGTCTTTTGACGGATCGGTTCGGAATATTTAGGTTTTTTTTCTCCCCCAGACGGGCTTTGTAACAAACCCACAGTCCTGGAGGTTGCCATGGGTGACGAGAGAGCTGACATCCAGTCCCAACTACAAATAAGCACATGACAAATGGGCCCAGAGCCCTCCGACAGCCCTGAACCTTGGTGACCCCCTAAAAAACCCAGCCTCCCCATACCCCGTGCCCCCCCAAAAAAGCATTACCGAGTATATTTTTTAAAACCGAAAGCTTGCACTTAATTGGAAACACTGCCGTGTAACTGAAATGCTTAGGACAGCATGTACAAGTAAAAATAAATCATGCAGCATTGTTATTTAATGCGCTGTGACATCATTTCCTGAAATTAAACAGAGATGACACAGATTCAGACAGTCCCTGCTAAGGTTCAGTTCAAACAATTCACAGATGTTTTCCTCCAGCCAGCAGAAAACAATGCGAGACTTAAAGCACTCTTCTCCCTCTGCCCCTCTTCATCTTCCACTCCCTCTCCTCAGCCTTTTCACTGGTACAAGGAGGTATGGCAGTTTTATAATACATGCTCCCGCAAAAATATTCTTTTTTTAATTTAATTACTCAGGCTGTTGTACTAAATAGATGGATCATTGTGTCACAAAAGCATCAATTTTTCAGAAGAAATAACAGATGTCTATGTAACAATGATTAGATTAACCACTCCCAGACAAAGCTAGCTTTTGAGGCCCACACACCCCATGACCCTGGGTTCCCTCTTCTGTAGGGGGTGGATGTAGAAATGTCAGATCTAATCTCAGATTCCATTTTTAAAACAAACAAAGCCCCACCCCCATCCCATTTCAGCTCTTTTCTTTTAAGATTGTGGTGTTTAAAAGGTATGGTATGTTTGGTCTCTTACTAATTCTTCAGGATGCTTTCATGGCCGAGGACTAGGAGCACTCAGAGGATAAAACCTTTCAGCCTGGGATCAGAAGTGTCATTTTGAGAAAGATTTCCGGGTTTATTCTGCCCAGGCTGGTGACACGGAAGTGCAGACAGGCAGGACAGGAGGGGGATGCTGATGACACTAGGCAGGGCTGTGCTACCAGCAGCAATAACTGCAAATGTTAATGGCCACCACCAGCCCTTCTGAGGAGACACCAGAGCAATGCTGGGGTACAAAGAGACACAACTCTGCTGTCCTGAGGACCGCAAGACCGCAGGTCAGGGGAGTTTAGCATTCGGGCATCGATTTTTCTTTAGCACTGGGGGGTGAAATCATTTAATCTCTCCTCACAAAAGTTTTTCCAGCTGAAAAATGAGCACAATATTATTTTGTAGGACATGCTTCCAACAGGGTGGTGTTTGTACAAAGAGGCCTGTTCTACACCAGCAGGCAGCTTATTACCTTGCTGAAAACACCACACAGGCGAAAAGCAGGCCTGGAATAAAACTGCAGCTTAGGCTCCTCCAGCTCTCCGACCCCGTGGTGCCCTGAGGTGGGAATGGCAGCCAGCAAACACACGTGCAGGTGGTTTTACAGGAGAATCAGAGGACACTGTCCATGCCCTGTGTGTAGGGCAGAGCGTGTTACAATGCCCTCCAACACGCACACTAAAATTCACTAGAATGACTGCACACTCCCCTATCATCTGCAGTCTCCCAGCCTTCTTCTTGCCATTTTAACGGCACAGAGGTCTGCTGTATTTTGGGTTTGGTTTTGGTTTTTTACAGTAGGGCAGGAACATCAAAGTGCAGAATGCTTCTCCCAGATCGCATCTCTGAGCAAAGCTGTTCTTCTGCAGTTTGATGTGAAAGTAAGCGGTTCAGCGAGGAGTGCAGTAGCCAGCTGTGCTTGTAACCTTTCTTTAAGGTATTATTACTAAAATAAAATATGGAAGGAGATATTTATGAAGGTGGGTTGGATTCAACTTCCTTGAACACTCGCTCCAAGATTGGCTTTGGTTGATGACATTCATCTCTAGAATCAAATCTAATGAATAAATAAAATAGCTGCCCTGTATAAAAGGCTTGATAAGCCATTAATCAAAATATGATAGATACACATTTTATTTTCAGATACACCCACATAAATACAGAAAAAAAAAACCCAACAAAACTGTTTCAGTGAGACTATTCATATTATCCAACCTGGACACATGAATATGACAAGTTAAGAAAATTAATTCAGGTAAGTACAAAAGCTGTGGCTGGTTCATTTTACTACCTTCCAGGAGAACTTACTCTAGCCTGACAATGAAACAGATAAAACCAAGATATATTCTACAGTAGACTGTGTAAAGAGCAAGACAGTCAGCCAGAAGATTGTGAAAATCAGGCTAAAATGACATTGTTCAAAGTTAGAAGACAGAACTTCAGCTAGCAAAAATAAAGCAGAAAAAACAGCTCAACTCCTCTGGCTTTAGGGGAGACATCCCAAATATCATCAGATGGGAACCAGGGATTTTCATTAAGAAAGCTTTAGTTTGCAAGCTACCATTGGTAAATCTGGTCCTATCAGTTATGATACACGTCTTCTTAAAGACTGTAACAAAAAAAAACCAACCAAAATAGAATTTTAACAAAGGGCATCCCTCCAGGTAAGTGTCAAAGCATAAATGAGACTCTGTTCTACCAGCTCGGTAAAAAAAGGTGAAAAAATGTTGCATGTAGCAAAAATGTAGTCTTTGGCACACTGCTGCAGAAATGGATGAAACACCAGAGGTACAAGCCCATAGAGTGGTATAATTACTTCCTTTATAACTTTCCTCTCTTCTGACTATTCTGACTTCTTCTGTATACATATTTTAAAGGTCCTCCATCCTTCAAAAGGGCATGGGAGGAGGGGGACTGGCTCTGTAGTTGCTGGTAAGAAATCCTAATTTCAGCACTGGTGTAAGCTGGATGTATCTATACATTTAAGCACTTCCTGTTTTCACTTGGTGATCAAATATGTTCTTTGCAGGGCAAATAGGGGAGCACTTGAGGGAGGAAAGCAGTGATGTCTGAGAGGCTAATTGAGTGTACTAAGAAGTCCTTAGCATAGAGGAAAAGGAGTCTTCCAAAGCTATGAATAAACTCTCAGCTTGGGTCAGATTTCTTGCTGTTTCTTTTCTTTAACCACCTTTGAACTCAACTAAAAACAGTCTTAATGTCAGGTTTACCTTTCTGATGTCGTAATCTTTATGTACTATTGAAAAGATTATACTACCAGACTAGGATTTCCTCTACTTTCTTAAACACTGGATATTATCCAGAAAAAGCATACACATTTCCAACCAATTCATCCTCAGATCTTTTATCTTCCGTTTGTGTTGTAATTCCAAATGTAAGACAGAGCTCAGTAAGTGAACGAGAACATGACAGAAGCTCTTTGCATTTGATTTCCAACAATAAAAACTTGCATGTGTATCCCATTTCAAATATAATTAAAGTTACTACAAAATGGAAGCTGTGATAGGGGTTAGAAATTGTTTTGAAAGACGCAGCCTGTCAGACACATTCATTCTACATCAGAGTTCAAGTGCCTGTCTCTTCAAAAAAGCCACTTAGGCCATTCAATTTTTAAAATTGGCTGCCTTAGGAGTTTGCAAACTGATTGAATAAAGGAAAAAAATAGCATTTTCTTTAAAATCATAAGTAAATACAATTAGTCAGATCTGAGTTACTCTCTTGGAATTTGACAGTCTAAAGGACTTCTGCATTTAATCCATGCCAGAAGAGATGGACTGCCACTGCCTCTCCTTCCAGGGAAATCAGAGGTTAATGATTTTTGTCATATTGAGACTAACAGCTAACAATTGCTACAGTTGGCCTTTAGTATTTTATTTGTCCTTTTGAGGTATTCAGAATAGGTGACAATGGCATGCAGTTGAGAACATATGTAGAGAGACCCCTGTGGCTTATGGAAAAGTTGCTCCATGCTGGTTGGGTGTTTGAAAAAAAAAATACAACCAGAGCTCTTTTATGTTCCTCTCCTTAATGAATGCATGAATGTCAAAATGTACCAATGGCCCATTCAGGGGGCAAAGCCTAAGCAGCTCCTTCTTTAAGAACACATCCTGAGACATAAAATACATTTGCTTAACAAATTAAAATAATGAGATAATTCAATTAGTTTCTTAAAAAAAAAAAGAGAGAGAGAGAGAAAGAAAAAAGGGTACATCAGGGGATTATTGTAATACAAGAACAGGTCATACAGCACAAAAGAGGCACAAACCAATTTGAAATAAGGTTAGAGTAGTAATGAAGGAATGTACATTGAATCATGGACTGTCATTGTAAAGATATTTACTTGAAACAATAAAATTGTACATCACAGATTCCCCCGTTCTGGCTCAGCCAGGGTAACATTTTGAATGGACGAGCTAATTTGAGAAAAAAGTGTGAGATCTTTAAAAGAAAGGAGTTTTCTTCCTTCCCTGCATGTGTTTATGGCAAGAATCTTTCTGAATTTACATTGCACTGGTCAGGGGTCTCCATTATCAGTTTGCAGGTCTGAGAATTACAGCGCAGTAAATCTTTCAGCACCTGCAAACTCATTAAAGCCTGGATGGTAAAAGGTTTGGGGCTTTTTTGTGTTCATTTAATCTGATTTTTGTGAGGCCATCCTCACCAGTGACGGCAAATTTCCTTAATTCATGCAGGATGGAGAGGGTCAGGAGAGAGAGGATAGAAACAAGGAAAAGGGATTTCAAAAAGCCAGAAGGACTTTCCTCAAGAGAAGCAAGAGGCAGTTGACTGTTTAATAAGCAAGTGTCAAATGCTTTCAAGGAGCACATAAGAAAGAAAGGCAGGAAGGAAAAAAAATAGATATCACAAATTTCATAGGAGGAAATGGAGTTAACGTGGAGGTGTCTACAAACCAAACTTGTTTATTTGTGGCCCTGCTTTTTGCTGTCTCCCTGTACTACTCATCTAAAGATACTCTACAGCTGAAAGAAAAACCCTCCACTCGCACTCACTCGACTTCCAAATTAAAAACATTTTACAGGTTAGTAAATCTCCAGCTGAGGTGATGTAGCAAAGAACAGCTGTGAAGTAATTTTGATAATGATGAGAATAATAAGCACATGGCAAGGTTCAGGGCTTTGCTGTTGCAGCTTCAGTGCTCCTGAATAGATAAAAGTGATTAAATACTCCTGATTATCCCTGACCAATATGTAATGGATTTACAGCCCTTTCAATTAGTCAGTATTTGCTTAGGACTCATTATTTTGTCTTTGGTTAAGTAATCAGCCCAGAGACTCATGTTCTGTCTAATTCCTCTGAGCCAAGTGGGTACAGGGCACCTGACCTTTGAAATGGCCATAGCTGAGAGGCAGGAATAACCACTACTCCAGCAGAGACACTGGCTATTCCAGCTAATCCTGACCCCACAGGCCAGATCAATGCACCTTAGTTTGCTACTAATGTCCTTACATCAAAATGATGGTTTAGAAATGTGAATCTATCTCTCCCCCCTTTAGCTGTGCTGCTGGCAGAGCAGTTCGATAGTCTCTATCATAAATAAATCGGGCCTCGGAATCATTGCAGTGTAACCAACAGCAGGATATTTATAAAACCATGGAAATTTATAAAACTTTGGTAGAAGAAGAGGCAGTTAATAACAGTTAGCATTTCAAGCCTTATCAAGTAAGAAACAATTTCAAAGTGCAAGAAAGAAGAAAATTGGTAATTTTGCCAGTTTCCATAATTTCCCACATGAAGTAAACTAGGCTTACTAGGTTTTCTGTGAAATTGTGTTTTGATGCCTAAGTGAAGCTATAATAGTCAACAGAACACCAACACAAAACCAATCACAAGCAGACAAATAAAAGCCCAAGGAAAGCACTGCTATTTCACATATTTAATCTCTCTCCCCCCAAATGTGAATATGGCCAGGTTTTAAGATTTATGGACTTGAAGAGAAGCAAAAGAGGCGCTTATTCTCTCTGTTACACAACTTAAAAATTAGGGAATCTGTAAGACTTCTTTATTTCCTCACAAAAAAGTAACAATGACAAGGTTGCAAGCTGCTGCTTTGACTTCTCTAGCATCCACAGTGTATGTCAGCACGCACACACACCAGGGCTCTCTCTTTCACCACATACATACAAAGTTTGTGTAAACAGAGGCCAGCAATAAAGAATCTAGAAGTCAGAGATTTATACATGCTAAAGTAAGAATCGCCCTTTTGCTGTCTGTAGGAAGATTTTGAATAATTCAAAGCCAAAAATGGTTACTTCATATATAGGTGGTGTTCCATGCTACGGCATCGTACTCTTTTTCTTTCTATAGGATGTGTGTGTGTGTATATATATATATACACACATATATATGCATAGATAGATAGATAGATAGATAGATAGATAGATAGATAGATAGATGATAGATAGATTTCTTTAAGATTTGTCATGATTCCAAGACCTAAGGAAAAAAAACCCTAATTTAAACAAAAAGCAACAAATCCTAAGACCTAATAACGGGCAAAAAATTGTGGGGATAATTGATTTCTAATAATGATGAATAAACCCCATTAGGCACATGAATAGAAATTTATTTTGGTTTTGGTCACCACTTACTGTGAGATGCTGGAAAAGCCACGCTCTCATGATATTTGTTGCTACTTTGGGGAAAATGCCTCTTTTCTTCTGACGCTTTTTGTCCTTGTCTGGGTCATCGTCATCTCCTGTACCAGGTGAGGCTACACTGTTGTCTAAACCATCACCTACAACAAAGAGAAAAACAGGAAGGAGGAGATGTTTAATGAACCAAATACAGAAGCCAAAAAATATCATTAATTGCCAAGACACTACCACAGTTTGGGGGGTTTTTATTTGTTAGATCAGGCACATACTGTTTCTCATTATATAAGAATGCTGATGCAAATATGTAAAAATTAGAAAACCGTGTCTCTCCAAATACTAATTTTGTGTTTCACACATGCATATATCATTAATTCAATTATAATTGTGTGCTTGACATAGTGCAGTAGCTCTTTTTCAATTATGGGATTCGATGTAGGAAAACCTGCCACAAGAAAACCCATTTACTGTAAATGCATCCCTACAACCATCCTGAATATGTACGTATAAGTAATCAAGTTAAATGTTCTGTAGTCTATATATTGGAGGCCCTCTGCAGAGGTGGCAGTAACCATGTCACCGTTCAGTGCACATAACACACTGTCAGATGAGCCCCTCCCAGGAACCATCACCTCCCAGCACACACACACACGCACTCACAAACACGTACACCTAGTGTGACCCTGCACACAGCATTTGCATGACATGAAAACTTCTACATCTCTGCATCAGTGGTTATTATCATTAAAATAAAAAGATGCACATCAAGGTAGAGCTCTCACTTAATCAGAACTTTCCATCAACATCCTTCTCTTCTGTGCTTTTCCCTGGCATTAATTGTGCATTAGCAAAAATCATTTACTTTTAACAGTCATAGTTATTTTTTCTTGCCCTCCAGCAAAAATGCCTTGAAAGCCTGCCTGGAGGGCATCTAAATTATGTATCTGAAAAACTCTTCTGGCAAGGCATTGCAGGACCCCTACTTTCTTAAAATTCATACGAGCACGTCTTCCTGTTTTTGGGAAGGCATCAATCAAGAGCAGCAATATATGCCATATTCCTACATTAATATTTGAACTAATAACTTTAAAAAAAGGAAAGAAACAAGATCCGACTTGTGGCATAATCAAATGCAAAATAAATGAAGAATACTGGGACAGCACTGAGACTTTATAGATTGCTGTGTTTTCCTTACACATCATTAGCCCGGAGCCACACGAAAGAGGAAAACAGAGAAGTGGAGAGTTTATGCTCCCTGCTGGTGTTTAAGAAGCCGAGGTCCTGGAAGGACATCTGGGAATTGTGCTGAGACGGTGGTTTTTGTAATTTAAGAATAGACATTCATTAGCAGTAAATGCCATAAATCCCATGCTAAGTAAAAACCTTGTCCAAGAAAGCCTAAAACAATAAACTCTGTGCTCAATGTAGCCTGAGCTAGACGCTCCATAGCTTCCTGAGGAATGCTATAGATTCATGAGCTAATTCCTATAGCCTCGTCTAGATCTGTAGTGCTACTAAACGAAATACATTGCTGCTACATACAGTCCATTTGCTTCAAAACTTGCATTTCAGCTCAGTCCTCCCTCCCATGCCAGATCACCCTTCTTGTACGGTGTCCCCTCTGAAAAACCGACCCTTTTGGACTGGAGAGACAGAAAAAGCCACAGCAAAGAGCTGGCAGATTAATTTTATTGACATTTCCATTTTCACTGCAATGTGATACCCTCCATCACATGGAAGAGATGACCCTCACTATTTACAGACTGACAGGCCACTTCATTACAACCACCCTGCCCCAAGGCAGAGCAGCTCCTTTCCATCTGCCCAAACACCAGAGCAAGACCCTGAAGTCGCTGCTCTGTTTCTCCTGCCTTTTTTTTTTTCTTCTATTAACGACAGAGAAAGGAGAGTCAAATCACAGTAAACTAGTTGAAGAGATTATGGAAGCTCTGAACACCGTAACCAAGGGTTTGCTTTTGTAATATATCAGTTATTTAGAAAGCACTCCTTCCTGCTGCTTTCTTCCCCCCATGTATTCCATCCACCCTGCCCCTCTCTCACAGACACGTGTGCGCGCGCACACACACACGCACACACACTTTCCACTATGCCAAGGAACTGCTGCAAGGCAAATTCTCACAAACACTAATGGCTTCTGACTGCTCCTTGGCAACCCCAGCATTTTAACCTGGGTGGATATGCTCTCCAAAATACAGACACTGGAGCTATCTCATCAGCTGTTCATGTGACACAGATGGAGAGTGGCTATTAGGAGCCAGGCAATGGGCCTTGGGGATCTGAGGTGCTGTACTGTAGCCTCAGGCAATTTTGAAAAGCAGTACCCGGAGATGGGGGGAAAAAATCTCTACTGAAAGTGCAAGTTTGAAGTCAGTCAGTCTGTTTGTCTATCTGTCGTGCGGATAAAGATATCTTTGTCTCTTTATGTAAAAGTAATGTGTGTATGCACAGGATGTGTGGAGCTGTAAAACTTCTGCTCTGCACCATCCTTTCAAACCACAGAAACACCAGTTCACTCTCTCTATGGACAAATTCCTGTCTGTCTGCATATACACTCCTATTTGTGAGCATCCTCAGCAGGAGTCTCCCACACTCTATATCAGTGTTTGGACTTTTTGATGAGGTTATTAATACCCTGGTTTGAAAAAGCTAATTGCAGCCCAAGAAAGAAAAGTTCAACTAAAGCTCTCATTGCCTTCCCAACCTAATCAGCAGTTGAAATCATAAGAGTCGGTGCTTCCCTAATCTGTTCCATAACCTCACAAAAGAAAATTCAAATATTGTAACTCCAAATGATATCAGAAGAAAAATACAGCAAGATTTGTTCCTCCTGGTGTACGACAGGCCTGTTAATCTGTAATGTCATACCTTTAATAGGACTACAACCACTCAGTTTAGTGGATGCAGCTTCTAGTGCAAAGAAATCATAGAAGAAGCCCATAACTGTCCTTTCCAGGATGAAATTATTTACTTCTGGTCCTAGCTTTCTTTATCCAAATAAATGTCAGTTACTTTAAATGGAGAAAAGTAAAATATCAAAAGCGAAATAAAATGAACAGATATGAAAGCCACCTTATGGCAGACTGGATTAACTGTATTTTTCACTACTGTATGAAGGAATCAAAATTTAAATAATTTAAATCATCATTACAAGAGATTCTGCTTATATGAACCATTCATATCTTGGCTTAGATGGTAATTTGTAAAACGAGTAGAGTCAAATCCAAAATTCTATGGAAATGGCAATTATAGAAGCATAGTTATCCCAATTTTCTAGAGAAGAAATTAAGGTTTGGATTTTGGTCCATTGTCTCTCTCTTTCACACAGAACCAAAAAAACTATAAGAGTGATTTTCTCCTGCTTCCCATACTGTTCACTCAGTTATTCTATTGCAAAGAGTATGCATGATTGCAAAACCCTGTCGGTGTTGCAGGCAGGTGGAGAATCCTTAAGTGTCACTGTCTTTGTGGAGGTGTCAAGGACTAGGCATGATTCCAGCCAGTAGAGAATTGGGCAATTTACCCAGCTTGTTTAAGATGATACCAATGCTATGTAATAACCCCTATGAAAGATGGACAGAGTGTACAAGAAACCTTGCAAAGGGACCCACCTGGGGCTCCTTAAAGACCTTCTCTTCCAGGGGAAGAGTTCGCTGAGGACACTGAAGACTCAAGTCTTCTTTACACAGTGGGAAGTTGGGCTTCCACACTGGCTCTGTGTTCAGGCACTCTTAGTACATGCTGAGGCTTTCCTTCCACAAGCTGAATTCCTTTGCATTGAAAGCAAAGGAGATCACCTCTTCTTTAAAAAATATCAAATAAGCAGTCATAGCAGGGTTTCCATTGCACCATAATTCCAGTTTGCTGCAAGCTGATTTCCTTGGACAGATAAGCCTGCAAAGCCCAGTGTTGACATAGCCAAGAACTCTTTGAGAAACAGACCAGTCCCATGTAAAGTCTGTCCAACCTTATTGTATCAATGATTTTTTCTTAGTTTGTCTCCCACACTATCAGTATTATCTCAACCCTAGTCTTTGTGTTCTTCGCAGAGTAAAAGCCAGCAACAGATGAAGCAAGTTTAGAAGTTGCCCATCTTGTCCTTTTGTGAACAGGATGAATAACAAATTCACAATCTATCAAAATGATAACTGAAAAGGATGACCCAGTCAGGCCAAAGCACAGAAGCCTGGTAACAGTCCAGATTAAAATTCTAGAAATAGTTTCTGTTACCATCATAGCAAGTAGAGCAGTTAAAAAAGTGATTTCTGGTAAAGTACATTTCAGAACTCAGTGTTTGAGTTTCTTCATCATCAGAGGGCCCTTACAGCTTTAAGGTTTGTCACACTAAAGGAAAAGAGAGAACAGCAGGAGTATCTAAACTCGGGGGAAGACAAGACACTTTGCCATTTTTCTAAAAATAGTGGATGCAATACGAAAGCAAGTTAAAGGATTCTGTAAAGGAAAGCTGTAGTGCACTATGCTGATCTTAAGTAAACTACTCTAATATTCCAGACTAATATTTTGATGGAGTGGAATATGTAGATATGTAGATATAAATGGAAAACAAAGAAGAAAATCTGCATGCAGCCTATATTCACGACTTGCAATTATTTGTTTGTACTTATAATGTGTCCATCTAGACACATAAATACTGCATATCATTATTAATAAGGACAGTCAGCTTAGTAATACAATCAATATCACCACCAGAGGAAAAAAATCTTAAAAATTTGGGTAATTATCACTGCCAAAAAGCTGGAGAAAAGTGTCTGAAGATGTTTTTGAAGATAAGATAGTCTGCACTTAAGGGAAGAATAACAGAGAGGAAAGGTCAGCTCCAGAATCAAAGACTCTTCAGGAGAATCCTTATCTTCATTCCATCCTGCTAAAATTATCAGGGTTTTAGCCTTACAGCTCCAGTAGATCACAGATCTTTGAAAGTCCTGGCTATGGATTTTTTTTTCCTTTCTCTTCCTCTTAATGATCCCTGTTCCAGGAAGTTGACTTAAGTCTCCTCACACCACAGGATCCATGCTTATCTCCTGCATTTCTTGTCCAGGGAAACTAAGTTAGGATAGGTTATGACTGCCAAGTATGGGACTTTGAAAATCACAAGCAGTTCAGGTGGGCGACCCAGCTTAGAGTTGTGCCATCACTGGCACTGCTCTGCCAGTACCAGTGCTGGTTTTGCTAAATTACTTTACTCCAGGAGGAAAGGAGCCATCAGAAGCTGTTCAGGGGGCTTACAGGCACACTGAGCCTGTGCTGACCTGCATGGTCACTTCTTCCTGGAGTGGAGTGTCCTCAAGTGAGCTGCTGTAATCAGACCACTGCATTCTCTGCCCTGGTGTCTCTGAGACCCCAGACATACGTTTCATGGTTCCCTGTTCTATCTTTCAGAGAGCATCTTGGACAGAAAGAAGGGTTGGACACCGGTGCACTAGAGAGAACAGGAGAAAACTTCAGACATACACCACTGTCATCTCTCTTCCTGCAGAAGGTGTTGTCTGGTTATTCTGTTGCTCTTCTAGAAGCAGGAAGGAGACAGCGACCTGGCCTGCTCTCTTGCTGTTCTTTTTCTTTCCAGAATAAAACCCAGCAATTCCACTGGGCTGATAATGTAAAGATGACATGTACGAATTTCACACATGTATGAATTAATAATTATTGCAAATTCAAATAGGAAGAAAACTTAAGATGCTATCAGACCCCACATACAAAGCTATTCTAATTACAACTTAGTTGTAATCTAATTACAACTTAGCATAGTTTGTCATTCAGGAGCAAGTCCCTATTGCCATCTGGCAATATGTGTTAAAGGCTTAAGGACTTGCATAGTATCTTCTATATAAAGTGTATTTACAAGAGGCAGAATGAAAACTGCTTATTTTCTGTTTCTGGATAGGCACCTGTCTAGAGTCACTAACACATCTTATTTGCAAAAAGGAATTCACAAATGTTTTATTGTTTATTCAAAGTAGGAATGACATTTCAGCTCTTATTAGAGCCATGCATGCTATAAAATCAGTGATCTAAGTCTTTCAAAATTATTTTCAGAAATGTTTCTTTTCACATTTGCCCTTTTATTATTTTTCTCCCCAAAAATAAGAAAAAAGACTGGCTTTTTTTTTGTGTGTCCTTAAATGTCTGCGTTTAAATTTCATGTTTATTTGTAAAGTGAATAGAGAAATCTTAGCAAATCTGTCAAATTTCAAAAATGTATTTTTGTAGCTCATATAAGAGAAAATTAATAAACCACAGTTTAAACGTTAAGCTCTTTTATACAGCCAGGAGGTTCATGGTTCGTTCATTGCAATCCAACATTTTTCCCCATCAGGTGAAAAAAGTGTTCCAATGCAGACAAGGGGCACAACAGTAAAGCAACCTGCTAATTACTGATCTCTCTTACGTTCCTGCTGTGCTAAACTGTCCAGACATGTTGAAGTGAAATTTTTCTGCGATTTTCAAGTGACTAGTTCATGGCCCACTGCCGTGGAGTGCAGGAGAAGGATGAAATGCTTTAGTTTACATGCAACATTTACTAACTGTGTGGGTTTTCCGACATTAAAGAGGGGACAGTGACCCATGCCACCTTTTTCACACTCAAAAGAGCACTGAAAAAACAGTCTTCATAGGCTTACCTCAGGCTTCCCTGGCCCTTAACACCCTCCCCCCAGGGTAGGAGCAGAAAGAGAAAAAAGAAGGGATTTTATGCTCCTTTCTCTTCAACTTTTCAGGCGGTATAAGCAGCATTTAGCAAATTCAGCCTCCAAATGGCTCCAAATGCTCTGAGCTGCAGGGGCTCATCCTTTGTTAGCCTCCCTCTATTTACACAGGATTTACGCAGGCTCTCCACTGAAGAGACCACATGTTTCTGACAGAAAGCACTTCCATTCACACTGCATCAGGCAACAGGATTGTAACCACTGCAGCTTCACGCTGACCTGAGATTAGGGATTTCAGCAACACTGAGATGGTAACAATCTGCTAACTAACGAAAATTATCCATGGAGAACTCTGCTGCATACTCCAGTTAAAACCACCATGGCCAGATAGATTAGGTTACTTAAAGGGGCAATTAAGAACTAGCTACTGTCAAGAATATGCATGTCCATCTACAAATAACATACACACAGAGAAAAATATCAGCAGGGGGAAAAAACAAATTAAAAAAAAAAAAATTAGACTGCAGCTTGGATTAAAACAATTTCACCCACTGGTTGAAGACATAAAGTGTAAAAACAGACAGATGGACACATATGTAAATGTGGCTGCATTTGTTTCTCTGGAACTGGCAAGTTAGTAATAACAGTATAGTTTAATAATTTATTTTCCATGGTATTTTCACACTGGTTAACTGGGCAGTGGTAACACTTATGCAGAACTTCGGGAGCAGAATAATTCCTTCTATCTAATTGCTTCTGGGGCAGACAAACTGAACTAAGCAAGCTCTCTTGCCTCTTCCTACAAGAACTCAGTACTGGAACCCAATATCAGTCTGGGGATTTTTAAAATTTGCCAATTTTTTAAAAATCAGTTTGGCCAGTCAGGATTTCTGCACTGAGATTTTTTTTCCCAGATTTAGTTTTGCATCAGGCTTTTTCAAAATGGACTGCACATACACAAACACAACAAATGTTGCTGGTTGGTGCTTGTGATTTTTTTGCTCAATAGCTTTTCATGGGGCAAAAGAAAATTGGATGGGAGCACAGGGCCAGAAAGGACCACACAGATCCAGTTTTTGTTGAGTTTTATTTTGACATTTTAATTTGGCAAATTATTTTGCTTCTGCAGCAAAGGACAAAATAATTCACTTCCATGATAGTAACTCCTACATGTATCTGATAACCACTTAAAAAGTACTAGGTATATTCTAAAGTTCTCCATAGTATATCATAATAAAGCTCTTCTGGGCACTCAATGATTCATTTTTAGTGATCTCTCAAATGCCCTTACCCACAGTTAACACTCAGATTTTATTAAGGAAGAAAGCAGGGACAAATGTCCACTTAAGTCCCAGCTCTCAAATTCAACTCTGCTTGCGCTGCAGTACCTAAAGCTAAAGCTTTTTTAATGTTCTATTCACCTCCCCTGTGTGGCATTTCTGCTAACACAGAGTTCACAATCTTTCAGCCCCAAACACAGAAGGCTGCTATCTTCAAGACATCCGAGGAATGTGCCAGATACTATCATCTCCCCTGCAATACAAAGACCTAGAAAGAGGCAGAGACCAAAAGGAGACCGTGCTGATCAGGTTACTAAAGTCCAGAAAGTCTTTCCCAGAATGCTAAATGTTAATCTTTGAACCAGAAAATGTTATAATTAAGATCCTTGTAGTTGGAGGAAATGCTAGCTGTAGAAGTCAAAGGTACAGCCATTTGAAGTCGTACTTTTTTGCACGTTTATCCTAATCTCGCACCCCTCATGCTGGCACAACTCCCATCAAGCACTTTGTTCTATTCAAGCAAAATTATCATTAATGTCAGTGGCAGTTTTGCCTGAGTAAGAAGTCTAAGACCAGATCCATGTCTTGGTCACAGAGAATTGCAAGCACTGCACAATTCCAGAGGAGATACACTCATTAAAACATGTGGTTTATGCTGATTTATGATGTTCTTCTATTTAAAAGTGAAACTTACATTGTACCTCACCAGGAAAGTGTTCAATAGACTTTTTTCTACGTAGTTTTAACTTCAATTCCCACCCTCCCCACCTCAGTACAAGTTGGAAAGTGTACTCCCAGTTTTTGGTATCTAGGCTGAAGGAAAGCATTATTAAAATAGTTTTAAGAATTCTACATGCTTCAGTAATTACTTTGCAGTGTGAATGTCAATAGCTGTTATTCTGTTTAAATTTTTCATCCTACTAAACACTGTCACACAAAGTGTTCTTGTGCTGCAGTTTTAGTGGCATTCTTTTTAAATCTTTTTTAAATATATTTTTAGAGAAGTATTTTTGGCATTCTCATAGTAATTCTGTTAAGAATACCAGCTGCAGACTGGCTACAGCTGAGGCAACAATAACAAGTCATTAAAGAAATCAGGAGACAAAAAAAATATTTTTCTTTTGCTGAAAGCACATCTCCTTTAAGAGACTATTTTCCTTTTTTAGTTCTGGGATAATGTTTTTCATTTTCTCAATCAACTGTATAAAAGTATACATTAAAGAGCTATATTTTGTTCTAAGTAGCTTTTAAAATTTATTATGCCATTACTTTTGTCATTAGAATAATATCAAATGTGGGTAAAATAACTAAGTTGAATTAAAATTCTACCTGCAGTTGAAGTAATTAAGTTCAGTTGTACTTCATCAATATTTAACCTTTACTATTTTGCAGTTGTTTATATATAGCAGAATGTGAGAACTTAAAAGTAGATGATGACTAACATCCTGCACCATTCTTCATTAAATCGTTAATGTAGTTTCTTTAAGAGTAAAAAGGAAAGCAGGAAAGGAAAATAGCAGTCATAGCAGTCATAGCATCTCAATTTTCCTTAGAGCTGTTAAAAGTAGTTATAAACTGTGAGATGTTTTAATGTCTTGCATGTCTTTAATGTCTTCCCCTTAGACCCTATGCTGTTTGTCACAACTGCTTGTTCAGGAGACAGCCCCTAAAATGATGCCCACCAGCACAACAAGAGTCCATGTACTGCCCACATTAGAAACCTCTTTTCTCAGGGCTGTTTAGTTATTAAGAAAGCACTTGCTGAAATATTACATGAATAAGATTTTTCTTATTCATATGAATACAAAAAATCACACATGAATAAGATTTTTTCATCATTGAAAAAAATAGGACTAGAAATGTAGCAGACAGTTATTCCTGAGAGATACTAAGTTAAAAACTTCAATTACTAAAGAGGACACTTGTTAGGCCACGAGTCCAAAATACACATTTGTCTATTTTAAGATGCATTAAAAAAAATGGAGGATGACTAAATGCTTAAAAAAAAAAAAAGATGTTTTAGTAGAAAGGTCTCAAAATGAACCACAAAAATTTTTTCTGGTGATAAAAGGTATACAAATGTGTGTTTTACATAAAATAAATGAAAGTACTGTCTCGATATGCATTCACAAACTCTTCAACAGGGTAAGAAGAGATGCTTGCTGCGAATGCATAGTTCATAAAAAAATTTAAAAGTACAAAACAACTCCGAACTTGGCAAGTCTTACATACCATAAGAGCTCCAACACCTATGCACAGTAGGGTGGATTAACCCGCTGGGTGCTGCGGACATATACATGCACCTCCTCCTAAAGTGTTCATTTGGCTGGCAGTCTGGAAAACGCCAGAATGCGAAGGGTTACGTGGGAACACTGAAAGTCTGCTCATGTAGGTTTAACTTCAAGCCTGTACTTTAAATATAGGGCGTTATGTATTTGGAAACACAACTAATACTCTTTGTAAGCGATGTGCTACTCAGCGCTCAAAACCAAGGACTCAATCAAGTCTTGCTCCCACTAGTGAATCATTCTCCAGATGACAACTGCGTGCTTTGGACCTGCCTGTATTTATTTTTGGGGGTACCATTTTTCAGAAGTCTTTTCCTCCAAGAAGCCTTGTAAACTGTAAACCATCTACAACTTACGTGCTGTGCCTATTGGATGCTTAAAAGTGGCTACTGGAAAGGCCTGAAATGTTTCTTTCCTTTGAAGTTCAGTAGAGGGACAAAAGGAGCAAGCATAAGGGAGGTAAAACTCATGGTTAGTCCCTGACAGAAAGGCAGACAAGCAATTTATTTTTTTTTTCCATTGTATATTTTTTTCTGATTTTTTTCAGGATAATATGATTAAAAAACAAGCAAAAAAAAAAAAAAAAAAAGGAACGGCTATGGTCATCTCTGTCTGCAGCCAAACTGTTCCATAGGATGCTTTGGGCTGCTTTAAGTGATTGAAAGTATTGACATACACATAAATCCATAGAAACAGGGGGAAAAGCTTTTGACAAAAGTTTCAATTAAGTGGATTTAGAAAATAAGGAAGCATAAGAATAGCAAAACCACAGGATAAGTTGTTGTAACTCTATTTTTTAAAAAATTCACAGCACAAAACTCAAAAGCACAGACACCCACTCTGACACCTGATGCATTGCCTTTTTGCTCATAACCTGTAATTTCATTTCAGGTCTTTCACTGTTGCAGAAATTATTACAAAACACAAATATGAAGTGCCTACAAAGTCTTCCTAGAACTGATTTGTGTCCCTGAGCTTTTTTTAGGGAAGAGCCTCACAAGTTGTGCTCCAGAGAGCTCAGATCACCCCACTTTCTTCTTCAAAGGAGTTAGCGTTGCCTACATGTAGGGATCCCAAATGAAAAGCCTGGCAAGTTATGAGACTTCCCTTCCTTCAGGTTCAGGTGGGTAAAATGGAGTTTCCCTCTGGACCTAGGTTCACCTAGCCAGTCAGCGAGCTGACCTGTCTGCCATAAGATCAAATATAAGCCCCACCAATCAAGTAGCAGTCCAGGCTAAATGTGCTGATGCAACAAATTTCCAGATCTTGATCACACTAGGCAGGGGAGTCATTCTTCTCAGTGATAAAGTCACTGAATGCACTCTTGAGGAGATAAAAAATTAAGAACTGGCTGACTTTGCACCATTTGAGTGAGTTATTCACCACTGACCCAGAACAACAGAATTGTCATGTTCTGACACCAGCTAGGAATGACTGTAGACGTGGTCATCTCTGACTCCTTACTGCAAGTCTGTAAGGAGGAAACAGGAATCATTTCTGAGCTGGTTTGTGGCATCAGTCCACAAGGTACAGTGTTTAAATACATTATACATTACAAAAAAACTTCACGCAGTCTCTCCATCTCTGTCTCCTAAAAAGTCGGTGAAATTGTGCCAATGAAAGGGCTTGGTACTTAAAAAAAAAAAAGTCCAAAAAAACCAAACCAAACTAAAAAAAACCCACAAAACAAAACAAAATCCCACCAAATAGGATCTCAGCGATTAAGATTTGCCTCAAAGACATTAACCCTCTGCTTGCAATTTTATAGTTAAGCTATTTTTACCTGTGTTTTAGTATGTCAGGTTTTAAAACTTAACAGAGATTTATACTGCACATAAGAATTGAAATAGCTAATAGCATTATCTAACTCAAGGCATTCTATTCCCTTTTTCTGTTATTGGCTCAGAAAGTTACCTTCATTAAATTTTAAGGAAAATATTTTTTTAAACTGCTCAAATAAGCAAGGCACAGAGCTTTCAATGAAAACTGCTTTGAAAGTAGTACTGAATATTGGTGGTGGCTCTTACATAAGTGAATATTATATATTTCTACCTTTAAATACAAGCACGCCACCACACTCCTGTGCTCATTTGAGCATGCCTATTGTTTTTTTGCTAATTCTTCATTTCTAAATGTGTATCAAAAAGAGAACATCCTGGAATATCTGTTAGAAGGCAGGTTCTTGGACATAATACTTGTGATCAAAATAGATGTACAAAGACATCTCATTTCTTTTCTCCTTCAGCTAAATAGCAGGATTTCCATTTTTGTTACTAGAAGCAAAAGCAAGCTTTAGCACTGTAATTTCAGTAGAGAGGCCAGACAGCTTTTTGTATTTGTGACTGACCAAAATCCTGAAGTATGAGCAGTATTATTATCCTGTCTCTATCTTCCTGCAGCGTATGTGAGAATTTGTTCTGGGAGACCAGAGGAAAATCAAGGTTTGTCATTTCCTCTTTCTACCTCTGATGAGCTCAATGCCAAAACACTTTCTGGACCTCACTTCCCCTGCCGCACATGCTGTGTTTCCGTTTTTGGGGATTACACACATGGAGCAAGCCAGCTTTCCCAGGAAGAAGTGCTCCCAGGGACAAAGATCTGCCTGTGCTGCTGGTCTCTCTGCAGTCAGGACACCTACATGAGCACCAGCCCTCACATTTGGATGGAGAGTGCTCAGAGAACAGGAAAGAATTATCACATGGAGCGCAGGTCTGGGGCCACTTTTCTGAAATGAACATCAGCATTGACAATTCAGTTATGAGGCACTGACAAAACCCCCCTTTTCAACCCTGTTTATTTCTTGCAAAAGAGATTCACCTGACAATGGCAAGAAAAGTTACATCAAGGAGATGAGACAGTTATCCTCTTCTCCTTGCTGGTGCTGCTTTCTGGTACTGATGGTGGCTTTTCTTGTATGTGATAAAGGTTCAGCAAATTAGGCAAGCCTGGGCCTTGGTTGTTGATGGTTCACAGATTGTACATCCTTAGCAGCACCACCCCATCTATTACTGTGGAATTAGTTGACAATACTACTAGTTGCACCAAAAAAAAAAAAAAAAAAACAAAACTAATTGGTCCCTGAGGATAGCTAGGTACTTTGGAAATCTTTTTAACAAAAAGAAAAAAAAAACATCTCCCATAGTGATTTGCCAGCCTTCCTATACTCTATCCAGCACATAGGGACTTCTAAATTACATACTATAATTGACATAAAATATCTGTCCCATCAGTGAATATCTTTATTAGCATCAAAATCACTCACAACTAGTGTTCCTCAATGTTATTAAACAGAACTTGTTCTAGGTGTTGCCTTACTAATTAGTCAGGATGAGCCCGAGGAAGAAAATCTGGGTCATGTTAAATTAATTGGAATGAGCATGAAAATTAGCAGAGCAAACTGCATCAATTTTCTATAGAGAGCCTTTCTTCATGTTGAGAATAAAAATGGATATTATGAGGCATTAACCAAACTGCCTTCTGTGACTGCCAAGAGGTGTGTTACAGTAGCCCAAAAATATCATGCTCACAGATTTTCAGAAGTTAATGAGACATTTCCAGGAATGGTAAATACATGGTATTAAAATGGGTGTGCCTCTTATGGGAAAATGCCAAGTCATTTCATGTTTATTCAGGCATAACAAGCTCCTCAAAATGAGCATAATTTAAGAGGTGAATAGTGCAAAGAGGGCTAACATTCAACTAATTTTCCTTAAGAAAGAAAAGATTAAATTGAACAAAAAATGAATTAAGAGGTTTACAAATCAACAAGTCAACCATCAGATTGCAGCCTCTGCTCAGTATATTCTCATCAGCCCCTGCCATGAAGTTTTCAAAAAATGTCCCGAAGGCAGGGAACAAAGCGAGCAGAACTGATTACAGCCACACTCACCGCCTTGCTGTCTAAACTCTGTTTGGCTTCCTAATGAGCTCACTAAAAACCTAATTCATCTCCCATAACCCTTCTCAGCCCTCCTTGAAATTCACCATTATGGAAATTACAGATGAAACATTTACAGGCTGTGTTCAAATTACTGCTTCTTCAACAGGCAGGTCCCTGACCCTCACAATGAACACAATAGAGGTATGTCCGGCATGAAACCACTTGAGCCGCAGCCTATAGAATAAAGAGGCTCAGGAAGGTTAAGACTTTTTCTCATGGTGACAATGATTTCCACATTAATGCTTTCAGTTCCATGAATATGGGAATTTTGTGGGTTTGACAGTATATCAAATACAAGTTGTAATTCAGAAGGGGAGAAATGAGTTGTACTGATGACAAATAGATGAAATAGGCTAATGTGAATTCCCAGCTTGTTCATGAGGAAACTCCCTCAGTTCCTCATTACATGAAGTCAAAATGATCCTCACGGCACCTAGCCTGTAACTGGAAGATTACTGAATTGATGGATCCTTAGTTTAAAATGCAGCTGTTTTATTCTGCTTTAGTAATTAATTCTTTTTCCAATACCATATTGATTAAGCGTAGACCCTGTTAAAGTTCAAACTGAGAAGAATCTCTAGTGACTTCCTTAGTTGCTCCAGAGACTCAATGAAAACTTCCTACAATTCCACCTGCCTCCTCAGAGTGCTGATCCAATGAACAGAAGAGTTTTTTTCTCATAAATTAGTTAGGCCATGTGGAGCTGTATTAGCTGATCGTTGCTTTTGTCTCTCTACTTGCTGACTTGCTTTTCACTTTTGCTGTCCTTTGTGCTGTCACACACAAAGTCGGAGTGCAGCTGCCAT
This sequence comes from Fringilla coelebs, assembly GCF_963513975.1. Lineage (NCBI taxonomy): Eukaryota > Metazoa > Chordata > Aves > Passeriformes > Fringillidae > Fringilla > Fringilla coelebs. The sequence continues at coordinate 30,524,933 of NC_140034.1, forward strand.
GCTGAACCCAAACCAAGGTAAAGAACAATTCGTACAAACTACATTTTTTTCCCCCACTTTATACAGCTGCAACTCCCCGAGCAGCATTGCACTCAATAAGGCCTCCTGGGATCCAACTAGCAGAGAAATCTGTGCTGAAGCATGCAGTCGTTCTGTGGGACTAAAGAGTGTTGAGGGGAGGAGGGGGAGTAACCTGTTTTCTTCAAGACTGCTCCACCTTTTGGGATAGAATATTTGCTCTTGCATTTTTAGCGGTCAAAGATCCTTATATTATCTGGGTTTTCACTTAAAAAAAAAAAATCAAACCAAAACAAAAAAACAGCAACCTAAAATCTAAAGAACAAACAAGCCCAAGCCACACTCCTAAAACACATAGCCACTTGAGACAAGAAATCACCACTTCACCTATAGCAAATGGCATGTGAGTTGTTGTTCACTAACAGTAAGGCCTGGCTGTCCATGGATAACCCCTGCAAACACAGCAGCAAATTACAAGAAGCAGCAATGACCAACTCAATGCTGCTTTTCAGATATCACCTGTGCCAGGGTGAATTCAACAGAGTATCATAATAGAAAGTTTCTTAGACTACAACCATTACAGCGGACTTTCTATTTTTTATGAAAATCAGATATACATTGGTCTGAAAACATTTCCAGCACTTTGTGATTATTATTTCTTCTGCTACCTACCCCAGCCCTTCTCCTTCCCTTTCCTACCATCTGAAAAAGAAACAGCTGATACCTTCTGTGTCTGCACACCACAGTTTGTGACTTGGACCCATGTGTCTGAAGGGTAGCATGCTGTTTGTACAGGTTTCCACGAGAGTGGTACCAAGTGATTTACACAAGTAAAGGATCTGAGAGAGTGGTGGGCACATCAGGTATTAGAAATCCTTCTTCAGGTGCCTTGTTAGATAACGAGCCTATTTAAAGGCTAAGGGTCTCACCCTAATTTCATACTGTCCGAGGCCCTGACTTAACCTCTGCCTTCCCACCAAGACAGAAGCAAGCTGGCTTTCAGCATTTCTTCAGGAGAATCCGCTCAGTTTAGACTCATCCAATTTATATTTGAAGAGTCGTGTAGCCAGGCGGGTGCGAGGATGGCAGTGGGCCAGGACAGCCCCCGAGCCCCTGCGGATGGTGGGCCAGCACAGATAAGGGCATTCCCCACCTTCAGAGCATTCTTCCTTAGGGTGAAAGGTCACCCCTCACAGATGTCTCCAGCAGACACTCCGTTGTCAAAAGGTTGCATCATGCAATTCATGCAGTTGCTCCTAACAATGCACTGTTCTTATCCAGATACGTAAACACGTTGCACTTCTAAATAATTTCCTTGTTAAGGACAACTTGTTTTTTTCCCCTGAATTTTGTTCAGCTATCAAAAAAAGTAAGGAACACTGAGAAAAAAAAAAAACAGTCTGACTCCCCTTTGCCAATTCACAGCTTAAAAATTCTATTTTCATTTTCTGTCAGGCTATTCAGCACAAGAAGATGCGTCTGGTTTATTCCCACAAAAGAGAAATAAAACCACCATATCCCAAAATGTCTAACAGCAAAGCATATACTTTAGAGCCAAAAAAGTGCACATATTTGGTGAAATGGAAGATTGTAAGCCTTTTGTCAGAAAGCTTACACAGTCAGAAAAATTTAATGAAGAAAATTCGTTTCAGCTCAATATAGCCTATTCCGATTTCTTTCATTTAAAAGCAACAAACATGTGTGGACAAGTGCAAAAGGGAAAATTCTGTGTGGCCATAATTTTTACAAATTCATGTTTGCCTGGTGCAGAAAGTTTATTTCTCAGGAAACACTTCAGAAATAATAGGTCCTGGTTGCTGCAGTAGCTCAGATTTTTAATTTCCAGTGCCTCCAGATAAACAGTATAACAAAGATTTCTTCTTTGTTGAGTGCAGTTATTCTAAGTCAGTTTGAAGCTATCAAACGTAATACAACACAAGTAATTTCATTCTAGAATGGATTGAAACAAGCTTATCAGGATTGTTATCTGTTTATAAATTATATATTTAACAGTAAAGTAAGACAGACATGGCTGGAATGTTACACATGGGGAAACACGATTAGAGATATGCCAAATTGCTCAACCTAATCCCAAGCAATAGAATCTTAAGGGCACTGGGAATTTCTAGAAGAATTAATCATTATATGTTGTAAAAAGCTCAATTAAATACCCTTAGAAACCAAGCAGAGATTCTTTCAGACCTGTCTGCAATATGTAGTCCTCTCAGCTGCAGAATGTTTGCCTCCGAGCATCCCTTCTCTTCTCATTCCTTTAGATACTGAACCTATGGAAAGCACACTTTGAGAAAAAAAAATCTTCAGTGCTTTCATGTCTCATATTTTATACACTTGGCCATCTTGAATTAATAGGAGTCAATGAAGATGTACATTCTTAAAAACAGCTGCAACTTCATTGGTCTGATCTACGAACTTTAAAGACCTTCGTTTTATGAGCTTTCCTCAGGGTAGGTATTTCAGTGTTCGAAAAACAGGGTTATGGACTGTTAAGTTAAGCACATGTTCTGCATCAACATTTTAGTTTCAGCAGGTTATTTGGTGCCAAGTTTGCCAGTCAGTATCATCAATTCGAAATATGTGCTTGTTTGTTTTTAACAGGTGTTTTGAGAACAGCACAGGACAGGAGAAAAGCAGTGTTAATATATTCATTTAGTATTTATCCTAATTCTGAAAATCCCCTTCCGTCTGAAACATGACAAAATTTCACCTCAGGTGTTTAAGACACATAGAGATAGAGCTGAAAAGGAGTGCAAATAAGTACTTCTGTTACTTCATCAGCCTGATGATTTGTTCACTCATTTCTATTGAACATTTTTTTTCATCTAGTAATCACAGACCTGGGTTTACATACGGTATAACCCATCTATTTGTAGAAAACTACCTTTTATTGTGCAACTGATGTCAATGAAAAAAGACTGAAGCTAAAAACCCAGTACCCTTTAGATAATGAAACATAACCATGGACACTAACTCTGTTCTTCTGAGAATCATTTGTTAGAGTTTGCATCACAGGACAAAGAGGCAGAAGAAATTAAGACATCTAAAACCAAAATTGCTTGCCCACATCAGCCATGACACAGAACCAAAATAACAGTTTGCTCCTAAAACTGAGTAACAGCAAAACATCACAATAAGATTTACACACGCACCACTGTCACATTTGTGGGTCAGTTGAGATGGTGCATCACAATTTCACAAAATACACACACGCAGATACACACTTCTTGCAGGTGTTATCTCAGACTTGGTCTGCTGAGAAGCCAAGTGAATCCCCACAGCGACATTTGAAGGTTTAAAAGCTCAAGTTTTTGTTTCTAAATGCCTATGAAAACATTGCCTATGCTCAGAGGCCTTTTAAAACAAAACCAAAGCTTTTAAAGCTTCAAAAGCGGTCATGGGAATTTGCTCATCAGGAGGGAATCCTAAATGAAGGCCAAGATTCAGTGGATTCCCCTTGACATGAGAAAAGCCATAGCCTGTCTGCAGTTCTACAGTTTCTTGTAACAGATGTGGGCTGATTCAAGCAAAACATGATAAACCTTTGTTCATGCTTTACATTTTACAAAATCAACTTTTAAAATGTCTATATCCCACTATTCTTTGCTCTACTATTAAAAACCCCCCAAAAAACAGTACCCCCCCCCCCAAAACCTACCAAACAAAGACTACAACACCACTATAAATCACCCCTATGAACAAAACCCCTATCTTCATGGATACTTATTGCATCTATAAGACCACCTTCCAAAGTCATTAACTTAAATGTAAAAAAAAAAGGAGGAGGGGTGGAACTTAAACTTAGAATTTCTAACATTATAACCTTAAATACTTGTAGGACAGGAAGGAAAGTGACTGTTGCTTTTTAATATATGGGAGATGACTTAGAGAAGGCAATATTCTAATGCTATGTTAAAGGCCTAAACGACTTTGAAAAACTTTTTATTTTTAAAAGCCAGTGTTTTCTATCTACGGCATTCTAAGAAAAAAAACCAAAAAAAGCAGTTCCTAACAAGTTGTTTAAAGGACTGTTATAAAAAGGCAGCTAGAAAGTAAAATTTGAGTGGATCAAGCCTGCCAACTCATAAATAGCATAAGAAGCCTGGTGTAAATGAAGGCTTTCTTCTGAAAGTGCGAGATACAGCTTTTACTCAGCTATAAGGTAAAGCACACAAGTAAAAACCCCATGATTTCACCTGAATTTAACAGCAACATTCCTGCCAACAGACCTTCTCCATTTTCCTTTGGATTGTAATTATCTCGTTTTGCTCACAGAAGTTACATCTTGCTCCATTGAAATAAGACAGACAACTCAAGAACAGCTAATGAGAATGGAGAAGGCATAAGAGCAGAGGATATTATGCTGGGGTTTTTTTTACATTCAAAAGCAATATCCTTCTCAAATAATCTAAAATAAAATTATTCATGCTACAACAAACAGCTGTTTGATGGAAGACTGTAAGAGAGGACCAACACATGGATCCTCCACTGGACATCTGGCCATGGGTGAGTATAACCTGCTCATTACAGGCACAGTACAGAACCCTTTACATCCAAGAGTACTGCAGTGGCAAGCAAAGCAGGTCCCAGTGGATGGTTCGAGGGTTTTCCTCGGCTGCAGGGTGCTCTTTGCATAGTTTACAAATTACGTGCTCAGTCTCTCAAGAGTAACTGAACCTTACAAGGAAATTCTCTAAGGAAGCATGTAAAATGTTTATATGTGAATAAATAAGGGAAAAAAACCACACACACACACACCTACTAAGAGCATGAGCAGCTCCTCTGAGCTCATGTAAGGCAGTCAGGAAAGTAGCATGAGAAACAAACTCAAATCTGTACTCACTGATTATATGAAGACAAATTATATAGAGATATTTTTTTGCTGCACAGGCACACTAAGATTGAATCAATTCTGCCTTCAGATGTACAGACTGTGCTCCCACCAACTCCCACTGAAGTCAGAATTTGACCTATTGTGTACTTTACATTCACATCAATGAAGTCACTAAGAATGCAGAAAATTGCTTTAGAAAGATGTAAAATTCTTTACTAGTTCTAAAATAAGAGGACAGCTTATTTCTTTTAAACAAACCAGATTGATAGCCATTTGGAAGAGCTTAAAGGAGGGTTAATTGGCATACAGTAAACCTGAATTCTGACAGTGTGGACTTCTAGCTAAAATGACATTTTCTTTGGTGGTCTTAGGACTGTAGGATTAGTTTACAAGAAAGTAGAGAGGGGTTTGAAACCAAACCCGGAATGTCAGCGATGAATTACCAGAATAGAAAGGCCTGCCCAAATTCAGATTCAGAAGGGAAAACAAAATAACAAAAAAGGGGCAAATATGTAGCTGAAGCTGAGTTATAGATTAATAGCATGAATGAAAGATCTTTAAAAACAAAAAAAGAAATCAATAAAGCCCTTCTTTCATAAAACCTTGCTCATACACAGAACTTTATCCGAAACTATGCTCAGAGCTGGGAATATGAACTGCTAATAACATCTAACTCATGGAAATTATTAGGATAGCCAATTCAGAAATAAATGAAAGTGTTTCATCTATCATTGCAGATATGAACCACAGAAGATTTTCTTGAAATAGATAAGGTAGGATGAGTTTCGTTTTCCTGAGAGAAGAAATGAGAAAGCAGGAGCATATAGAGTGTAAGATATACAGTATCAGCTATGTCCAAAGTAAGTTTGTGAACTTAAGAGAATTTCCCTTTAAACTGAAAGATCATCCCTTAAAACTAATATGGTACACTAATATAATACTCTTTATTATGTCTTTTTAACTGGAAAACTGCACTGTAACTTCTCTCTTGGATGAAGTACGAGCACTGCAGTAATTTTTTTCTTTTTAAGATCCTTTCACAAGCAAAGAACAGAACATACAGAATTGTAAGTCATATGGGATGTTAGCACAGATCAGCCTATCCACGTTTCCCTAAAATGAAAAACATCTATATGCATTAAGCATTTTGGTAATCCCTAAATCAAAACTTAATTTTGTAATACTATATACTTACAAAATTTACCTTTTTACACAAAATGGATAAAAGACTGCTGACTAAATATGTCTAATAAAATAAAGTATTAATTAAGTTTAACACTTTGCATCTAGAAATATGTGTCTAAATTTACCACTCAAAAAAAAAAAAAAAGCTATGAACCAGAAATATTTTCTTACTCAAATACGTTTTCACATTGTGACAGATGTTTTGCACAAAATATGCTAAGTGTCTGAATACACAAAATGAATCTTAAGTGAACTCAGAAGCACATGAAACAAAATCAAGACTCTAATAAGCTAAAGTAGACAAAACTTACCAACATTAAGGAACATATTTGTAGCTTTTGGTTAGAGCAAAAGTGTCAGTTGAAAACAAATCCTACAAAGGCTGAGATGGTCAATATTAACCCCACTGCAGGCCTCTTGATTTCAGTAACAGGACTTGCAATATGCAGAGTAACACAATGTAATAGCCTTTCCCAGACTTAGGCCCTACTTCAGCTGCAATAGGCACTTCTGGAAATGGAAAGTCTATGCTGAAATATACATAGGAGATTTAGTCCTTTGCCATTTCTTGCCTAAAAAAATATTTGCCATCTCCATAATGCTAACTATTACATCAAAATCTTTAAAATGTGTCAGATTATAGTTTGGACTTCATCTTAATACTGAGAAATAAAAATAAAAGGCATTAATGAAGAAATAATATAAAGGTGACAGCCTTTGGCTGTAGAGAACACATGGGGCTCTAATAATTTTCTCAAGGCAGAGAGATGACAGTTACACTCATTGGGTTTTACATGTTCTATGGCCTGAGTATGCTTCATTCAAAACTGCTTTATTAACAATCTGAGAGCACTGAAAAATAAGAAAAAAAGAATCTTGCTATAAAAACTGACATCCTCCTTTTTTACTTTTTGCAATCATTTTCTTTACGTAAAACATAAGCAAAGAAAAATAATGTTTGGGCATGAGGTGGATGCGCAGCATACACAGTTGTTTTAAACAAGGGAATTATGTACCCAGCTGAATGGAAGCCCATGAATACCAAGCAATATAATCAAGTCAAAATTGCTGTTGCCTCAATGATGCACTTGGGATACTGTTTGAGCTCCAGGACCTCAATATGTTAGGTACTGTACAAATAAAGCACAAGGACAACCCCTATCTCTCTTTTTTTTTTTTTTTACTGGCGGAAGCCCAGTGTACCTCCATTGATTTCAGATGTATTAGGAAGGAGGGGCCTGATCCAAAGCTCACTGAAGTCAACCAAAGTCTCTTTCTGTTGATTTAACAGGCTTTGGATTAGTCCCTAAATAAGAACAGATTTTGGCTCAGCTAAAGGATTTCACTTAAGCCCTCTGCTTGTTCAAGCATCTAGTAGGAGCTAAGAGAACACTGCGGTCCTTCTGAGTAGGAGGCTGTGCTCATTCCAAACTATCCCCTTTAACAGATGTACAGGGTCAGGAGTCCCACGAAACGGAGAACCGTCAGTAAGCGGTAAATCTGAGGTGCGAGGAATTAGGAAGGAAGCTTCAAGCTGAAAATTTTTGATTTGTGCTATTTGTGCCATGTTCCGTCCTCTTTAGGCGGGAGTGTAAAATTAGAGAGGGAGTTCATGTGAGTTTCCCAATTTTACGCTCGTAAATTATTTAAAACCTTAGCACCAAGTCCCGCAATAAAATTATATGTGTATTTGCCATATTCCCTCTGCTGAACGCCCCGTGAGCGAGGGCTGCCTTCAGTCAAGGTATGACCAACTTGCAGCTGTACGTGGAGAGGCCCAAGGAAAATTTAAATATATGTAATTGCTTAAACAAGTCTCGCTGTGGTAAGCTGGTGGGCATAATGCGAGATTATAAGGAAAAGTGCACTCTTTACTTATTTAAGAATTAAATGCCAGGGCTGTCAAAAAATTTAATGGTACAAATCACATATTAATAGAGAATTTGCTGAATTCCCCTGTCTCGCTTTCATGGCTGCTCCACCAATCCTTGTCAGTTATAGCAAATGCTTTGTTTACACAAGAAAATAGAAGACCCCAATCCTAGCCTGTGCATGAGGAATGTAGAGTGCCAAGGGTGTACAAAGGTAACCATCCATAAAATAATTTGAGCTCATTCCATGAGTTATGAGGCCAGCAGTTTAGGACAGCACTCAGTGCAAGTTTGAGCATCTGGAGTTAGCAATGGACTTCAGCATCAGAGCAGCTGGGAAGTCAGTGAAGCAGGGGGAAACCACTTTGTCTTGCTCTTTCCCGGGCTCACTGCCCTGGTTGTAGGTAGGAATAGGGTCACCAGGGCCATTGTGCCAACTATGCCACCAGACTATTTCCCTGAGTTAGCTCCTTATGCCAGGGTAAAGACAGCTTCACAAATAACCTAAAACCAGACAGGCTTTGGGGCTGTCACTTATAAACCACCCATATGTATCAGTAGAAAACAAAGAATCATTTACTTTCTCCAACTCCACGCCTACCTGAATTAATATATTGAGTACAATCAAACACAAATAGTCAAATTCCTTTAAGTTGAGTTTACTGCAAAGTTTTAATCTCTCCAACAGAGAAATTTTCAAAACTGTTTTTATCTAAAGAAATTAACTGATCTGAAAGCACAAATTAATTTTTCTCTGAAGCTCAATTTAACATATCAAAACCACCAGAGGAGAAAAATTATTCAAAACTTTGTCGTGCAAATATAAAAAAACACAGTGCTGATTAACATTTTTCCTCTAGAATGTAGGGCATGATGAAATTGTATTCCAAAATATATTAGGAAATATTAGAACTTTATGACTTTTTGTAGATACCACATGTCTTAATGGTAGTAGTTCCTATGGAAATATCTGAAAGCAGTAGCACCTGCTCTTTCTACTGATTCCATGCAAGAAGGATCAAGATCTTATGGGAACAGTGCCTTTTTCTTCTCTCCTCTGAGAAGGAAGTACTTATTTTAACTGACTTACACTGCCTTCCTTCAAACCTTCTCTGGACAATCCTCCACTGATTCATGAACAAAAGACAGATCTTTCAGGAGTACTGTAGCTGTGATCAAGACACCTAGTTGGTGTATTTTAAAATATTATTCTTAGGTTCTGTAGAAAGCCAAGCTACTAAATCTAGATTGGTGTGCTTTAGACTAAAGACGGTAATAAACAACTGTAAAACAGTAACTCAAAAAGATTATCAATTCCCCCTCAAACAAATAAGATGTATTTCATAGTTAACAAAAACCACCTAAATAGGAAGCAGACTATTCATGATAGTGCTGCCATCTCTGATGCCCTAAGCTTTTATTCTTAGCCACCACTGCCTTTGCATCTGCTGAAAACTCACAGGCAACAAAGCAGGGGGTATACTACATCTTCTCATGCCAGGACGAGAAAAATCAATGTCCATCTTTAAAAGACAGAGCTATTGATGTGCAAGGTCACTAAGCATCATAACCCATTCTATAGCTCTAGAGTACTAAGGAATTCCTAAAGAAGGAAGAAAAAAAACCAGTGCATTTTATAATCTTGTTTAAAACCAGCATTACCCTTGAGTCCCTAGGAGCTAACTATGAACACAGAATCCAAGTTTTCCTTGGTCTACAATTGCTATGCTCATTCAGCGGGAGAGAAACAAAACCACTAAACAAGGAATACCCATATATAGTGATACAATGATTTTTCAAAGATTGGAAACATCACTTTAGACTTTTCATCTTTATGGAAAAGTCACTAAAGAAGCAGTGATGTGATCCATGCCATCATTTTTTTACTACCTCATAACCCTTGTCCATTAAAGACAAAGTTATAATACAAAGTTGAAAGATAAAGGCTATTTCATTCCCATGTTCTCACCTTTGTGGAAAAAAAGAGGAAGTGTTTTCAAACAATACAATAATTTACAAAAGCAGTGTATCCAGAGCTTATTTTATGTAATCCAAGGAGGCCAAGAGAAGAACCCACTTGAATTTTCTACATAAGCATGCATCCCTGGAGTACCACAGCAGTCCACAATAACAGATGACCATTCCATACACTCCACGGAGCTCCAGAGCCCGCTGCACAGACGGGAAGAACGCGTGTCAGACAGGGCAGGTAACCTACACAAGGTCCCCTCAGATTCACTTCTGCTCTTTGCTGCTCCTGGGCACACAGACACACCTTTACCTCAGGAAAGGCTGAGAAGCTCCAGGGGAGCCCACCAAAATAACAGATGTCTTCCCAGTGACCATGCTTGTTATTTGGATAATGCCTGCAGGTAGTGGGATAATTAAGGTGGCCGTCACTGTTCCCCTCTATTATTCTCTCTTTATGACTACGCTGCTTTTTTTTTATAGGTCACATAACTCCAGAAAGTTGCAAGTCTAAATTTCTACATGTGTTTTCAGGTGTACTTTGTTATTCTTGTAAACATTTTAAAATACTCTTTTGTATTTAGTGCATGCACAAAGATTTTCACAAACCAGTAGAAAACACTGGTTAAAATGGCAAACATTTACTTGAAGATAATATCCTAGAACATATAGACATCTCATTTTAAAGATCCTCTGCTTAGCAAGACTTACATGTAGATGGCTTGATTTTTTTGTGAATGAAAAACCTTTCTGAATTAGACGATAACTTAAGTGAATAGGAAGTTAGAAAATAGGAGAAATTACTCACTTTGGCCTATATAAATTTTTCTGCAGCCTCAGCTCCAACTTTAACAACCTGTAGTACCTGTTACTAGAAATTACACTAAAAAAGTACATTTAGACACCAGATTTTAGGTTTATTCATACCCTGAAATCAGTTACTTAAATGAGAAGTGATTTTATAAATGAAAAACAACATTTTACAGTAATTCAAAATCAGAATGGTTTGAAAATTCAGAACTGTAAACAAATGCATCACATTATCACATTAAGAGTTAGATAAACACAGCTGTCAGATCTGCTTCACCTGTCCTACTTCCCCTGCTCTATAGATACAAAAGCTGCTCAGAAGCTCTAAGAATCATGGAGTGGTTAGCACTCCTCTTCTCAGGCAAAAAGATAAGGCATTAAGACAAAAGGCCAGCATACTACAACGTGTGGTGCCATAATGCAGTGTTTGATGCTCTAGAGGGCCCTCAACAAGTACTGTACAGCAAAAAAATCAATTGAAAATCAGCATGATAACAGAGTATGAGTTGCCCTGTAATAGCCTTAAGCCCCACAAGGCTGCCGGGGTCCCTTTCATTCACCAGGCTGCCCTGAGCTGGGTGAGCCTGCCCTCCCACCCTGAGCGCTCTGGATAGGTCAGTGCCCCATGGCTTTCACCTTCCTTCTGGTGCTGGTGGAGCTAATTTCCTTCACAGTGGCTATTATGGGGCCATGTTTCCAATTTGTGCTGGAAACAGGGTTGATAGCACAGGGGTGGGGTTTTTCTGTTGCTGAGCAGCACTTGCACAGAGGCTGGAGTGCGCAAGGACTTGGGAGGACACACACCTGGGACAGGTGAGCCCAGCTCACCAGAAGGACATCCCCACACCATACTGCTCAGCACACAGAGCTGTGGGAAAGAGAAAGGGAGGATGCCCACAGTGATGCAATGGCTGCCCCAAGTCACTCTGACGTATGGTGGAGCCCTGCTTCCCTTGAAATGGCTGAACACCTGTCTGCTGAGGGGAAAAACTGAATGAATTCCTTGTTTTGTTTTACCTATTGCATTGTCTTTATCTAAACCCATGAGTTTTTTCACTTTTGCCCTTCAGATTCTCTCCTCCATCTCACTGGCAGGGGGGAACGGGGAAGTGGCTGTGTGGGGCTGAGCTGCCAGCTGGGGCTAAACCACAACCACCTTGCACAGTAAGGGAAACTGACAGTGGCTCTTTTAAACTTTTAAAAGTGGAATTTTATTTTTCTTGGCATAGATTTGAAGGCTTTCAGATCTCTCTCTTTTTTTTCTTAAATAACTGTCCACTCCAAGCAAACCTACTGATTTTTGACTATAAGCACCCTATCTGTGTAAGCATACTGCTGCATTAAACAGATCCCTCCAATCCTTTGGAGGGAGTTACGGAGGTGATTCCTCTGCCATGTTTAGCAAAGTACAACTCTAGATGTACAAGAGAAAGAAATAGTGTTCAATTCCATGCAAATTGTTATGCATGCAACAAAATGGGCCCACAAATATTTCACTCATATGGTAGGTTTAATTTCAATATTTCTTTAATTACTTTCCAACAATGTCTGGTTTCTGTTGAATTTACGCTAGTACTTGGCATTTGATGCAACCCCAAAAAGATAAGATACATATGTCCCCTCTTCACAGTCTTGGCATTTTTACCTTAACTCAGGCATCGAAGGGATTGGTTTGAAAAATTACCTTGCTGATTAGATGGGTTTTCTGGTAAATACATTGCATTAATCCTTACATTCGGAATATGACATAAGGTATACAAACGTTCTGTCTGACTCAACAGCAGCATAACATGGCTTAAGGAGGACATGTACACTGATCTCTGTGAGCAAAGAAAGAGCTAATTGGGAGTTAGATTCAGTGTGATTATCAGCTTGTTTATGATAAGGGAGTACTCTTCTGAATAGCACTGTAAATTCATTCCCTGATTGTGGTGTTAAACCACAGCTCACCCCCCCTCCTCCCCCCCGCCTTTTTTTTTATTTGGTTAGAAGGGGCTTTAAACTATTTTAAGCAGATGACAGTGTCATGCTTTGATTTTCGTCCATCTTAAAAAATAAATCATCTACATGAGCCTGATGTCAAATTTCACTTTCTAATAGGAGAAAGGCACATTTTAAATGTTTACAATAAGAACACATTTGGGTAATTTTTCCCCATGTCATTATGAACATTAGACTGACCCAATTAATATGAGATGTTTCTATGCTGCTGGAACAGACCGTGTTACAGAAAGAGCCATTTGTGCAACCTGTTCATGATTATGGGCCATAAGGACACAAAGATGGCATAGACATTTGTGGACCATCTGAATTCTTACAGAGGAACGGAAAAGAGGGGGAAAAAAAAATTTTGTTAGCTGACTGTTGTGGGTCATGTTTTTTAATCCAGAGTATTGGACATGTAACACAGCAACAAGAGCTGATCATTTTGTTTAATCACCTTTTGGATCTGTGCCAGATGGTCTCTATTGAGAGCGCTGCAAACAGAGAGAGATGAACTGCGTCTAACATGCCACTAGAGCTTTCCCGTAAATGTCTGAGAACTGAATCCAACAAGAATTTAGTCTCAGAGCAGAAAGGGATACATTTAAAAACTATGTGCATTAACTATACTTTTCCCCATAGAATCCTCACTTGGCATGAATAATTTACCCTCTCTTATGCTAATGGGATCATGAAAGTATCCCCGTGTCTTTAGTGCAGCTATTCTCAGCTTTCAGTAATTACCCCACCCAGTGAAAATAACATGGCTCCTGCAGCTGAACGGCCTACCAGTACCTGGCAATTAGAAATATCATGGCTGACAAGGAGCGGTCCAGGGATGGACACACCGGCTTCGGCAGCCTCAGGAATTTTCAGCCTCAGCCTGAAAAATTAAACGCCTTCCGCTGTGAACGTTTCCGTTGTTGCTTAGGATCAACATGGGGAGAGCAGCCCCTGCAAGGGCATTTTTATTTTTTAAGAATGACACAGTGTTCCAATGTATTATCAGGCACCCCCATGTTAGGAAACAGAAACATTTCTTGGTCATCAACAGTTAAAAAAAAGCTTATGGGTTTTTTTCCTTTTCTTTTTTTTTAAATGAGAGCCGTCTTAATAAACAAGAGGGAGAGGAATTAAAAGGCAATTAATGAGTGTCCTTTGGTATCTGACAATTTTATCTGCTATACAAAGGAAACCCTGTAGTATTTCATTAATGAAAAGTTTTTATAAAACAATTACAAAGAACTAGGCTTTGACCTCTGTCCATGGCACTCCATGTTAGGTAGTTCACTATGTAAAAATTATCAGGCTAAAACATCTGGGAAAGAAAGCTATGAAACAGCAGGGAACGTGGCTGGTTTATTGTTTATCTTTTGTTTATGAGGCAGTATTCAAGTTTAATTACTACTCTAAATTAAACTCTAACAGGCATCAGGAGACATCCCTTTACACAACTATGTTAAAAAAAAAATCCAGAGATTCCAACACTAGATCTTTCAAATAAATTGGTATGTATAGGAAGAAATTAGTCTGTAACAACAGGGGAAGATATTTAAGCACTTAATACTGTATATTTGAATGTGTTGCATTTTGAAGCCATTAATATTGTAGCAAACATACAATTATAATTTAGTGAATGGAATGTTATCTAGCATTTGGAGGCAAATTGGGTTAGGCTGAATAGGGTCTGAGATGGAGGGAATAGCCTAAGGGGGAATCCTACCTTTGTATTTTGAAATAAAAATACATAAATAAATATATATACACACATATACACATGCATATATATATTTAAAAATACCCAGGAACATGAAATCAGAGACAAACCTCTGCACAGTAACAATTTCTCAAGTAAAATAGTGTACTATTTTTCTCTGAACATTCACATACAAAAGTGGAGGAAAGAGTTCACTATGTTTACCATAACAGTAAGTGACCAGTTTTAGATGAACTTAGCTGTAGGAAAAAATAAAAGTTGAAAGCAACTAGCAAAAGATTATTCCAGATGGCATCTGTCATATTGTATTTAGGGTTATTTTAAAGACATTACTGCCACTATGAAAACATTCCATTGACAGAGTTTTACTAGGCTGCTTTTGAAACCCCAGCAAAACATACTACAAATATGGAAGTAAATGTGTATGTAGATTTTTATCTACATCTACATATACAAACCTACATGGATTAAAAGGTAAGAGTGAGGTGAGTAACTTGAATACAAGGATAGTATTTTAAACACCACACACACACTCTCTAAGCTGTAATTTAATAAAAGGTGAGGAATCTGCAGTTGCTACCCGCCTGAATATTAGAAAACTGTGCAGAGAAGTGAAAATTCACTATGAAATTTTAATGCTACTTATTGAACAGTGGGTAGGGACGCACATCTTTTTTGCGGTTATTGTTTAATTGCTGGAGTCAGCAAACATTTATTTTTTTCATGCAATAGACAGAAATAAAAGAAAGGATGGGAGGATATCAAAATTTGACTATATTTAGCTAAGCTGTTCTGGCATGATCATGGTTAATGTGCATGTGGTGTGCAGTGTGAGCTCAGCAGTTACTGGGCCAACTGTCTCAGTATTTCTGGGAATTCTGCCTATTCACAGTGCAGGGATTGTTCAATTGCTGCAAAATGTACAAAATGAATTTTACAAAAATGAATTGTAAGGAAGGCCCCATTACAACGATTTTACAGCAAAGATGTCAACATCAATTTTTCTTTCATGCATAGCTAATGATTAAAACAACATATTCCATTTGCCTAAGAATTTATTTCTTATTGGCACATCAAAATATTGAAATCAAAGTTATCTTTACTCTACCCTTATTACTCATTGCTGCTGAACCCACACCATTGTTCAAACCATGAAAAAATAAAGCAAACTTGGCAAGAAATACTTAAAACAAAGGCCCATCAATATTCTCCAATTTGTCAACATCTCAATTACAGCAATGGAAAAAATGTAAATTTCATGTGCTTTGAACACTAAGGGGTCTATTCTTCTGTCAGTGCACATGCGTAACTCCCATCACCATTAATGGGAATTACTCATACATATCAACACAAGGACGGGCCCCTCAAACTTGAAAGAAAAAGATGAATTAATAAGGGCTACTCGCTTCCTGTATCTTCCTCAGTTGAAAAAAGTCATTGTTCTTTAAGAGTTTTTCATACTTCATACAGTTCACCTTTATGAGAGCTGTGCCTTCTGAAATAATGCATCTCCAGTGAAGCATTATTTATTAGCAAGTTTGATTTTTCAGTCTGGATGTTTGAGCCTGCCTTTCAGGAATTTCCTTTCTTACAGAAGGCAGCTGTCTTCCAATAAAACCATACCCTATCGCTTTATAGGTAAAAACACAAAGGAATAAAAATATGTTCTGAATCTTTATGATGAATATGCATACTAGCTTCAGCAGGCTTACCATACTTACAGAACTAGGGAAAAGAAGTTGTAGCATTAGCTTTTGGATTACCTTCCAAAGACTTTGCATGAATATATTATTTTTTAATTGTTGCTAACATCAACATATCCCTCTCATTTTTCTAACTACTGGAGTTTGGTTCTAAGCTTTGAGTAGTGCCAGTAGAGTTTCTAATATTAAAATAGACCTTTGGGCTTTATCACCTAGTCTTGTAAACAAATTTGATTTACATACTATATTACAGGATGGTATATGCTGAATAAGAAATAATACTACTTAATTTTTCCAACAAGCATCAGTCCAGAGAGTTAACCTGTGATGGATGCTTCATTTCAATTAATATCTTAGTTGGCTTTGTCCTGAACCAGATTATGGAGTCTTTGCCAAAGAAAGCTATCATGGACAGACATCAAGCTGGCACAAAAGTGCTTCTAAACTACTTTGATATTTGCTCTAGGGAGTAGCCTCTGGTATTATTTATAAAGGGGCAGATCATTCAGACAAGTAGTTACTTAAAAAAAAAAAAATCAAGCTTAAAAAGCCACACAACAATGAACTACTCACTCACATGTGTAAAGCAAAGTAGATGTGATACTGATTTATATTTTTACTGCTCTATAACCTATCAGAATTTTCTAATCTCTGGATTCTTACTTATGATGAAGCTTGTCACCCCAGATCTAATCCTAAAAAGATGCTAAACTTCCTGAAAGGTCCTGAAGGAAGACAGCCTCCATCTGACTTGGATGGATCAGGCCCTTTGAGTGAGTGAACTATGAATATAACAGATCAGGTATACAATCCTGGTACCATAAAATATGAAACTGAAATTATTCCCTGGTGCTTTCCTGTAGACCACATGTTTTTAAACCTTAAGGAGATTTATTTCCCATTTTTCATGCATAATCTGCCATATTCATTATTTGCAATATCCCATAAAGAAATTAAATAGGAATTAAAGTCTGGAAGCATCGTATCCATCACTGTGGTACAAACTGATGCCAAATTCTAGAAGTCATTTAGCCTTTTATGTAAAGGCAGTGGCTGTTTTCACTTTGTTTCGCAAAGAATAAAGAAAACACAATACCCCAGAAGACTTTCAGATGTGTTTTTTCCTCTCCAAAGAAAAGGGTGGATGATAAAGCTACACACACCTTTTAAACTTCCACTTAGACTTTTTACACATATATTCCTTGGCAAAAACCCCAGGGTCTTCTCTTTCCCCTCCCCTTCTCTCACCCCCTTTCCTGCCATCTCCCTTGCTATAACTCAGCTAACCCAACAGAACCAGTCAGTTTTAAATTTCAGTTGGGACCCCGGTGACCTGTTAATGAATCTACAGAGAGGAGAAAAACTCACAGTGTTGAGTTATGCCTGGTGTTGCTAGCTGACTTGGAGTCAGAAATGCTTGAAGCGTTAACGTAATTGCAAGAATGTGAAAAATGAAGCGTTGGGCTCCTGAGCAAAGCGAAAGGTCAAAGCAAGCCCTACACAAAACAAGTCTCTGGAAGATGGCCTCATTAGACCATTAAATCAGCTTCTCCTTTTTCTCCTTTGTAAGATGTTTAGAGTGTTTTATTTTTATTATTATTGGATACATTTAACTCTTTCCAGGGCAGGGGCAAAGTAGATTGGACCTACTACATAATTACTAATCTTTAAAATAGTATTATACAGCATTGATTTGCATTTGTGGACCTGAATTGGGATAAAGTCAATAACTGCTCGGTGGATTACAGATCACTACTGCTTTGGTTTGCCAGATGATCAATATGTTGTGTAGCTTAGTTTTCTGTTGAACAAGTGAGGTGACATGCTAAGAACAACATAGACACTCACCACTAATAAAATTAGGATAATCTTTCAACATTTACTGCCTGAAGGCCCTTTACTTAACTCTTCCAATGCCAGCTTGTTTCTAATAATACCCAACACAGACTAGATTAACCCTTTTGATGCCAAAGGGCAGCCATGCTCTGTAGAGGAGAGGCTGTCCTCCATAAAGAGACAAAATGCCTACACCTTTTTATTCGGTTCAAACTGTAAGAATTATGGATGGATGGATTCTTACAGGCAATAAATGTATCTATCTCATGCAGAGAAAGTCTGCAAAAAACAGTCATCGCTGCACCCAAATCCTTTCCATCTTCTCCCTCCCCAAAATATAATGAAATAAAAATAAAAGAAAATAATAATTTATTTTAAAAAAATCCCAGGATGCACATCATACACTCAAGGCAAAAGCAGAGACCCCTGGAAAAAGTGCTCTCAAAAAAAAAGAGACTGACTCTAGGATGAATCAATCTCTGCTGCCACCAGGCATTAGTGGAGAAGACTGTAAGTTGCTAATGCAACCCAAGACTCTCTAATGAGCTCCCATTTCCAAGAAATCCTTTGGGGCAAGTGAAGCAGCATTTGTGGAAGCTCTTGGCAAAACTGCAGGGAAACCAGGTTGGCCCAAGTGAGTAACTGCACTGGAACAGCTCAAGAGGGCATCTATCCTTCTTGGCATCGTCTGGGACCAGCTCCCTGCTGGCTCAGGAATTATAAAGCAGATTCTGCCCCTCTGAAGAAAGCCTAAGGAAAATTCAAGAGAGACCCCACTCTCCTTACTCTTTCCCAGGACTGAGAGGGCGAGAGCAATCCAGAGCCATCTCCAATGGGAATTCTGCTGCTGCTGTAGAATAATCTTTCAGCTGCCAGCAGCTGAATGGAATGGTGATTTGTCACTGGACTTCGGCTTCCCTCTCGAAGGCCCAGACGGGCACAAAGGGAAACATACTAGCCATGTTTTACCCTGCTAGACTAGACAGCACTAGTGACTGATTTGGCCCCTCAGAGTTGTTCCTCTTCCACAAAAATGAATAACAGGTTTGTTGAAATCATATATATTGGCAGAAGCCTGTTTCTGAAGGAAAGTGGTGTAGTAGTCATCAACTGTTTTTTCTAATGCTTAGCAGTTGTCCCAAGCACCCAGATTTACACGACAAGTGATCAGAGACTACGAAATGCAAGACCCCTGGACTTGTATACAAGCAATTTCTTTATGTCAAGCACGGCTCACTGAAGGAACTTTTTTAATTTCTAAGAGGTTCCTGGGGCAGAGTGGCCATACAGGTGTCAGGAAACTCTCTCTAGGGATGGAATGAAGATGGCAGACCAATCAAAGGAATCATTTTTAAGCAAGCAAATCATCTGCTACACCAAGCACTTTAGCTACAATACACCACGTAAGCATTTGATCAACAGCATCCTGGCCTATGGCCAACCAATAGACATAACACTGTCATGCTGTTTAGCAGTCAAGCTCTCCCTATCAGCTGTTGAAGCTGTAATGGTTCATGCTGGGTCTTGTACATTTCCAATTTAATCCCATAGCAAAAAATCCTTGTGACTCATTTTGGAGTTGGATCACACCCTATGCCATGGCTGCTTTCTATCAGCAATAAGATTACAAATGTATAAACAGTTCTTACAAAGAGAAGACAAAACCAAACCACTCTACCAGAAACAAACTTTGCAAGTTCCGAGAACTGCAACGGGTATGGCACCAGATCATCAGGCAGACGAGGGGAATTGGCCCTGTGCCACGCAGTGGGCCATGTGAGAGACATGAAATCACATATCTCTTTGCTGTCTAGGCATGGCAAATATCATGGAGGGAGGCAGTCTGCAACATGAGAATAGTCAAAGCAACTCTAGCCCTGAAGGCTTCTCCCTTTGCCAGATTTGAGATCCTTCAAGACTAGTTGGATATCAGCCCTGTCCATTGGATCTGCTGGGCACATGGGGAAAAAGACATGCAAAATGCTGCAGATGTAGGAGAAACATCTCATGGTGAGACCATATCATAAGACCTTATAGAGGTAATGTCTCTCTCACTGGCAGAAGTTTACCATGTTTGCAAAGAAAAACAAGAATGGAGTCCACCTTCAACTCTGGACTAAAAAAATAATAATAAAAAAAAACTGAAAAAAAAAAAGGATAAAAAAAATCTGCTCTTGAGTCAAGATCCAAGAATGACAGCAGGCCGTCTTTACCCAATGTTTAGCACTGAGGGCTTGACTCTTACACCTTCTGGAGTCAGTTATTCTTCTAATGAGCACATGTAAAACACTATCATAACAGAATGACAGCCTTTGACACTCACTCAGCATGGATGCAGATGACCACACATAAGGTGCAATGCAGTAGGAAATAAAACAAAAAACCCTAAAACAATAATCAAACCTCCTGAACCTTGAGAAACTTTCACTGTATATAGATACAAAAGAGGTTTTGCAGTTCAGGTGTATCTCTATTTACCATTCAGATTTTCAAAAGCAAAAATAAATCTGTACAAGCAAACATTTCAAGAAACATTTTTTTTGTCTAATTCAGGGTTTGTTTCTACTTTATATAATTTAGCAGCTTCATAACTTCACACAGAATTCTCTTTCTCATATAAAACTACAGGTTAAACTCTCCTTCTTTAACCCAACTCAAACAACTGCTCCGCAGCTGGAGAGTATGTCTGTCATTATATTTACTTACACCACACAAAAATAAACTGGAGATAACCAAATTTGTAAAGGAATTGGCAGAACTAATCAATTGTTATTACAAAGCTTGTTTGAAGATTAGATATTTCGCTTTGAAATAATAATAAAATGCAGCTAAGTGGGTTAGGAAAAGGAAATACCGTCTCCCTAACTTACAGCTGATTATACTGCAAGTCTGCCACTCCATGTTTACTCTAAGGCAGATGTACTGATATAATGAAAAAAGCTGGAGTTATTTTAGTCATGCCTACTTTGTGGAGGGAAAAAGTTTGACCTTTTACCTTGCTCGCTGCTGTTGTCTCCACTCTGGGAAGCGTGGCCCCCGCTGGAGGGCCCTGGTGTGCCTGCCGAGTGCGTTGAGGTTGCATCATCGTGGTCTCTCCAAGATGAAGGATTCTGGTGTCAGAGTGCCAAGGAATTTTTTCCACGGTTCCCATTCCAATAGCAAATGAAGAACAGAAAGCAAACCGGGAGAAGAGGGGAGGAAGGGGAGGAAAGTATACACATTAGCATTTGTGAAATGTGCCAAACACCTATACTGTTTGCACAGTGTAATAATTCTTCAGCAAAGGCAAGCAGAGGAGATACAAAGATTTACTTGTTAAAACACAGGACAGATTTTTTTTTCTTCTTTTTTAAACTTTCCACGGAGTTTTCTGGATTTAATTGTTTGAATAGTACTGGAAAACAATATTTCAGGACAGACAAAACCCGCATAATTTTAGTTTCTTAAGGAGCTCTACAGGGTAGTGGTGGGGGAGGGGAGGCAGAGGAGGGAAGGGTATCTACCTACACGGTTTATGACACTAGGTGTTCTCATTAGGATCAGGATAGTTGGCATGCAAACTATCTCCCTACACTTTGTTTTTCCAGACTGACTACAGCAGTGAGGGGGGAAGAGGAGGGAAACTTTTTCAAGAAGTGCAGGAGAACACGAACAGGAGAGGAGTGTGTCCTCACTCCCTAACCTCTCTGTCACCCATTTAAGTGCTGGAAAAACTTCCAACAAAGTCAAAGTCGTGAGGGGAAAAAGGAGGTTTTCTTTGAAAGATATTACATACCGGGAAAGATGCTTCCTCACCCCCAGCTACCACCTTGATATGACACATTTCAAGAGACTTTTCTAGACTTATCACTCTAACAGTTCACTTACAAGAATTGTCAAGAACAAGCACCAGGTGATTATATAAAATAACATGTATAGTGATTTTCATGTAATTCCTTCTGCATTACTATGCATAAAACACTACGAAAGGGAATGCAGAAGACAGACTTACAAAGTTTGCAAAACTTGGCTAAGTAAGAGCTGAACTGCTGTACTTAAGTCACATAACTCGTGTACGCTTTCTAATTTATTGGGTATTGGCTTTCCCAGAGAGAGGGGCTGCTATTTAAAAGGATAAGTGAGGAAAACTTAATGTTACAGTTTAGTGCTACTTTGTTGAGTGTATTCTCCTCCTGTCCTCCTCCCCTTTCCTGATCATTCCCAATACCCTGCTGTTGCTTAAAGGAAAACAGGAATTCTACTGTACAGGAAGAGCTTTATCAGCACCACATGAAGGCAGGCAAGAGATGGAATTTCCTCTGGCAGAAAAGGAGAGCAAGAACACATGAAACAGATCAGGGTAGGGGTTGGACCTGCATTACTTGTCACCTGCATGTGACAACTTAAATCAAGCACATTATAACAATCCAACAACAAAACAAACAACAAATCTCCCCTAAAAAAAAAATTGCTTCTTAGGTTGCTTTGGTTTGATTGTGTTTTATATCTACATTGTGAAATAGCACTAGACTCTTAAAGCATGAGGAGAAGCTAAAAGCAGCAAGTGACAAGTTGGATAGATTCTTTGAGCAGGACCGATTCTGACCTCATCTACATCAATGTGTAGTAGGAGTAAGTTCAACATAATCAACTGATTTAGCCATTTTAAAATACAGTGTAAGTGTGATTGGGACCAAGTCCCAAAATCTATATTGAAACATCTCAAAGTAATCTTCTAGCACTGATTAGTACCACATGCTGTATAGCAACACAGGATAGAACTGCCAAGTAACGGCTTGCTACAATACCCAGCAACATAAATCTGACAGGCCTGACCTGGATCGCAGCAGAGACAAAGGAAAGAGCCCATGACTTCAAAAGGTTCCCAGTAAATTCTCAGGTGACCAAAGGGTAAGAAGGATCCAAATCCCCTTCACCTTACAAGGACAGACACACACATACACCCACGTATGTGGTTCCATGACAGGAAGACACAAGTAAAATCAGAAGACAGGTCAGGATCTGAAATTTTCCTAACCTGTCAGCACAGCATGCAGCACAAGAGCACTTACAGCACAAAATCACCAGCCCCTCCAAAACCTAGAAGGCTGATCTACTTTTCCTCACACAGAGCTACAACAGGAAAAAACTGCAACCAGACACTAGTATTTTATATTCATTGAGGTTATTGTGTTAATCTTCTCTAATTAATACTGTTATTCCCCACAGTTTCATTAAAAACAAAACAACAGCAAAACAAACCAAGAAAAACAAATAAACCCCCCACATTTTACCATCATTTTTTCAGAGTCAGATGGAGAGAAACACAAAAAGAAAGATGAGAAATCTTAAAAGTTGAAGCAGCCCAGGTGTTATTAAAAAGAACAAAAAAAACTTGAAAATAAGGTTAGCAAAAAGTTCAGATGGAAATAAAAGGCAAAAACTGTGCAAGTCTCTTTACAGCCTGGATTAAAACACAGTTGTGCCTATGAGCTTCTCTTTTTATCTCTGACTTAGGAAGCCACTCAAATAGCTTCAAGCTGAAGGCAAACAGCAGACAGGAGCTCTTCAGCCCTCTGCAGCCTCTTAGCGTCAGCTGTTTGCCGGATGGTAATCAGATAAAGAGCTAGAAGAAATACATGAAAAAGAAAAGAAACAATAGCATAGCATGAGTTTAGCCCTCCAACAACATCGTGCTGGAACCTTCTTTTAGAAAACATAGTAATTGCAACATGTTCACCTAGGCTAAACTTTTCATGGAACACAGGGAGTTATGCTAATTTTGTGTACTGCAGGGTCTCTTGTGCTGGCTGCTGTTGGAGCTCCTTATCATATGAAAGTTACAATAATTAACTGGTAACTGCTCAGCTATGTTTTAAGGCAAATGTCATGCAAAACCTATCATACAGTATTTCAAAATCTAGACCAGCCTTTCTGTTTCAAAGCTGTAAATATTTGGAAAGGATCACTGGAAGAGGCTTCCTGCAGCTGAAAACACTTGCTGTCTCTACCAGGCTGAGTTGTTCTTGACCTCAGTTTGAGGATCTGGTTTGAGAAAGACACACTGTATTGATTGAGAATTGAATGTATTTCTTGTGACACAGTATACTTGAGGAAGCTATTTGGCAGAGTTTTGTTGGAGGACAGAAAATATAAGATAAGGTATTTACTAAATACAACAGTAGAATGTTGAAGGAATTTGAAAGGGAAAGAAATAGCTAGACTAGTATTATTAAAAAATTACAAATAATTTTAGGGGTGGAGTTTACAGACTCATAAAAAGGCAGCATTCTTTCGGTTTGGACTAAGACCATTGTACGAGTCAGTGAATTGATCTTTTTCTCCCCTAGACAATTTCCAACCTCACATCCCTCAAAAAATATTGTTGGCCAAAGGACTAATCATAAGTATTTATTTTATGCACACCTTCATCCAAAAAAAAAAAAAAAAAAAGAAATACCAAATGGCATCTTTAAAGTGTGCTTCAGTGGAAAACTTCACCCAGTATAGTTGAAGTACCTGAAGAGATCCTAGTCTAAAACCCTCTAATATTAGTTGCAATTCTTCTGTTAGTTTCAGTAAAATTTGTATTGAGTTATCACACTGAAAAAAATTTAAAAATAAGGAAACAAAGAAACCAAACATATAGCTTTAGATAAATTACACAAACTGATAGCATGTCTTCTCATTTCTTGCAAGTTTAGTAATATACTTTGCAGAAGCACATTGAAGAGTGTGGATGATATCTGCCAAAACGGAATTGTCTATTTTGTGTACGTGCACACACGATAAAAATTTCACACATGTATGACCTAAACTAATGCCAGATACCATAGAAAGTGAACAGCACACGTATCTATTCCCAGTAGTTCTAATAATTAGGAGCCAAATATGGTACTCTTCTTGCTCTTCTTACCTAATTGTGTTAAAGAGCAGTGTTACTAGGAGAAAAGCAGTGAATACTGAGCAGAGCACAATAGAAGGAGATGGAAAATAGATACAAGAAGCTATGTCTCCAGGGGCAGTATTTTCTATTTGCTGGGCTACAGACTCACAGCTGATAATGCAAGTTGTAATTAATATAAAAGCAGGAGACAATATGGGGAAAGCTTGTACTAGCAGGGCCACAGGAGATCACTCCACTGCTATCCACTGTTTCTCATTTACACACACGGCCTTCCCTAGAAAACACAATTTTACCAGTGTTTTTTCCCTTGAAAGTAAAAAAAAAAAAAAAAAAAAAAAAATTGAGACTTAGCACCACCATTGAATTTTGCTAAATCTAGAAAAGAGCAACAGAAAGGACAAAAGGCATACAAAGCCAATCTGACACATTTCTCTTTTGTTGATGCTGAAAATCTGCTGGAAACCATAAGAGTTTTTAACTACTACAGGATTTCTTGAACAGAGATGTTGTAACAGAGAAATTTGATATAGGATAAGCTTCTGACAAATTGCAATTCTTACTTTGTATGTCCAAAATATCTGCTGGGCAAAGTCTGGCTGGCTCTTTGTGAGTGTATGTAGTCCTGCTAGGGTTGATTCTGATCTCATACTGCTTTTTATGGTGATATTAAAGACTCAATTAACCATAAGGAATCTGCTTCTTATTTATAACTGGGAAGTAAAATCAATCAGGCCAGCTGATACCCATGTGAGTGAGCTAAGCAGGATTTGACTCACATATTTTAACTGAAGTTTCAAGTATACAACTCTGACAGGATCAGGCCCCAACATAATTTTATCAGATGGAATTGAAAAAAATCATTAATCTTAAAAGAACAAGAAAAACACAACTTGTTTTTATAAAAGAAACTGCAATGGCTATAAAGCTTATTATTTCTAAACATGGTTGGACTCAAAGGTCTGGTAAATTAATTTTACCAGTTTTTCAGGGTTTTTTTTTTTCCAGTTTCAGTTATTTTTCAGTTTTACAAAACTGAACTGAACAACTTGATACAGGTGGCAATATTCCCCCCAAACACAATCCAAATCCTGCTCACCTTGTTCTTACAAGTAACACATGTAAACACAGGGGAGTGACAGGTGTGACTGATACCCCAAAGATCTGTATCAAGGTACAGCCACACATGAAGCTGTTTCAGCCTACGCAGGACACGGAGATCTATTGCACACATGCACATGGGTGTCTGTGTCTGTGTCTGTGTCTGTGTGTGGTGTCTGTAAAGTCCAGGATGGTATCTCAGAGATCACGTCGAGTGCATTTAATAATAAACTTACTATTTAAAGGAACTTTCAATAAGACAAAAAGACATGAAAAACTCTAATTTGACGTAATATGTATGTTTTCTAAAAAAGACTACTCCTGGTATCGCTCAGGTTTATTTTCCAAAAGATGCATGCTTAAGATGATTACTTTTTTGGTACTGGAGTTACACAATCGAGACAAAAAATAAGGCACAGCAATCTATCAGATATTTTGTATATATGTACAAGTTTTAATTGTTGGCCCTTGATTTTGCGTTTGAAGAAAGCATCAGGAGCAATGTTTGAGTCTCCTAGAACATGGCAGCATTCTGAAAAGCTGTGTGTTTTGTATTTTCTAATTAAGATTGAAATCAGACATGTAATCCACCTGTCACCAAGGAACTGAGACTTGAAAAATTAGGGGGGTGTTGGGTTTTTTGATTGTCCTTCTATGTCATTCTGTGTGGCTACACTTCATCTAGATTGATAGACAACTCAAACCAAAAGGGATCACAGTTATCAAATAGACACTGAAAAACATTATTGGTTCAGGTTGAGAGAACGGAGTTTAAAGTTAAAACACTCAAATTTGAGACTTCAGCTGTTGACAGAAGTGTGCCCTGGCCCATCAAAAAGGAATGCACAACACTAACTACAGTCTTGGAAGTCCCTGATGCTCTTTGCCCCTTCAGAAGTCACTACAAAAAAAGAAAGAAAGAGTCTACAGCAATGTCGTAAGTCTTAAGGCACATTCTAAGTTTACCTTATTATTGTTGCAGTTAGCTGCTTAGTTTTCCTTCTGACACTACAGACAGAAAGGGCACCTTTGGGGTCTAATCTGGTGTTTCTCGAAACTCCCATTGAAGTCCACAAAAGTGTGGCATACCTGCAGACTGTAGCATCAGGCTCCCAATTACTTCTTCATTACTCAGTGAAATCTTATCTGAAGATTTAATTATATTACTGGAACAGGTATATACTACACTGTTTTTATTTTTTCTAATCTGCAAAATGTCAGGAATTTGCAGAGACCATTCTTTGAGGAGAAATACTAAAGAAATGTTAAATTGTCTGGATATCCAAAAGTACAAAATAAAGCGTCTCCTCATGTGAGAGCTGAAAATTTTAATATTCAGACTAATCTTTCTCTTCTACAGCTAAGATGTTGGATTTCTAATCTGTCAAGAGTCTTTTTATATAAAAGACATGTATGTATATTTCTGTCTGTCTTAATGATATTTTAGGAATCATGATCTGTATATTATTACCTCTGAGCTACAAAAATATATGAACAAATATCAAAAAGACTGTTCCCACAAAAGCCATTGGAAGGACAGCCATAAATTTCTATGGGACAATTACTAGGCTTCGAAGCAGGTTTGTACTAAAGGAAGAATTGTATGACACCAGGTGAGGCCAGCTACAAAAGAAGCGTAATTAAAGTACAAAATGTTATAATATGTTCAAAAAGAGTTTAAAAATTTCCAAATTTTATGAGCATCATGTTTTTCAAATTTGAATAGCTTGAAATACGGAAAAAAAAAAAGATCTGGAAACAATCTCATCAGACATGTTAGGCTGAACACAGAATTCAGGATAGGGCCCGGTATGTTTAGTTGAACAATAATAAATTGTCTGCGCTGGGAAACCGAACTTGAACTGCAGCTGCAAAAGCTTTTTTCCCCTCTTTCCTTATCTTTTCCCCCCTAACTAATCTGGTTCAGCCAGGGCATAGCTGTAATTACCTTAGCTAATACCTCAGAGCAATAAAAAAACCGAGGGTGTTAAAAATTCAAACACTAATTATGGGCTGTTATATTTACTAAACACAGCAGAGTAATAACAAAAGTTTCAGCTTCTTGTGGCCAGCGCTACACTATTTGATCTACCAAGTCCCTGGACCCTTTACACTAACTATATTACATAACAGTTAATAGCGCACTAAAATAAAATTCAATAAACACGTTTGTTACCAAACACGTACAGCACAACAACTTTCAGCTGTCTCCTTTTTTTCAGTACAGGTATATCTCTGAAGAGTTCATTCCTTTGTTGTTTTTGGGTTTGGTTTCCAATTAAGTTATATAAATCGCAGAGCAGTAGATTTTGAAAGGGGAAGCATGCAATATTTGAGTACCCCATTTAAAGTGTTATGGTAAATATTGGCTAATCCTACAATTCTTTCGGTTACTTTCCTTCATGCCAGTTTTAAGGTCTAGAAAAACAATAAAGCTGAGAGCTGTCTTAGTTCCTAATTCAGCTCTGCCAGTACTACCACCCCTCACACTCACATTAAACGCACACGGGGTAGATTTACACCACTTAATAACAATAGAGGGGTATGGATTTTTGGGGTGTCAAACAGCTGTCACAAACTGTCACCTCCACAAGAGAAACCTTGGCACACAACAAATTAACCTACACTTCTTTTGGGCTATCATTATTCATAGCCAATCAGTTGAAATGCTCCTAGTATTTCATGTGCAAATAAAACCATGAGGGGAAGACCCGCAGATCAGAATAGTGGGCCAATACATAAAACAGAGGAAACAACATGCTGTCTCTGTCCCTCTGAAGTGGCTCGTCATCACCCCTACACCAACTTTCACCAAATGAGATCTAGCCTAAGGCTATATATTAAATATGCATATCAAGGCAAATGAAAAAAAAATAAACCTGGAGAGCCAAATTGGACAAATTTGCATGCTTGAACTGCTACATTTTCAGGTAGATGCTCAGAAATGATAGCTTATTTTTTCACACACTTGCGTGTTTCTATTATCCATTTTTTTAAACCTTTTCCTTTTCTGTGAATAAAGATGCATTTCTTTCCAGTGGAACATTGTACAGTGCAAATATAAAACATGGTAGTTTGACTAAGCTATAAAAAGGTGTTAAGTTTTGTCAGGAAAACAAGCTAATATACCAAAAAAAAAAAAAAAATCCAATAAGGAGACACATTTCCCAAAACGCATGAATAAAATGTAACTATGTGATACAACTCTTCATTTCCCAGTTGGTGTTCTGGTTGCACAAATTATTGCTTCCTTTCAAAACAAATAGCAGGGGGCTAAAGTAAAAATGTTATAGCTCAAATCTCCAGGAAGTAAAAGGCTTTAAATTATAATACCCAATGAAGTGGTAAACCCTAACGGGTGCAAGACAAATGGGTTGTCATATTTATTTGAGTTTGTTTTTGGGGCCACAAAAGCAAGAGGAGATTCTTCTTAAGGAAGATAATGGTTACCAAATTATCAAAATGCTAACCCCCTCCACTCCTGTCCTATCATTGTGTGTGAATTTAAATATTATAATGGAGCACTGCAAATTGGCTTGAGCATTTGCCATCTGCCAGAACCCTAAACAGGCTAGTTTATCTAATCTCTTCAATATAAACATAAGCATGCTCCATTTCTACACTTCCACTTGAAACACACTCTTGTAAAGAAACTATACTGGAGAAACATGTTGTTTTTTTTTTTTTTCTGTTTTTCTAAATTTTACACAGTGACTCACTATCTTTCAGGTTGCCACTCATTTCAATTTCTTTTCTAGTACTCTCCCAGAATACTTATGCCCACGAATTTAAGGTTGTAAAATGCCATGAAACAAATATTTTTGAAATTGTGTCATGCCTCATAGAGTTTATTACCTACATGTGACTTAGCTGGTAAGCTGAGAAACTTTAAGGAAGATCTGCATACTTTTTTTCCTCTCAAAATAATAGATTTAAAATGTAAAACATAGCACAAACCTTGTCATGCAATGTTTACTGAACACAAATGAGAAAATGAAAGCTAAGGCTTGGGTCCAAAAATATTTCCCGTAACTAAGCCACGCCAGAAGGGGGACATTCAGAAGAATTTATTATTATTTTATTTCCCAATTCAGCTTCAGTCCAGGTCTAATGTAATTACCAAATACACACAAAACCAACATGTTTTCAAAGGAAACAAAAGCTCCTAGAAAGCTCATTCTCCCTGGGCTTCCAGCTACTCTTCTTAACACACTGGGAAATAAAGGCAGGCGCCTGTGCAGAAAGCATGGTTAACTTCACACCGGGTGTTAAATTAATATTTCAATCGCTAAAATATTAGACTCTATCATTTAGATTATTAGTTCAATTGAATCTAAAACTGTATGAACCCCTTTGCCCCCCAGGGATGCGTTCCTATAAATAAAGTGGAATTCACACCCACCCTTTTTACCCAGAGCTATTCCTTTCCTTTTCTGCTGTACCAGCTGCAGTCTTCCCTCCACATCCCAAAGTCTTTCTGCATCTACATCTTTTGAAGGACCAGAGGAGCCACTCCAAAACCCGGAAAAACAAAGGCACTCTCCTTTTCATGCACACCAATGTTCAGTACTACACACATTACACTAATTCACCAACTCCTAAAGTGTTAAAATCAACCGCTAACCTACGGTTACTCAATCATCATTCTCTCCAACTTTCTGTAATACATTGTTAATAATTGCTTCATCAAGGTTACTGTCTTTTATTATGAAGATGCTTCAGGCGTTTGGCAATAAGTCCATATTCTGACAATAAGTTGCTATAAAGCAAAAGCATTGGAAACTCTAATGTGCTAACCCTTTTTTTTAATGTAGTGTAGTATTGCCAATAATTCTCATCACTTGTCATCCCCACGAGAGGGGAGGGGGGAGCAAATCAGCAAACTTTCTTCCTAACTTTCTTGTCTGTGTTTCCTTACATTGATGCATTGATTACAACGTTGGCAAGGAACAGGAGAAAGCACTGATCCCCACATCAAACCAACAGTTTGCTAGCTCTCCAAGCCGCCCAGACTAGGAAACTTTACAAACCATTGCAAACTCGATGCTTTACAGATGAAAACTGAAAGAGCCTTTTGCATTTCTAAACTTTGCAAAGCAAAAGAGAAGTTTGAAGATGGGATTCAAGCTTGTAGGAGGTTAAAGTAGCAATAATACTAACAGACAACGGCAGCAAAGCAAGGAAATCCAGAACAGGTCCTCTAAGCAGGTTAAAAACTTAAAAAGTGTCATAAAGAAAACAGAAGGACTTACATGATCGGCTAAATTTGTGGAAGATCCTGAGAGTTCTTCATGGTCTGATTTGGAGCTGCCATCTCTTTCATCAATAACGAGGTCTATTGGCATTTTTCCTTTCAAACAACTGATGTACCGATGGCAGAAATTATCACACAATTCATGAACCTGAAAAGAATAACAAGAATAATAGAATCAATAATGGCTGCATATCGTATTTCGGTGCTTTTTTTTTCTTTTTGCCTTTTTTTTTTTTTGGTAACAAGTTCAATCCTCTGATCTACTCCACAAGTAACTCTAATTAAGGGGGACAATAGTTGAAGGCAAGGAAACAATAGAGAAATTGTTGCAGCACATATTATTCTCTAGAGACTTGCTGTAGCAACAAGTTAGAGAGAGAGAGATAGTGGGCTTGGACTTGAGTGCTGAAGAAAATCGGATTTGGTGATAACATCGGAACACTAGGAGCTGGACCCAGGTGGTATCTCCGGAGCATGCACAACCCAGACAGGTACAACTAGTCACTCGGGACGTGATCAGTTTAAACCGGGGCTAAAAAAAGGTCTAAATGGCCGGGAGCAGTAAAATGAAGCTGCTTGCTGAGGTTGTGGGAAGAGCCATTCTTGTCCCAGGGCACAGCCCCTGCCCACGCCTCGCAGGGGCCCCTGCCTCTTCCAAACATTTAGTCCTTGGTTGGGGTTAATGTGACTGCCAGAGCCGGAGAGGAGGACGAGTGGTTTCATTTCTTTTTGTTAAACATAATATTTCTGAGTGCGAAAAAGAGCTTCTACTGAGGAAAGGGGTAGGAAGGATGAAAGGGGTTTAATATTTAATATTAATAAATATTGAAATTGCACACACAAAAAGGGATAAAAACGGTCTGGGCATGTCTGTCGGGTATCACATGCTCTGATGGCACAGGTTACAGTGTCACAATGCATTACCCCTATCTTCTCTGGCCGTGTTTACAAGTCAGCCCAAACAGTCGGGAGGAAGGGAGCTGGGGGGCAGGAGGGGGGGAGGGCAGAGGGAGAGGGGAGAGGGGGCAGGGAATGGCGTGCCCCCCGCCCACCTCCATGGATCTTACCTTTTCTAATTCCAAAAGATGAAACCTTAGTACTTGTATTGCTTGGATCATCTGCAAGAAAGTTTTGAGCGAGGGGTTACGTGGGAGACAGGAGCACGGGGGCTGGGCAGAGCAGCGAGCCCGAGTGGGAAAGGGGGAGCAGGGGATTGTCAGGGCGCGCGGTCACTAGACAGGATTTTAGCTCATTGGTCACGCGTTAACAATTTTGATCAACTTTAACCTAAACACTTGATTTTTATCATATTTATTCCAGGAGCGGTGATTAGCGCTTTATTACCGCGATCTTGGAGAAAACCTCTTCCTCGCCTCGTTCCCCTCTCAGCACCCCGGCCCTCATCCCTGAGGGTTCGCAGAGAAGTCAAACACACGCTCCCACCCCCACCCCCGCCCCGCAGGAGAAAGGGGGGTGAATGTGTGTTTGAATAGTTTGGCATCTTCTTTACAAGAGGATTTAGGCACTTTGAATATTGAAATCGTTCACATTAGCAAAAGAATTACATTAGAAATCTCCAGCTCTCTCTTCTTAAGCAGTTACTTCCTTCACTTTTAGCTTCCCGTGGCTTTCAAACTCAGCTTTGCAATGCATTGGGGCTTGAGACTTTGCTCTGACTGGCTCTAAGAATAAAGCTCTTTGAAGCCCCTTGACGGCAACTTGCCGACCGGCCGGCGCCCCGCTCCCATGCCGGCACAGCCCGGTGCCCGGCCCGGCAGCCGCTGCCCGGCCGCACCGCTCGGCCCGGTCCCGGGGCGGAGGAGGGCGCCTGCCGGCAGCGGGCGGAGGGGTCGGGAAGGGCGAGAGGGGAGTGCGGTGGAACAGGGAGCAGGCCTTACCAAATTGTCCAACTCTGGATTTGAAGAAAAAAGTGGTTTTTCGGCGCGGACCTGCAAGACGAAGGAAAAGCCGCGTGAACTACAGCTGCTGTCTTTACCCCCGTAACCGGATCGCCCGAAAGGGGAAAATCCCTTTGACAAAACCGGCCGGTACCAAAATCCGGCTGAAAGCCCTGGGTCACCGAGCTGTGGGGAGAAGCCCGCTCCGCTCCTGCCGGTCCGGCACTGAGCCGACCGCCGGTCCCACGGGAGCCTTCTCCCGTGGGTCCCCTGCTTGCTTCCCCTCCCGCTCCCTCTGCCTCCAAAACTCGGCCACAGCTACCTTTCCCTATCACTAATGCAGGAGGGCAAGGCCCGGGAGTCCGAGCCCGGCAGCGTGGAGGGGCTGCCGGCAGGGGGGGAGGTCGGGGCCAGCCGGGCCACCAGGGCGCACCCCCGCCCCGCCGGAGAGGGGGCGCCGGGGGAAAGGGAGCCTGCCCCTGCCAGCGCCCGGCCGCGAGGGTCGAGGCGATGAGGAGGCGGCGGGAGCGCTGGCGAGGGTCGGGGGCGGGGGGAGAGGTGCCGGACCTGTTTAGCGAAGACGGCGATGTCCTCGTTGAAGGAGTCGGAGGAGCAGACGTCCCCGCCGGCCACGCCGGGCTCCCGGGGCGTGCAGGTCGCCAGCTCGCACTTCTCAAAGACCAGAGCTAAGAGGGGGAACAACGGGTGCCTACCGGGCGGTGGCACACAAAGAGAGGGGAGGGGGTGGGGGAGAGGGGGAAAGAAGAGCTGTAATCAACAAGTATTTTTTTTCTTTAATGCACGGACAGACAGACACGGACACACGGACACAGCCACACTCTGCAGTCTCGCACTAATGCCCCGGGTAGAGTAGTGGAGAACCAGATTTTGAAATAAAAATACTGGTTTTG
This sequence comes from Fringilla coelebs, assembly GCF_963513975.1. Taxonomy (NCBI): domain Eukaryota; kingdom Metazoa; phylum Chordata; class Aves; order Passeriformes; family Fringillidae; genus Fringilla; species Fringilla coelebs. The sequence goes on from NC_140034.1 coordinate 30,558,920, forward strand.
GTGGTGAGCTGGCTGTTGTTTTTTTGTTAGGTTGTTTTGTTTTTTTTTTTAATTTTGAAATTGCAATGCCCGGGCCACATCCCCCGTGCAGTCCTCACCGACGAGGACAAAAGTGACCTCTCTAAACGCACAAGGCACCGAACGTGCTCAGCAGCAGCTCAACTGAGAATGTTACACTTTTGCCACAGCTTAAAATACCGCAAAACCTGGAAGATCCCATCCCTACCCTCCAGCTATGACCTAAAACGAGAGTACAGCTAGGCAAACTGCAAACTACTTAATACGTAATTTTATTTTTCAAGGGGCCTGCTAACAAAAATGTGGTGAAGTTTCCTGGCTTAGGAAGCACACCCAAGTAAAATACCATCTGTCCAGATAAGTGAGCTGGGGAGGGGGTGGAGGAAGGGAGCACTTCGCGAAATATTTTCCCATAGTTGGTGTAGTCAGAAAAAAAAAATTATCTGCGTGCTAAGTAGTAAGCATGCATTTGTTTCTTTTCCCCTTTGGTGTCTGATCAAGGCCCCACACTCTGTCATAGATGTTACTAGCTCTCCTTTTAGGATCAGTTAGCATTTTTTCCAAAAGGCACTGAAGGGAATCGGTGTCATTCCCTCCAAGCAAAGACCTGGTTCAGGCTTGAGTTTTGCTGGGTATGGGTTTCTTTTTCCTCATGTTCTTTCTTTTTTAAATAGAAAATTCAGCTCATTGCCCCCAATGTATTTATGTCTTCTGTCACTGGGAAGAGCTTCTTGCAAGAAGTGAATCCCTTTTATTCTTACTACCTTCCGCGATGTGAATAGCTCTTTATTTACAAAGTTGGAAGAGTGGTATTATGGCACAGAGAACACCAGAACAACACTTCTCCAACTAAAATCCAGAGCAATGAGAGTCTCTAACTCCTAAGCGGGGCCTTTCCAAGAAATTTTAAAAAACCCCCACGGGTAAGAAAATACCTCCCCCCCCCCCCAAAAAAAAAAAAAAAAGAAACCAAAAAAACAGAAAAGAGGAAAAAAACGTATGTATAAAGAAAGAAAAATGGAAGGACAAGGCAACACCACCTCTCTCCAACCCAGCCTCTGTCCCCAAGAGGTCTGTTTTCCAGCACCCATTTCCCGTGGGTGCTGGCACCTCAGCCGAGTCGGACTGGGATCGCCCTCGTCCCGAAATCGCCCTCGTCCCGAGATCGCCGGCCACGGCAGTGCCACCGCGCGGGTCTCCCTCCCGAGCGGGCTGCCGGGGGCTGCCCTGCCGCTGTCTTCCCTCCGGACTCTCCGGGCTCCCCCCGCCCCACTCCGCTCCGGGGCCCGGCTGGCCGCTGCCGCCGCGGCCCCGCGGGAGCTCCCGCCGCCCGCCCCGCTCCTGCTCCTGCCCCGGCCGCTCCGCGGGCACCAGCGCTGCGGAGCCGGGCCCTGGCGCCGGGCGGCCCGGCGGCACCTACCCGTAGATCGCATCCTTGTCCCGCTTCAGAGCGTCGTTGACAGCGGAGCCCATGCTGGCCGGCATGACATTGGGGTGCGGGGCGTGGGCGCCGTAGTGCTGTCCGGCGTGGAGCGGCGGCCCATGGTTGAGGTGGTGCACCGGGGGGATCGGCCGGGGGGCGTGGGGGTCCCCGTACATGGACGCCGGCACCCCTACTCCGTCCATCCCGCCGTAGTGGGGCAGCTCATCGTACTGTCAAAAAGCGGGCCGGAAGAGAAGAAAGAAAAAGAAAGAGGAGAAGAGAGGGGGGAATAAAAAAACCAAACAAACAACAACAACAAAAGTCAGAAGAGAGTAAAGCGCCCGGACAGACACAAACAGAGCAAAACAAAACAAGAACGGGCACAACAGAGAGAGAAATGCTCAAAATGAAATCAACTGGGACCGGGAGCAGAGGCTGGAGGGGCTGAAGGAGGAGTGGGGGTGCGAGAAGAGGTAAAAGGGGAAAGTGTGTTTGCCAGTCTGAGTGTGTGGGGGAAGATGGTCCTCAGCACAGGCAGGAGAAACCCTAACAAGGAAACAGGGATGAAAAGGAAGGAAACGGAGGAGAGAAACTAGAGTTACTCTGCATTAGAAAAGAAGAAAAAAAAAATAAACAAGCAGAATCAAAACCAACTAGATAAATAAATCAACACTAGAAAGGAGAGAGAAAATGTAGGATCTATCGGGAGGAGAGAGGTAGATAAAGGGGAAAATAATCTGAAAGTTACCAGAAACATTATTTAGTGGCAATTCCCCTTGTCCTTGTCACAGCCAGAGACAAAAAAAAAAAAAAAAAAAAAAAAAAAAAAAAAAAAAGAAGCAGCTATATGTGTATACATATATATACATTCGTATATACACAGACACACATATGTATTTCTTAGTCTTTGCTAGGCAGCAGCAGCAGTAGCGGCGGCGGCAGCAGCAGCAGCAAGCTTTCCCCTGTGAAACCCGTGCTACTGAGCAGGCAGAGAGCAGGGAATTCGCGCTGCTGGGGAAAAAGCTAGAGAGGAAAAAAGCGTGGAACAATTGCAGAGAGACACACACACACAGACACTCATGCACACACACAAAAAGCCAGCGAATAATTTTTGCTGCTATTTTTTAATAGTGGCCGCCATCATCATCAGCAACAGAGGAGAGCAAATCGGACAGGCCCCTCTTAAGAGAGGATTTATATATAGGTAAGTGTTGGAGATTTAAACCTACCCTTTGCGCCATCAGTCTGCGCTCCAATAAACTCCTGGATGTGTCGTATATTTAATATCCCAGTCCAGCAAAGAAAGTGATTTAGAGTGAAGAAGATTCCTTTTTTTTTTTTTTGCAACCCACTTATAGACTTCTTCTATCCTCCAATATGGGTAAATAATAGTAATAACAACAACAATAACAACGACAATATATAAAAAACAGTCAAGAACCACGATGAGTTTCTGTGTTTTCTTCTTTTTTTCTGTCTCTTTCTCTTTCCTTTTTCTGTCTCTCTTTTTCCTTTTTTCTTTCTCTACGCAAAAAAAAAAAAAAAAAAAAAAAAAAAAAAAAAAAAAAAAATTGTCAAGCCCCCAAACTGAAGGTTACGATCGGCCCGTCAGCAACCCACATGTAACCAAACTGTCGTGTCTCATGGCTTTTTGCCACTCCAGCTGTCAATCAAAGCCAGGGAATGTCAAGGTAGTGAATGAATGATGGTTGATGATGATGAAGAAGAGAGGAGGAATCTTTTTAACCCCGGATTCTTCTTCCAGTAACTCCGTGCTCGGGTTTTGCCTTTTAGGATCGCTTATAGGGTTGTTGGTTTTGGTTTTGTTTTGTTTTTTTCAAAGTACTTGTGAAGGGGGGTGGGGAAAGATGCGAAGAAAAATTGAATAGTTTGCAAAGCCCGGACTTCCCCCTCTCTCCTTTTTTTTTTTTTTTTTTTTTCCTCCCGGCAGGTATTTTGTCTCCCTCTCTCCCTCACTCCCTGGGATGAGTGAGTGTCAGTAAGTGTTGGCAGGTTGGCTGCCGGCTGCCTTATAGAAGAGGCTCAGTTTTGCGGCGCTGATCGGCGGGAGAATGAAGTGACGGAACCCGGAAGTAGTGGTGGCCATAGCCAGTCCTGCAGCGCGGCGGCGGCGGCGGCGGGGAGCGGCGGCGGGGAGCGGCGGCGGCGGGGAGCGGCGGGGCGCGGCGGCGGGCGCGGGCGCGGGCGCGGGGCGGCGGGGCGCCCCAGCCGGCGGAGCGCCGGGGATGCGCAGCGCGGCGGCGGGGCGGCCGCGGCGCCGCGCGGGGGGAGCCGCGCAGCAGCCCCTGCCCCGAGCGAAGCACGGCGTGTAGGAAGGAGCGAGCGAGCGAGCGTGCGAGCGAGAGGGAGGGAGGGAGGGAGCGAGGGAGGGAGGAGGGAGGGAGGGAGCGAGGGAGGGAGCGAGGGAGGGAGGCAGGGGAGGAAGGACAGGGAGAGTGCGTGTGTGCGAGAGGGGGGAGAGGCAGGGGAAACTGCAGAGAGCGAGAAGAAAAGTGCGGCAGAAGCCCGGCCCCGGGTCGGTTCGCGCTAGATTATTTGAGCAACAAAATACCTTCCGATTACCCGCGGTGTCGGGCGTCTGGCGGCGCGCGGGGCCGCTGGCTCGGGTCGCCGGCTCCGGCCGCTGCCGCGCGCGGTGCGCGAGCCCCGGGGCACCGGGAGCTACAGCGCGCGGGGGGGGCGCGCGGAGCCGCTCGGCCCCCGGCCGCGGGGAGGCTGCTCCGGGCCCGCGCGCCCGGGCCCGCCGGCGCGCCGCGCCGCCCGCCGCGCCGCTGCCCTCTGACAACTCATTGTGCTCCGCTAAAAATTAATTTTCCAGGGCATGGAGAGAACGGCTCGTTCAAACCGTGTTGGGCACCGCTCTTCATTAAGTGATCGCTGCTATCAAACACGCTCTGGACGTCTTGAACGGGGGGGGGGGGAGGCGGGGAGAGGCGGAGGGAAGAGGGGGAAATCCCTTTTAGTTTTGCGATTAGGCTGCCAGGCTTTGTAAAGGGCTTAAAAACAAAGTCATGCTCAGTCTTTTGTAGGAGAGATCCAGATGTTATGTAGATTTCTGTTTGCATGTTCGTTTTGAGCGGATCCGGCGGTGAGCGCAGTATTTACGTGTGTGTGTTGCTGGACTTTACCGTTTATCGACGTTGCGCTTGTGGAATGTATGCTGGAGTATTAGCTCGGTAATGCCTTCTAATGGTAGTGCTAATTACAGTGGGGTTATTTAGCAAATTAAGTGAGATGATGCACCCCCCCCCACCCTTGAGTACCAAATGAACTTTTCCGAACACACAGGCACACACACACACACACACGCACACACACACACACACACGCGTTAATTTTGGTGCGTTTCTCTCGCCCAATCACTTCGCTGAAGCTACACCATGCCTTACCTCAGAGCAGTCAATTACCAAAGCTACCCGGGATCATCAATCATGGGGGATGCTTGAAGTTTAGGGGAGGAGCGATGGTCAAACTATCGATTGCTGCAGTTTTGTCCTCCCCAACCCCCCACCCTCGTTCACGGTCCCCTGCACATAAAATCTAAAACAGACTATCCCGTTAATAGTGGAATTTATCAATGATTATGTACCCGTTTGTGAATGTGGCCTCATACATAGATGGCTTTTGAAAATACACGGCAGAAAATATATTATTCCGTTAGATTTTGGTTTGCTTTGCTTTTCGTGGTGATGGCCATGCTTTTCAGAGGTTTGAGCTTTTTTAAACTTTAAGAAAATGACTCAAGGGGTAGTTATAGATATTTGGCCTGATTTTAATAGGCAAAGGGAATGAGCTCCAGAGGTCAATAAACCCCTCCAAAATGATGAATGATTGAGTACCTGTGATGATGATAGTGATTACCGGAGCAATTAAACAGTTTGATTAAATGAGCCATCATAACAATGATGTCTGCGGGAAATCAGCCCTCACGTATAAAGAAAGATAGTGTGGGGAGCTGACAAACGCCAGTGGGCATTCCTGCATGTTCCGCTAGCGCCGAGCCCTGCAGAGCAGGGCTGTATTTACAAATATGAGGGGAATACGGAGAAAAGTCCCTCTCCTACTTAAAGCCAGAGTTGCACCCTGCTTAAAACCCGCCAGAAGCCGGAGAGCAGACACGGGTTTTTTTTTTTTCCTAGAGGATCTCCTCCAAGATTAAAGCTAGTCCTAAGAGCAACCGAATTGCTGTGACTGACTTTCACGGGACTGTAAAGAGAGGTGAGTAGAAGAGCCCTTAGTATGTAGATCTCTTTCAAGCAGTGGTTAAGTCAATTCATTTCGCAGGGAAAAAGCCAGTCTTCTTGTGCAGTATTTTATACTCTGTCGTATAAATCGGTAACGTAATTCAAGATATTCATGGTAATGAATGCTTGGCTAATCCTTTGGGTGCGCGGAGACCTACAGAGCAGTAGGTTATGCAAATCCTTTCCTACTTTTACAGCTGTAGTTTTCTAGCAGATTTTTTTTTAAGAGATCTAGTCATCGGTGAATATTATTTGGGTTTTTTTTCCCCTTCTTTCTTCTCCCTTCCCCCCCCCCCCCCGCTCCCCCCCCCCCCCCCGCCCCGTGCCCCAAAGATGCCAGATTTCTCAACTTGCACGGAATCATTTGCTTGTGATGCAGCCAGCTTAGAGGACGTGGTTCAAATATTTGTAGCTTCCAAACTTGTTTTTAACCGTGACAGTGCAAACCCAGAGCCTTGTCTCTTGAGATATACAAATGTGCCTCTTTTGAAATAGTTTCAGTATCACCAAAGAAGAGGTCTTTCCTTATGAACTGGCTGTGCAAAAGTAATCTGGCTACATTTAAGGCTCCATGCATATTTTTAGACCGCAAGCTGTAAGAGAAGTTCATCAGTTTTCTTCTAAAAAAAAAAGTTAGATCACTGGGCTCCCATAGAAGAAATTATTTTATTGCTTAGAATATAATTTTAGACCTTTTTTTTTTGCTAATTCTATTTTTCACAGAATTCTCTGTAGATCTCAGCTGCCCTGATTAAGAAATTCTGAGAAAACAGACTAAAATCAAAGCTGAAAAAAAGCAGCCAAAGACTTGTGCAGTGTTCAGTGCTGCTCCTTTCAATTGTTTAATTTTTTTTCCCCTCCTAAACTAATTAACCCCCTGCGTTGTCTTGCCCTGCTGTGCATGTTTGTAATCTGGGACAGGGACCAACTTTTAAAAATGATTTTAACTTGATAGAAAGTGAAATTTCATACAGTAAATGAAGATCTTTCATGTTCCTCCTGTGTATTTTTTTTTTCCACGTGAAAAGAGTTGAAGGCTTTTTCCTCATCACTATCCCAGTGGATTAAAGCACACAGAGAATGTGGTTTATAAAGCGCTACAGTTTAGCCATTAAAAAGGGATCTCAATTTAGCGCCCTTAAGTGAATGTACTCATGTATTAACAAAGATGCTGTTGGGAACTCGGAGGAAAATGGGATACGTGCGTGCAGAGGGTGAGGGCTTTCACATTTTCACATACTTAGGTGATTTTTTATTTACCCCCGCCCCCCCCCCCCTTCCCCCAAACTAGTGACATTTCTTTTTTTAAAAAAAAAAGTAATTTGGGAAAATTAAAATGGCTAATTTCCATTTCTCCTGCATCACTTTCAGAGCGAGGGCTGTTTTGAGGAAAAGTGTGGGATAAATACAAGTCGGGGTGGTGCCTGGTTTTTTTTCCTTTTTTTTTTTTTTTTTTTTTTTTTTTTTGATAGATCGGCTCAAAAGTCCAAAGAGAAATGAGGTGTCCGGTATGGAAGTGCATCTCAGTCAACCGCCAGCTCCTTTTGCCGAGGCTGGAAATGGTTTTAACAGGCGGTAAAATTTCATCTTGTGGTGTCAAATTGGGGTCAGTTTGGGGTTAGCGCTCTCAGTGTCCGAGCAGGAGCTGTCCAGCTGTGTGGGGATTCATTAAGGGCAAAAGATCCGTTTCAAGAAAAACAATACAAAGACAATCAGAGGGCTAAAGATCCTCTTCAAATCGCATTTTACAAGTGCACCAGAACAAATATGGATGCTGAAACCTATTCCCTTCAAACTCCCAAATCGGCTTCTTAGCCCTCGGAGGGAACGAGAGAGAAAATCCTCTAAAAGTTAAGAAGAGTCTGTTTTCAATCAGCCTTTCCGAAGTGTGGCATCTTAGTCCTTTGCTGGCTTTGAGACATGCCTCTCTTGCTTGCTCGTTACATCTCTCCCTCCCTCCCTCCCTCTCTCTCTCTTTTTCCACAGCCTTGCAAAAGCGGATGGCACAACAGGTAATATTTCAGATTTCAAGAATAAATCCCCCCGGAGAACTTAAACCGCTGTTTTGCACGCGCGTGTGCTCCTATCACAAGATTTAATGCAAATAGAAAGTTTTTAGGGGGAAACAAGCCATGCTTGCTCGAAATCCTATTGTACCCTGTAGGAAATTTTGAGCTCTCCTTGTAGGTGATCCCCCCCGTCCGATGGGTAATTTAGGCTAGATTTACTTTCCGGCTCTTAGCACTTGTGGAAAGCACCTATTGCTAATCTGGTTTATTAAATTCGCATGGTTTAAATCCTCTTAACGTCCCTACATCTGTTAGGACAATTGACGCCTTGCTACAGGGACAAATAACTTGAAGCTTAATCTTGTTTGTAACTTTATTCAATGTTTGTTTGTTTGTGTGCTGAGTTCAAGTATTTTGGAGGATGCCATTGTGTTCGGTAACACGTAGATTGCATTTGAAAGCAAAACGCCTCTTAGACTGGTCAAGGATATCATGGAACACAGCGAAAAATTTAGCATATTCGAACTGGCTCTTTATCTCGAGCTCTCATTCTAGGCAATGTGTCATAATTAATGAAGAAAGCAATCTGCCTGTTCAAATATGGACACGGGACATCACCGTGACACCGCAGTGAAATTCACGTGAATTTTACTTTTTGTTTTGCGTGCAAGGCGAAGTGTGGAGTTTAAATACTACCTTTCTCTTTTTATAATCAGGATTGTGCCACAGTTAAATTCCTACCCCCAAACCCGCTCTTTACCACACTCTCCTTTGCCCTTACGGTTGTTTTTTACAACTTCAGTCACTTTTTATTCGTCTCAGCACTCTTTGATTCGCCTCCGACTTCCCGCAGCTGCAGGACTTTCGAGGTCCCATCTCGGGTGCCCCTGTGAAATCATGCACGTTTTAGCTTCTGCAGATCACTGGGTTCATTTAGCTCCTCACCCTGATCCCCCCGTCTGCCAGCGCTGTACTTCGCTTTCCAGTAACCTATTATTATTTGTCGAAAATCTTTCTAGTCCTGAAAGTCAATGGTAGCCCATCGCGGTGAACTTTTCTTGACCTCGACTGCGGTATGACTGAGATCTCTGGGAGCTGGATTAGGAGGAGGTTCATTTACTTACCTGTTACTTCGCTTTTTACTCCTTCTTCCACCCCTCCGCCCTCTTTTTTTTTTTTTTAATTTATTTTTTTGTTTTTTAGGGGGAAAACCCCCAACCCGGCACGAACCAAGCACGGTCCGTGTTGGTGCTGCCCTGCCGAGCGCTGGCTGCCCGGGGCGGGGGCTGCCCGGCGGGCGCGGCGCGGCGCGGCTCGGCTCGGCTCGGCTCGGCCGGGCGGCGCTGCCATCAGCAGCCCTCTAGCGCTATCTGGCGGGGCTCCAACACAGCCCGAGCCGGCGGGGCCCGCACGGGGCTCGCTCCGCCGCCGCACGGCCCTCGCCCCCGGCTCGGCGGCTCCCGCGGGACGCTGATGAGGCCCAGCCCCGCGTTCCGTCCCTGAGGGGCGAAACCCGCCCTGGGAAGGGGCGCGGAGATGAACCCCTTCGCGTTTGTCCGGCTTATGTCATGCGGGTGGGTGTGAAGCACTAAAGTCAGAGAAGAGATGAGAATTGTTTTTTTTTTGTTTTTTTTTTAATTATGTTGTTCAGGCTGGAATGTTTGTGAAAGTGGAGACCATAAATGGTCGACGTGTGTTTCCATCACACACCAGAGGGGAAGAAAAAAAAAAAAAAAGTGGGGGGTAAAAAAAGAAAGCAATAGAAAGCAATCACAAACCTGTCAGGGTTTCCCACTAATACTGCTTGCACTGGGTAGTCAAAAACCTAGTTTGCAATTGTTCGAGGAATCCCAAAGTATGAAAAAAAATTAATCTTTCCAGTATAATATGGTAACCAAAAGGACAGTTAGGGCAAAGTAAATGGCTTTAGTGTGATATCAGAGAATCTGCAAAGGCTTCAAACTCTGCTCAGAGCTCTGCTCTAGCTCACTCAAAATATCCCCTTTTGTTCTCCAGCTGCCTATAAAACTCCAGAAGAGGAGCGCTCTCATTTTTACACTGGAGTTCTCGGTCCAGAGAGAACAATATACTCCTACCTCTTTTGAAATGATCCTGAGATTCTCACAGCACACAGGCAATCACTCGAAGCACGAATTTCCTTTTTTTTTTTTTTTTAAAGAGCTGCTCGGCCCATTGTTTGAAGTGGGATTCAGTGCAGAGCCCAAAGAGAAAAGGAAAAAAAAATCCTGAGAGCCCGGTTTGGTATTGCACAGAGAGAGAGAGCTGACAAAATATTATAGCGTGTTTCCTAGAAGTACATGGTGAGAGCCGGCGGTGTGTTCCCGAAAAGGGGTTGCTTTTTATTTCCACCACCACCCCCCTCAAGATTGTGATCGTCTTTGTATGTCTTTCTTTTGATCCCACAAAGAGAATGCAATACACATATATGTGTTTGCTCTCCATACAAGAAATGCCATACAATGGAATATGTGGCCGGTTAGTCCTCATAATGCTTAGTTTCGCTGTAATTAATTGAAAACAGTTATTAGGTCGTCATTGGCAATAGCGTAAATAATTGCAGCAGATTTTTACTTAAAATTGACCGGTCATAGAGTGATAGATCGATTCGAGGTATAAAAATGATGTATCAAAACATCAATGTCGATTATTTGAAATATTGTAGTCGAATCTTTTTATTGCTTCATCGGTTAAGTGTCTGAAAGTGCTGTGTTCCAACATATATTTATGTTGTCAATACTGTCAAAACTGTCAGTTTTATTACAGTGGATTTGTAATACATTTCGGATTTGCTCATTTACATAAAATGTCCACCTCAGATACCCCTCCTTTTCTCCATGTCTGGAAATCTGTGTCAGTTTAATAAAAGGATTCAAGACTCATACCTGAAGAGGGGGAAAAAAAAAAGAAAAAGGAAAGGAGAAAAAAAAAAGGAGGTGTTGCTCCATTATGTCCAATTTTAACATCCGTTTGGAAAGCTTGGGCTATTTCTGACTCGCCAAAAGAGGGAATTCCTCCCCCCTTCCTCCTCCCTCCCCCGGCCCCGCTTATTTCCCCAGTAGAATTTAAACACTTCTCTACTCTCACACCTAGATTAAACCCTCCAGGAGAATTGGGAAATTGTGCAGGGTTACAGTGACGAGCCAAAGCACACCTGTGAACGCCACAACCTTCCCAAAGAGAGCAACAACCCCCCGAACCACGCACACACTCGCAGGGGTTTGAATCCTGCTAGAAAAAAGGAGACAAAAGGAGCAATAAATACGTGTGTGATCCTTTCCGAACGGTTTGGAGCCCAAAGGTAAAAAGCAAACTGTAAGCAGTGTTGGGCATTTGATGCCTCCCGCCCCTATTTTATCAGGGTCTGATCGATGTGATTATTCCCTATTGCTGTAAGCAGTGATTTTTTATTAGCATGATCTCAGGCAACTCTCTAATTTTCTCCAAGAGCCCAGCTGAGGGATAGAGAAACTCAGGAATAAATAAATATCCATTTGTAGAATAAACTCTCCTCGACAGAACAGTGAAATTAGGCAAGTAACTTTATTTCCCACCCCTTTCCGAGGATGAGGGTTTTTAAAGGTGTTGGTGAGATGGACCTGAGGGGTATGTGGGTTGGTTTCTTTCCCCTTCCCCCTTCCCGCAAACCACCCCCCCAACCCCTTTCCCCCCGGGATATCTGTGTTTAAATAGATGCTGGAGAGATTTCTGAGTTCACGGGAAAGAAGGAAGGTTAGTTAAGGGAATGGCAGCGTGCCTGGCAGGTATTTTAATGACTGTCCCTTCCTTTGAACGCTTTCAATTTCTCTGCTTCTTGTACAGAATATGTTTCCCAAACCAAGTATGATTTCTGTTGTAACTCTCGTGTGTGATTGTGATCCCTTCTGAGGTAAATTGAGAAGTACGCTGCGCAAAAGGAGGAAATCGCCCCTGGGGTGCTTTGTTTACTTTGGTTTGTAAAATCCTGCTAGGAGATGGTTTCCTCAGTGTGTGGCAAGTGTTTCTTCAAGAAATTCATCAGCCCTTCTACAATTACTTCGAGCTCCGAGGGAAGAAAGCTGCCATCACTTTCTCACATCCCAAGGTGTTGCATGGGGGAGAGAAGAAAAGGCTGGAGCATTTAATTATAATGGGGAGGGGGGGTGGGGAGAGCGGAGGCTGAAGAAAGCCGTCCCAAGCCTGTACCTGGAAAAGAAAAACCTGCAAGGGTATACTTGGGAAGCGTGTGCCATTTAGACATGGGGAAAAGTACCCCGTCTTGTGCAGTAATTAGTCTGAACAATAAACATAATTGGAACAAAATCAGTTGGAAGTTTCTGCGTTTTTAATTACGTTTCATTTTGTGGTAAGCCGTAAAATTATGAATGCCTCTCAATTAAACACTATCCACTTGTAAAGCATTTAACAACAATTATTCCTTAATCAGTTGGAATGTTAGCCACAAATGATGCTGTTAAACATCAAAGGGACGCCTTAGACGTTACCTTTTAGTCATAAGTAAGAGGATTAATTTCTATAATTAGAGGGGATAAATATGTGCATAAATAAATCTAATTTTTTTACACGTTCTCATCCTGTCTGGGAGAGGCGAGGATCTTTGACATTGCTCGCACTCCCAGCTTTCCATGGTCGGAGGGGACCCGGGAGCAGCGAGGTGAGAAGAGCCCTGCGGGGAGCCCTGATCCTGCGCGCCGCTCCCCGGGCGCCGGCCCGTCCCCGCGGCCGCACCGGGGCTGGGGCTGGCCCGGGGCTTCAGGGCGATTCACTTCCCTTCTCGGCTTTTATTTACCTGGGGTTTTTTGGGAGTTTTTTACGGCACCTGTCGTCTACCTGGCGGTTCATTTCCCTCGGGGGCAATTTGCTGTCCCCAAACGAAGCTCTAGATTTGAGTCGAATACCGCAAATAAAATTAGCATGACCTTGATTACACCCCGTATGAATATCTCATTTACCTAATGACTTTATGTCACGTACGCAGAGGGTCAATTTCCTTTTAACCTTTCCCATTGCTGCAGTAAGCATTCTTTCATAATCAATGGCTGTTTGAATAATCAATTCGCATTTTATGATCCCTGACAAACTCAATATACGTGTGCCTGTTTTCAGCAAAGCAGCCGGCCTCGCTCCGCGCCGTTTTCACGTCCGAAGAGTTTGCGGCGGGGTTTCCCGGCTCCCCGGGGAGCCGCCCGGGCCGCTGCGGGTTCCGCGGGGCTCCGCGGGCGCTGCGCTGCTCCCGGCCCGCTCCGCAAGGCGGCCGCCCCCGCGCAGCCCCCGCCGCCGGCCGCGCCGCCCCGGGGAGACGCGCCCCGGCACAAAGGCGCCGGCCAGCATCCCCCCGCACCTCTTTAGCGCTGGCAATTCCGCGCCTTTTCCCACTAGCTCAGCCCGAAATGTGCGGCCTTCCCGCCTCCCGCCTCGTTCTCCTTCCTAGGAATGTGCACAGCAAAAAGCCCGTCTCCCGGGACAGTTCCCCCTTTTTTTGTCTTTGCTGGGACCACCAGCCGTGGGGGGACGGTTTCCCCGGCTCTGCAGCCAAGGGCAGGCGACCGCCCTGTAGCTCGACCTCCTTGACCAGTGCTGAGAGGAGCCAGGTGTCCTCGGCCACGTCGGCACCTGTGAAACCTCGAATGAGTCCTTGCCTCAGCCTCACTGCACTGCTGACGTTCGGAAGCCTCGCTCACTGCCACCAGCCTTCTTCTCTTGCCTCAGTCACCTCCAAACCGTGGGTCGGGAAAGTTGTCCCAGAAGCGCGACCCACAAGCACAACCAAAGTGCAGAGGTGTATGTGGAAAGGAGGGGGGCTAGGGCAAGCTGAACTTTGCAAATGTTTTTTCTAGAAGTAGCTCACGTTTGCTGTGATCTATGGTGTGAGCTGGGAACCGAGACTTATTGCAACCCCGTTCCCTCTATTGGATAATTAATGCTGATTCATAGCAGGTTCTACCTACGAATGTGTGTTTCGTTTTTCTCTGCAGGGTCCATGGTTCTTTGGTATGTTGTTATTCCCTGAAAGGTAATTGCACTTGATATTCTCTCGGGGAAGGCTCATTAGCCAAGGGCAGGGTGGCGTTGCCAATCTCAGTCTCTTTCAACAATTCAATGCAAACATTTGCCCCAGAGGTTCAGTACAACACTCCCAGCTCACAAAACAGTTCTTGGGTACAACATTTCTCTTAAAAAGCCTTAGGTATATACATATATATATATATATATATTTTCCACTGAAGCAGGAAGAATTTTAGTTTAGGGGGTTTTAGATTAACCCTTCATTGTAAGTGGTCAAAGATACACAAGAAGATTAGACATGTTGCCTTGGATTGCAGGACTTTGTCCTTCCTTTTATAAATAACCAGGACACAACCCTGGATGAAACAGTGGAAAAGGTACCATGTGTCACACTCCTCTGTATTCAGTACCTTACGCTCTCCTAACATTTACAAAATGCATGTCGAAAACACTTTTCCACTGCCCACCATTACAGACCTATATTTGACTTCTTTCTCACCCATGTCTGCTGTCATCTCTAGCTCCTTTCATCTCTCCTGCTAAATTAATTACCTCACTAATGGAAGGCAATGAAACTCAGGTGTAAGGTAGGTTAGGGAACATAGAGTCGTTAATACATACAATTTTATGAAGCTGAATCCTCCATGATTGTTCTAGTTTTATTTTTTCTTCTCTGTTGCTCATAATTTTGAAAATCTTATTCTTCCATTTGAGTCTTGTCAGTCTGAGCAGGATGATTCACAGTTACACTGCAGAGAAGATCCCCTTCTCACAGAAGAAAATGGTCCCCACAGGAGAATAAAGAGGAAACAGAGGGACAACATCTACACTTAACAAGTTCTCAGACATCACTGTGTTTTCCATGTTAAAATAAAAGGATCTAGGAATTTTTATTTATGATGAATTAGATGGGATATTCTCCTTGGTAATGGCGTTAAAGGGCAGAGACTGGTCCGAATTCCAGATAATAGGCCCTGTGTCTGAAATGTACATCTAACTATCTTACTGTGTTTGCATACTTCTACTCACCATGATTTTCCTATCACTGTTAGGAAAAAAAGCAAAACTCATCTATGCTGAATCACCACTGACTTTAATGTTAGTACATCAGAAAGGAAATTGTCCTACACTGTGGCTATACAGCACACAGCTCTAAAAGACAAGGCACGTGTCACCAGTTTTAGTTCTCACTGACCAGAAGGGCTGCCAATCATTCCATGCACCTCACCTATTAAGGGGACCACGAGTTCACAGAAAAACACCTCAGTGCTGAGAATCTCTGTCAATGTTTTCCATGCTGACAGTCTTCAGTGTCGAGTCTAAACCTGTCCCAAAGTCTCATTGACTAAAGGAGAACGTGGATGGAGGACACAAGACAGGATTCTGCAAAGTAGTTTTGCAGGATGCCAAATCTGCAGGTGTGAAGTACTCAACTTGCCAGGCCATAGTGATGGTAAATATGGACAGTCCAGTTCCACCCTTCCAGTAAACCCTCAGTACAAGAAAACATCAGTTCTTGAATTCATACTGTGGTGATTCACAGTCAGGGCTTTTGTTTGACACTTTAAGTATCTTTCATGTCATGGTGGTACATTCTGCTTCTTCAAAAGCATTTTTCAAGATGAACTGGCTTTTCAGTGATGAAACATGATCAAGTTAATGTACTAATAGATTTCATTTTTAAAGTACATGCTAAATTTAAAACTTGTCTCATGCATTTATAAACCATCACTAATAGTTCTATTGATCAATGATATAAATAGCTCCAGCAGAGGCTTTTCTTTGATGTAGACAAACATAAACAACATTGAAAAAATAGCACACAAGTGATTGTTCTGTATTCTTACCTTTAGGCTATATTATGATCACAATAAGACATATCTAGGCATGTGTCATACTGGATAATACTATTTCTTCGGTGTTTCAGGGCACACAGCTACCTTGGACTTCACAACAGCTGAGACTTGTCATTTAAAAGCATGGTAGTGGTATTAGAAAAAAACCAAAACTCTACTGATATGTAATTATTAACCCATATGTTGAGTTTATTTAAGAATTGCTTCACATTAAATACTCAGATCCTTTTATTTCTATTATTCATGTGCCAAGCTAAAAATAAACATTTGAAATATTTTTCTCTTTTATGGAAGAGATGATGAAACTATTCATTTGAAATGAACCCTTGGATGAATGCAGCTATATTTTCTGGGCTTCAGATCTCTTACTCCCAGTTAAGAACCCCACATCATACAAAGGAATTTTGCTTCATTTTACTTCAAAACTTTGACCAACTAAATCTTAGTCAAACAGTTTTCAGTCATTCACAATATGTTCATTTGGGCTTTTAATTTCATTACTCTTGATGTGTTACCGATCACCTATCACACTTGCTCTATTTCCCAAAAGGTTGTTTGAAATTATTTAGGAGATCAAATGAATAATAAAAGTGCCCAAGAAATATTCCCGTCTGTGTTTGCATACTTTAGTTTTGTGAAGGTATTAATCGACAGCCTGATCCTGCTTCCTTTCCATTAGAAGCAGGATTTGGTCCATAAAGGAAATGCATTAACCTAATATTTGTTCAGAGAAAAGTCCTGCTTGCTTTAATGTTCACATGTATGTTCACAAACATGATCAAAACAAGAGCCATCTGAACCCCCTACAGCTGCTTTGCAACTAGGGCTGCAGCATGACCCTACGAACAACCAGTTCCACCGTAGGTTGATTTCAGCTTTCAAACATTAGGGAAAAATCCATTGGCTTTCTTCCCCCTGCTCCTGGTTGAACTTCAGATCACTTCTCCTGGCAAATGGCTTTTGATAATTGAGATCATATTTTTTGATTTATAAGCAAATTTATTTTTTGTTGGTTTTTTTTCCAGACTTGATTCATTGAAGAAAATCTAGCAAGATTCTTAGAATTAGAGAGAGTCACTGCTCTCATGGCACAATCCTCCATAAATGGGGAAAAAGATACAAATATCTTGGCCCAGCTTTCCTCAGGCACCTAACAGCTTAACAGATTTTTTTTAGATATACAAGCATGAAAAGAATGGGATTTTGTACCCCCTGTGCTGCAATCAGTATACTTGTTAGGTGGAGTTTTTCCTGAGAAGGGGTATATTTTTGTGCTGTATTCTTGAGTTGGGGATTTATTCTACTGGATTTACCACAAAAAATAAGTAAAATTATTTTTTTTTCCTCTGATAAAAAAGTGTTTTAAGTCAGAGGAACAACTTAATTTTCACTCGGATTTGGAGATCTGAATTGTCCTAGAATCTGAAATACTAGGATGAGACAGTTAATCTTGGTATTTCTTTCTGAATAAAATACTGAATAAAGCCATTGCAATTCCAATGAAACATGCTAAATTGTATTGATGAGAACACACAGACAAAGAAAAAATGTCAAAAAAAAACCTCATGGACCTCTTTCTCTTCACTTAAGCTGGAGAAACTCTAGGGAAGTTAATGGAGTTGCAGTGATATAAGACTCTAGTAAGGTGAGAATTGCACAACTTGTGTTTAACTTGATGCTATTACTTTAAAAACAGAGTTTACTTCACTAAATAACCTGAAAATAAACACAAAACAAAGGGCAAATGAGACAAATTACAAGTAAGCATGCATGCAAAAAAGGTAAGTGCAAATTAGATTTGAATATTCATGAGTCACAAATCATTGACAGTTTGAAATAATGCAAAACAGCTTTATAAATGAGGTTAAGGCAAGGGACATCAAAGAAAGGCATTGCTAAATCAATAGCAATTTGATTGTGCATATACTTGTAAATTGTGGTTACAGTTTTTGTGACATAGGAGAAAAATACTGCACATGTAGTGAGAAAGGGACACATAAATATTCTTTTTGAATGTGCTATTTTCTGGCAATTCAGCATTTACTTGGAGGCCTGGTGTGTATAAAGTGACCAGATATCATTTCTTAATTTTTTCCCCCAGGAGAATTATAGTTTCCATTGAGTATCCAATCTCCTGTGTTGTGTTGCTTAGTATGACAAAAATTCAGTTGTCAACAGAACTGCAAAATAGAATAATTACTCACTTCATTTGGCTTCAGTAGAAGGATCACCTGCTAATGAAAATCCTGTCATAAAATCATAGTCAGTGGAGATTATCTACTTCTTTCAGAGAATTTAGCTCTCAAAAGTGGGAATCAGATAAGCTGCAAGTCTCTCAGCAAATTGCTGGAGCACAGGGATTTAAAAGAATGATCACTTGAAGGATGGCCAGCCTGACTGTTTAACTCAGAGCTTCTTAATTTTTCTGTCTGTAAGCATCAATAAAGTATTTGGTCTCCTGTCTTATTTGTGAGTTCTGTGGATATTTGAAGTTGAATGGTTTCAAATATTGATAAGAATACGGGACCAAAAGGCAAAACTGCCAGAAGTAATATGCCCATTTAAAATTACTCCAGGGTGTTTGTTTTTCCTAAGGGTTTATATTTTGATTGCTTAACACTCACTCTAATAGAGGAACCAATTCCCTTTCTTCAATGACTTTTACATCCCATGTGCCAGCCTGACTCTCTGGCATGACAGATGATGCTCCGCCGGGTCAGGTGAAGCTAAATATATACATTTACCAATACTGACAGCAAAATCAAGAAGGGATATCCATTTGGAAATGGCATAGGGTACTCTGGTTCTATAAGAAGCAGCACATGACTTCTTGCAGTGCTGCCTTTAAAACCATCCACTCACTTGAATGAAGCTGGCAATTAACTCTTGTCAAAACACAGTAAAAGGAAAAACCAGATGTCGGATAACTTAGGAAAGGGATAACCTTATGTCCTGCCCAATCCCCTACATGAGCTTGTCAGAAGATAATGTATCTCTCATGCCATCACAATATCAAAAGATACCTGCATGTGCCATGCTTGAATTCAGAGAGCTTTCCGCAATACATTCTTTAAATCTGTGTATATATCAGCATGAATAAACAATAGATAAGTTAGAAAGAGTAACTCAGGAATGTAAAAGACTCAATTGCTTTTTCAGGAACATTCCCTTCAACTTTCCCAATCTGTGCAGAGACAAATTAACCTCCCCTTAGCAAGAGTGAAAGGGAAAGTTACCTCTTGGTCTTAGCAGAGATCTTGAAACTAAGTCTTCGATTTCCTTCTGGCTCCATCACGGTGACTGCCCAGGTTTATCAGAGGTGAATTATGCATATCCTCCAAGCCTACAAAAGGAAGCTCACAGTAAATTTCTATGTGGTTCTGTGACATGGAATTAGTAAGAGAATACGAGATCCTCTGACGTGAGGCACCAGTATATATCCAACGCACTAACTTGGTAATCCCTGTTCAAAGCTCTGTTTTTACATTACATACTACAAGATTTGTTTTGCCTGTTTATAACCTTATGCATTTTTAGTAAAGCACATCTTCATTTAAATGAGAAATTATAATCTCTTTACATTAGAAATTATTGTCAAAAACAACTTGTGTGTGCTTATAAGCAAAGGAAATAAATACCAAAACTCGTTTAACCTCTCCAAACTTACACTGTGTGCATCACTGTGTAATGTGAATGCTGATAAAAAAACGTGATTGTCCTGGGCAGAGTCAGCTTTAACTAGATATTGCATTACTTAAGGAAATAGGTCAAGGTGTTACAGACATTCTTCAGTTCAGTAGAATACCAACAGCCTGTGTCAGGTGAAAGTTTCAAAGGGTTGTGTTATTTTTATTTACTGGCAAATTCCTTTTTCCTGAAGAAAATGGAAAAAAGTGACTTAAATTATCACAACAGGAGAACATGAGTCTCTACAGTACCCAGAAACCTGATTAATCAGGATTTTACCTTCTAATTCATTCCCAGATTTTTTTCTCTGCTTTGCTCTTTGTAGAGTTTTCTATATCTTTCCAACCAATTACCTCTACTCTTAATTTACAAGCCCTCCTTTAAGTCTATTGATACTGATTTCTGGCCTGTGGCTTGGCATATAAACATTTACAGACCTAGTGCAGAGCAGCTCATATTAGACCACTTGTATGCCACATCTCTGTTATGAATTATAAAATCAAATAAAGGGAGACTTGGCTCTCTGTATGTGATCTATATTTATACACTTCTATACACCTCTTCCCAGGTTCAAGAGTATAAATACTCCTTTCAAGAGCTTGCATTTTTTCAGAATCAGGGAATAAGATGAATTGGAAAGGGCACATCAGGATCATTGAGTCCAGCTCCTGGATCCTCAAGAGTCACACCCTGTGCCTGAGAGTGTTGTCCAAACACTTCTTGAACTCTGTCAGGCTGGTGCTGTGACCCCTTCCCTGGGGAACCTGTTTCAGTGCACAGCCACTCTCTGGATGAAGAATCTTTTCTTAATATCTAACCTAAACCTTCCCTGATACAGCTTTCTGCCATTCCTTAGGGTGCCTTCACTGGTGACCACAGAGATCAGTGCCTGCCCATCCTCTCCCCCCCCCACCCAAGAAGTTATTACTGCAGTGAGGTCTCCTCCAGGCTGAACAGACCTCAGCCACTCTTCATAAGGCTTCCCCTCAAGGCCCTTCTCCATCCTTTTTGCCCCTCTTTGGATGCTCTCTAATAGTTTTTCTGCATCATTGTCTTTGGCTGTCTATCTTTGGCTCTCACCTCCTTTCCTCACCTTGTGCAGAAAAATCAAGACAGCAGGTAGCTCTCAGTAAGATGAAATTTTCTGCAGCTGGTTTCAAGTTTCCCATGTAGTGGTCACTTTCAGCTGCATTTTGGGGAAAAAATGTATTTCTGTGTATTTCTAGGCTTTTACTCCTTTCATTTACAGTGTACACCAGTTTTCTTTGAGGGTGAGGGACAAAGCTTTAATGATCTCCACTACTCTCTCGTGGCAGGGTCCTCAAAGCCTGTCATGAGCAGGACAAGGTTTATCCACCTTTGACTTATTCAGCTGGGAGAGAACAAAGGTGTAAAAGTGGGCCTCGTGTCCAAATCTCTGTGGTTCCTGCCCTCTTGGCATTCCTTCTGAAAGCTCTCAAAATTGTATTTATGTGTGGTTGTCTGGGGGAAATAGGGGAATGAGATGGGAATGAGATGAGAAGATAGCACAGCTAGTTTTTATTCCTCTTTCTAAGTCAGTCTGTGTTGGGGTTTTCTGTGGGTCTTTGATCAGAATCCAGGAAGAAAATGGGAGAAGACTAAAGTCCAACAGTGGCCAACTCATCCATGCAATGGAGAGTGGGATGGAAAGGAATACAGCAGTACAGTAGTCTCATATCTGTTGAAAGGAAGAACTACTAAGGTGAGCAGAGATGGCTACAAACAGGAGACATCAAACACCGTGTTCACCCAGCAAATGGGCAAGCAGAACCTCAGTTCTGTAAGGTAGTCTTGACTGGCAGACCAGCTGGAGACAAGGAAAATGATGCAAGTCAACACAATGTGAATATTTGTGGATAATTTACTCTCAGCAGCAACTGTGAGATCACAGTGTATCCCTGAGGCCCCAGGGCCTGAAAATGTGGGGTTTGCATGTAAATAAGGCCATAGTGATCAGACTGAAGACTATGTTGTTAAACTATAGTTATAATAAAAGAAATATATTAAAGAGCATTAGAAATCAGGTAAAATGTTTCTAGAACATTGCTTACATTTCTAATCAACTGTAGCAAAAGACAGTTTCCCTTAAATATGTAATATATCCACAAGTTCTCCTTTGTCAGTACAAGAAACAGCTTTGCTTTTGGGGTGTATGTGTTCTATAGGTTTCCCCTCCTAAATTTAATCCAAATTGCTAATGCTTCTGAAGTAAAAAAATAATTACATAATACATTTTCTCTTTAGAGTAAGTCTAGCAATTGCCAAAAACTACTTGTCAATACAGTATTAGATCATGTGTGACCCAGACCTCACATGTGTCAACAAGTATATTTGTCTCCTTCTGTTATTTCAAATTACGGGAGAAAGAGACATAATCCTCACTGATCAATTGGGAAGAAAATGCTTTACCTTTTGTTATTTCAATGCCATCTGTTAAAATAAACCAAATGCCAAACTTACTACATACACAGGGCACTAAAATGGCTTTTTAATTTAGCTTGCATATTTCAGGGAAAGCAATGCATTTCTATATACTCTGACTTCTTTACATGAATTATTATGTACTGCAAGTGACATCTACTGGAGAAAGCAGAGCCTAAATGCCTGCTCTAAAAACTTTTTTTTTTTTTACTATTAAAAGGACCTCCCCTCCAGGAAATACAGCTGTTATTTGACAGAAACCTTGCATCTATGCCCACTGAAATGCAGATACCAAAGTTCATTCAGGATAGTTAGAGAAAACCTGTCTTTTTCATGACACAGAAGATGCAGAAGGCTTTTTCTTTATTTTTCCTTTGGGTTTTATTTTTGTTTTTTTTTCTTTTCTTAATAAAAAAGCTGTCTATACCAAAAATTTACTGAGTTTACAATAGAAGACTTTTTGAGAGCAACAGCTGTTTGATCACAGTCATCCATGGGGCCATAATACTGCTCTCCCTGTATTATAAAATATTCACCAAAAGAAATATGGCTACAGGTTGAAATTTGAAGCTTTCATGTTAATAGATGTTATAATTTAACAGAAATTTACTTGAAGACCTAATGCAGAACCATACTACTGTCACTACTGTCAATAGTATTGACTTCATTACTTAGAGAGTCTGAAATCCTGTGCATGGCATTACTAGTGGTTGAAGCTGCTTATTGGACACAAATTCATAAATACCTGCACTGTTTTAAAATGCTTGCAAGTTGTTCCTATCAAATATTGCATGAGTTTAGGGCCTAAGAGCAGCATCTTTAAGAAACACGTCCTCTTTCACTGAAATGTGATCAAATTCCCAGGAACACCGGGAGCAATGTGGAAAGCTGTGAACTCAGAGGTTCAGTGCCACTCAAAGCTCCCAGGAGTGTCATTACTTCTTAATATGTGCTCTTGAATTCTTGCCTAAAAGCCAGTTCAAGTTCTTGTTTAGATGAAGCACCAAAAAATTCAGACTGTTCTTAGTTGGTGTCAACACAGTGAAGCCTAAACAACAATTCCAAACTCTTTAAAAATTGCAATGGCAAATTACTTCTAAAACCACAAAAAATTTCGGAGAAATTTCCCTAGTGTAGACCAAACTCTAGGGTTTAAATGACTATTCCCCGCCAAGCATGGAAATTAATTTTTGAGCCAGAAAAATCAGGTCAGAAAGTAAATCAATAGCTAGCAGCCATTAAAAAAAATATTTATCTAACAAAGATCTTAATTTATTTGCAAGTTCCTGGATCAGATGTACTTCCCTTTTATTTTATAAGGAAAACGTGATGGTTGAAGGCTAGGCATTAGTGCAGTGAAAAGGGACATCCTTTAACACAGCAGTCAAAGGAAGATACATTTGTCTGTTTGGAATAAGTGCAGAAGGGGAGATACCAATAACTGTTGAAATGAGATTAAGTGGATTATCTGTATGTAATATGTCTGGGCCTGATTGTCCCCTCTAGCAGTAAAAACCCTACAGATGAGGCAAAAGGGACAATATTTCCCTCAGGATTTCCATGCAGAAAAGGCTCCTGGACTGTTCTGGTGCATGTTAGCCTTACTCTCTTCTTGCTCTCTGGCAGAATAGATTGGAGAAATGTCTCAGACATGCTGGATTCCAGGGTTCAAAACCAGGAGATAGCTCCCATGTGTTCACCTGTGCTCCAGGTTCTTGGCAGCTCACTCCATCCTTTGGCAATAATGCTACATCCATATTCATTTTCAAGTTTCCCTAGCCCCTGGCTATCTCCTGGGATTCATGTTTTCCACAATAGATATGGATGAATCAGAGGAAACTGCATCTCACATTTTGCCCCTTCCAAGAGATTCCTCCCTACATTTTCTCTTTGGGAGCTCCCCAAGATTTCCAGAGTGGTCGTACAGAATCCTGAGAAAGAAGGATAATGCGAAGAAGAGGATTGATATGAAGAAAAAAACATTGCCTGAAACATGGTCTGAAACATGATGTGAATCTGTAGAACCTTTCACCTTTATTCTTGGAAGTATATCAAGCCTTTCAGATTTGTGGATGCAGAACTGAGATTAAGGCAACATCCAAACTAACACTGATTTTTAAGCATTAGTATTGCCTGTTAGAACTGGTGTTCTCTGGACAGGCAATGTACAAAACTGTCATGCAATGGGTTTGGTCAACTGAACTGGACCTTAGGCTGTGCCAGCACCATATGATTAATACTTTTCAATAACCTGTCGTGTCTAAATTCACATTAGTGGAAATTGCCAGAAATTAATTCCTGTTGTCTGCATGATTTGAGATTTGTCCCACCGAGCAGAGGCTGATCTCTTCAGATGGGCTTCCATTTCTGACCTAAACTAAGCTTTTCAAACATTTAAAATTAAATTTCAATATCGTCTTCTAAGCAGTGCTTGCCAAATGCCTTACAAATGTCTAAAATAGATATACATTTTTAGAATTTGAAAGGGGTACATATTCTAAAAAATCAGCCCTACACAATAATCTAGCTTTTTGCTGTAATCGGGCTTCAATCATTTTTGTTCAGAAATTTCACTTTTCTTATTTTCTCTTACAATTGCTAAATATAGCAGTTGCAAAAGTGAGAATGTAAATTGCCCATTGGAGAATTACTTCTGATCAGACTCTACATTTACATTTTGGTGTAAAACGTACAGGAAGTGTAAAGTGGTTCAAAAAAAAAAGTAGATTATAAGAGGGGAAACAGTCATACAGTACTGTTTCAGTAGAGTAAAGTTCCATTTTGACATTAAGCACTTGTGCAGAAGGATTGCAATGTACAATTGCTGGCCATCAGAAGGAAGAATGTGCTCAGAAAAGCAGCTATTTGAGGGGTGAATCCTGAAAACGCCTCTGTGAGTGTGACAATGAGAAATAATTTTTATAGGTGAAAAAAAGGAAGTCTGTAGGCTTGTTCATACGTATTCTTTGACCACAGAACACAAGGCAAAGCCTCCTGACTAGGCTGCATAGCAAATGACTGTATGGCACTTGATTACGTGTGTCTTGACTTCTGGTGTGAGGAACATGAATGTTATTTCCTGTGGTTTTGCACGAGACATGTGGGAGCAAGATCACATCTTTCATAAGCTGCCAACCTGATTTCAGAAAGTCTTGATAAACGTCCTCTGGGGAGGAGTATCCACAACCAAGTTGATGTTCTGGGTTGCTCTTTGCTTTCTGACCTTTAGATTAGCAGAGCTATGCTAGCAAGTACTTGTAATAGCATATATGTCCATCCATCTGTCTAGTGTCTCTGCTTCTGTAGTGGCTGCTGTGCATCCTTTACTCTACCTGAGGGGTACAACATATTTTCTGTCTCAAAAGGTTTAAGATAAAAAAAAAAAATCTGAATTGGCAGATGAAAAGATTCCTGTCTAAGTGGAGCTGTCTAGAAATCTCCTGAATATCCATTTTGATAATCCAACATCTAGTGAAGTTCGTTGCTGAAGTGCATTGCCATATAACAAATAAATCTCCAGTGTACTTGAGATTCATTTTCTTGTGCAGGTGAGACCAATGTGACCAAAGATTTCCAGTCCTCCAGCTTTAACCTTGCTAGATGTGGCATACAAGTAAGTATTCAAAGTTCATCTGCTTACCCAGAAGCTTTTTAGAAAAAGTCCTGAAACTCTTTAATTTGCACCTTTGGACTGAAAATTTCCCGAGTACATACTTCTTCTCAGATCTCATGACATTTTCAGTTCTAGTTCCAGAGAAAAGTGCTGTAAACACAGGCTTTCTCATGATGTTCAGCACTCTCATACTTTAACACAGGAGAGATCATATTCTCAGGTGACAAAAAGATGCAAATTTATATTTAAATAAATCTCTGTCTCTTTTAGTTTTCTATAAAAGCTCTGAGGGGTAGGCTAAGACAAAATAGGATCCTCGTGGATCCAACACGATTGGTCAAATGAGTACACAGATCCTCTGGATACTCCTGCAGGGAAACTCTTCAATCTCTGCCTTGGAGAAGTGCCAGTACCTTAAAATGGACAATAATAAATGAGTTTATCAGAAGATTGATATGTTCTGTGACTTTATAAATTTCTATTGTCATAAAAAATAAAATGTTGAGATTAAAAGGCATACAAATAACATTTCTGTATACTTAAATTTGATT
The DNA here is from genome assembly GCF_963513975.1 of Fringilla coelebs. Taxonomy (NCBI): domain Eukaryota; kingdom Metazoa; phylum Chordata; class Aves; order Passeriformes; family Fringillidae; genus Fringilla; species Fringilla coelebs. The sequence goes on from NC_140034.1 coordinate 30,584,808, forward strand.
ATATAAATACACATTTTAAATAAAGAAAAAGTTTTTAGCTACATCAGTCCTTAACTGAGTTTCCAGGAAAAAAACCAGACCAACTATTTCTTTGAGATGTGTGTGTCTGATAGACTGTGAATCATGAATCTCTCCTCTTACACTGCATATTAGCGCTGCATATTATTAAGGAAGTAGGATGGAACTTGCTTATATAGAAGCACCTCAGGTCCCAGTATATAATCAAGGTTGTTTACACATTACTTCATACTTTTGCAAGATGGTGGCACAGTCCAGAGACTCAGAAATCCAATAATAGTTTTAAAGCAATTAGAACACACATTCATGCATAATAACAAATTCACATTATTTTCAGATTTCAAACATGACAAACACAGGAACTTGTTGAACGTTCCCCGTGCTAAAGAGAGGCCTGTTGTTGGAACCCCCACATCCTATGGTGTAAAGAGAAAAGAGCTGTATAAAATAAGAGGAGATTTCATAAACAGGAAGCACAATCAAGTGGTTAAGCTGTAGACCGTGAAAGGTTTATATCTGTTGCTATTCCAGAAATTCTGTAAGTAGCATTAAGATGTTATTCTTACAGGTGACCACTGTGTTTGTCATTAATTGACTTAATTGTATGCTCCCATTGCAGTATTTTTGTCTTGACTTCTGGAGTAGCTTTCATAAGTGCCAGTACTGAAGATGTACTGGAAGATGTGAATATGTCTAGCCCTCATCTTTTGGAACAAATAAATACAAACTGGGAGCTAGGAGCTCTCGGCCTGATCTGCATTGTGGCCCAAAACTGCCCATGCTCCTTTCCTCTTAGTTCTCTCAGCTGTGGAAAGGGAATTATAATATTTTTCGCATAAGATGCAATAAAAATAATTAATGAGTCACTATGGAAAAGCTCATGAAGACATGAATAATTTGTGTATTTTATGTAAGGTTTGGATGGCAGTATTATAAATTAGGAAGGGACCCACATATGGAGTGCAAAAGATAAAGGGAAATACAGAACAGGATCCTCATTCCAGCCAATACACAAAACGGGGCAATAGTTTTATAAAAGAAGGGTATGCACACCTAATTAAAATGTGTGGCATCATGCATAAAAATGAGGCACCATAACTTTGCTTGGCAAGTTTCCTTCTTGTATTTCCTATCTTGCAAGGCCCTTTCAAGTACCAGACTCTGCATGTCATTTTTTATTTCAGTTTTACCAAGAACTGGACAACTATAACAGGTCAAGAAAACTTGGAGCCAGAAATCAGATGTGAACATACTATCCATTCTTGTAATAAAACAGCCCAAGACATTTTTATGGGCAGATCTTCAACTGCTGTGAAAGGGTAAAGCTGTGCTGAAGTCAGTGGAGCTGTATTCAATTTACCCTGGCTCAGGACGCGGCCCCTAATCCTTTAACAAGATTTTAATGTTAGCCATGTGATTTCTATCTTAAAATCCCTGCAGGCAAGGCTTGGATTGAGCAGGGGTATGATGGGGAAGAAACCTAAAATATTTTTCCTACCTTTTCTTTTTTTATTATTTTTTTCCTTGACTGTCATCCTGTTCTTCAGAAACTCCAAATTCATTTGGAAATAAAAAAATATGTACTGCTGCAGAAAACCCCTTGAACCTTTGAAATGAAAGCTAACTTGTTCTGAGCTGCATTCTTGCATCTGGAGAAGCCTTGAAAGTTTTTCTTGGTACAGAGTGATTAATTAACTTAAACATTTTTTAACAAAACCATCAGGGTTCTGAAACTGTCAGTCTTGGACTTGGGGGTTTCAGACACTTGTCTGCTGTGCCTGTTCAAGGTTGTATTGGAAGATCCCAGCAGAAATGCCAAACCAGATAAACCCAACAGTGCCTGCCAGCCCTTCCATTTTTCCAGGTCAAGCCTTACCATCTTAAACTGGAAAAATATTAACAAAGCAAAAGCATACCTGTCTTCTTGTCAGATTTGTGAATACAAAAAGGAATCTGAAGTTTAGAGATTTTAAAAGAAGCACAGAAAAACACAAACCACTTCAAGTCTGATCATTTGGGGCTAATAGTCCAATGCCCTACATGGAAAGCTTGGCTTCTTTAAAAGCCTTTGAGGTTTTATCAAATCTTCTTTGAAACACATGTAGATATGGTGCAATAACTACCTCTAGGGTAAATTTTCCCTTCATCTCATTGTCCTTGTAACTTACATTTTGTTTTTAATTTTTATATACACATTTCTCTCCTCTTTCAAGTTATTATTCCTTAACATGCCATTTCCAAGCTCAGTTAATCATCTTTCCTTAATTTTGGACTATTGCCATTTAAATGTTTACAGACTGCTATCATAACTTCTTTTCCTTAAGCTCTAACCATGAAGTACCCTTAGCCTCTCACAAAATAGATCACACCTTGTAATACTTGTTTCTGTCATCGTTTCCTGGAGTGTCTCTGACACACGTGCTGTGAATGCTGAACATAATAGCGGACAAATTTATTTACAAAAAAGTAATGTAACACAAAAAACTTATGAAGGCTATTCTGAATAGATTGACTTCTCCAAGTAGCACAGAATTTGGCTAATGATAAGAAGTAGAATACCTCATCAACCATTAGCAATAAGCTAATCAAAATCTTAATTCTTATCTCTTTGTTTTCATGAGTAGGTCTGCTACTTGTGCAACATCGTTAAATTGAAACCTCATGTCCAATATGTTATCTCTCACCCCAAATCTTTTCCACATTACTGTTCTTCCTATAGAATGTTCCTTTGATTTTATGCCAGATAGTATTTTTCTCCATGTATATTATTTTACATTTGGCCACATTAAATTGTATTCATTTTAATGCTTTCTAAGCTCCTCTGATGTTTGCTATTTCCAGTTCTTCCTATTTCGGTATCATATCTAAATATATTTATTGTACAATTTCCTTTCTCTTTAAGATCAGTAGGGTAAAACCATTATTTTAATGTCCTGATTTTCAAGGATGCTGAGCACCTCTCTCTTCTGCAGGCTCCATTTGTACCTCTGTGCAGAGCTGAGCAAGTAAAACTACTTTTCTCAGCTTCATGTTAGAAAAAGATTGAAAAAATATACCTTCTGGATCAACTTAAACCTAAATTATTATTTCTTTCCTTTTTAAAATGCACACTGAAAAACATTCATTTTGGATCAACCAAGAGGTTCCTATTAATCTGAGGAAAAGCATTTTGTTTCATTTCCCTTTAAACAAAAGTTATTTCTCTCAAAATTTAAAAATAGATACACTTTGAAGTGAAATAGAATATTAAATAAAGATCAACTATTTTATTCTTTCTAAAGGGTTAAATGGAATAACCTTTTTCATTTTGTTGCTTAAGCAGGTGTCATGAACTTGACATGAATTCTTAATTAGTTTTGTTTATTTTAATCTGTCAAAGAGTATGGATGATACAATGTGAGTTCAGAAAAATGGGTGTTAATTCCAGAATGGACAGCTAAAAAATTAACTGTAGGTGTTTCCACTTCTAGCTGCTCTCCCAGAAGACAGGTTGCATGCCTATCTCGGCTGGAGGCTTCTCTCCTTCCAGGCTGGGCCTCCAAATCTCTGCTTTGGCCAGGTTTCTCTTCCCAGTTCTTGCCTGACACTGACTTGAAAATGCCTTTTAGCTTTTCATTTTTTTTTTTTTTCTGTGGAAAAATAGAATTGAAAAAATTCTGGTAAGCACTATATGCTGTGGAAGTTTTGGACTTTACTCCACTGCTGTTACTGTTGGGATACTGAATTTTCCCATTGCACCACTGGTCCCAGGGGCACTGTGCCTCAGGACAGGCAGAATTTTCTGCCCCCATCACCCTTGGGTGCACCCATTACATTAGCTGTCTAATAGTTGGTGTATGGGGAAAGTTTTTGGAACTATCACCTTTGGATCAATATCCAGCAAGATGAGAATCCCACGGCATGTTTGAACAGGAAGGAATGAAATTTTTACCTGAACGCACTTCATCAAGAACAAAAACATAAATGAAGAGGATAATTTTCTCCTACCTTTACTAATGTAGGTGTTCCTTTTAATAGCAGTAAGATGATCAAGAATGGACCTAAATCTTCATCAATAGACTATGCTGCTTTCTATCTGATTCCAAACTCATGAAACAGAGAAATATTAAAACCAGCTTTTAGTTTAGTAGAGAAAAGGAACAATCAAGACTCTCTGGCAGAAAAATCCAGCGTCATTTTAACATACAGGTGAAAGCTGAATCACAATTGATAGGTCATTTGTGTAAAGATATTTTGGACTATGGTTACATGGTAGAATATTCAGCTCAAGCACTATCCCCACTTTCCTACCTACAATTAAAACATTATGCCCTTAACTTCCATGACAAGATGGGTTTTCAAAGACCTCTCATGGGAATCAAAACAGTAATTACCTGTTCATCAGGCTCGAGAAGTATGAGCTCTCATTTTTATATAGAGCTCATTAAAATAGATTTGGAAGATAAATGCAAATATATGAAGAGGTGGGAAGAATCCCTAGGTAGAGAGATTTCATTCAAACAAGAGGTCTGTAATTTGGCACAGAGCAACCACTACTTCCATAACCATTATTAAAAGAAAGTCAGGATTAAATGTTAGTTAAAGTTGTCCCTTACTTCTTCATGCACTACAAAAATGCACAATTTTTTTTCTGATCCTGACAATAGGATGAAGAGAAGAATAAAAGATTTGTTCCTGTGTTTGGTAAGAATGGCCTTATAATCTAACTGATGACCCTGTGTCAACACTGAATTCTGAAGCTATGGAACTATTAGAGTTAGAATGCCTCATCCACTCTCTGTTGAATTTGTGAAGCATTCTGCGAGACACTGTATGTTGAAGTAAAAATTTTAAGTCCATTTCATTGACTAGGTCTGGCCTATCTTCATGCACCTGGGCCGTGATGCATGACTATTAGAAGATGGTAATACAGACAAGTCCCAAGTGTGAGATACCAGGGTTCATCTGCATCAATGCAGACACCTTGGGCCCCTGTTTGGTAGCTATACTGCCCATTCCCTGATGCTGGAACAGGATCATACTTGGTTGGATATTTTCTAGTGTGCTGTTCAGGGTGGCTTTAAATTTCTTGTGAACTGAGGCTTCCTTTTTCTCTACCTTTAAAAGATATTTTTGCTTCTACTAATAGATCTTGCTTTTGAGAAGTCAGTAGCCTGTAAATAATAATAAGGAGCCTTAATTATGGATGCAAATTAATTTCTGAAGTCTATAAATGGGTTTCAAAATCCTAAAAGCTCAATAGCTGGCCATTAGCTCTCTCCTGAAAAATCCTGAATTATTATCCTCTATAATGTTATATGAGGTTATTAATATAAAAGAACTATTCCTACTGAAGTCAATGGCAAAATTCTTTTTGTTTTAACAGAAAGTTTTGCAGATTTTAAGGCCAGAAGACATAACAATCAACAAAAGTGCCACCTAAATTTTACACTATACTTGTATTTCTGTTTAAGATACTGTGCATTTGGGAAATGCTCTGTTTTGTTTTGAAGATTGCAAATAGATAGTTCCACAGCTTAATAAACATAGCTTTTAATATGTGTTTCTAATTTAAATTTCTATAACAAAATCTTCAAACTACTCCTAGCATGCCTTTCTGTGTTGGAGTAAAATCTTTTCTATTATTAGGAATATTTTCTTCATGCTTTTGCTAACTATAATCTAATCTATAATTTATAATTTATAATCTGTAATCTATAATCTATCTAATCTATTACTATAATCTAGTAAACTGTCATATTTTATCTTCACTAAGAAAAGAGATTGATTTTTATTCTGATTCCAACAGATGCAGGTATATTTAACAATCAGACCTATAATACTATCACCAAGCCAGATGAAGATGGAATGTTTTCCACACAACCACATTCCTCTACATTATGCTATCATATTCAATTCTTCACTGGTTACATCACCTTATTACTACTACTTAATTCAGGATTCATGTCATCAGTGTAGGCCACAGCCATGTAGACTTTTCTTTTACGATGTTGGCAAAACATTAATGTTTCCAAGGTTTGTTAAATGCCAACACTATTATCTCGTGGAGTTTCTTAGACAATGTCTTAGACAATGTCCTCTTTATTGTTACTAATGGATGTTACTTTTCATTTCTATGAAATGCAAAAGCATAATCTTTCCTCTTCTGTAGACTCATAATTTTACATTAGCTGCATAGTAGGCACCTGTCATCACTAGCCACTATTTTTTGTTATATACTACAAAACCAGCAGTAATATTTTTATGAACACTATGGGACATAGAGTTTTTAGATATTTCAGTTATTTGCATTCTGCTGCTGTTGATTTTTATCCACTATTATCAGTGTGTCATTTCTCCTCTGTATTTAATTATTTAAAAATATTTTGACAATTTTCAGTTAGAAGACAATAGAGACAATTTCAGTTTAGAAAATTTTTGAAAATTCTCAGTTTTGTTCTATGGCTACGGTCCTTCCTTCCTTCCTTCCTTCCTTCCTTCCTTCCTTCCTTCCTTCCTTCCTTCCTTCCTTCCTTCCTTCCTTCCTTCCTTCCTTCCTTCCTTCCTTCCTTCCTTCCTTCCTTCCTTCCTTCCTTCCTTCCTTCCTTCCTTCCTTCCTTCCTTCCTTCCTTCCTTCCTTCCTTCCTTCCTTCCTTCCTTCCTTCCTTCCTTCCTTCCTTCCTTCCTTCCTTCCTTCCTTCCTTCCTTCCTTCCTTCCTTCCTTCCTTCCTTCCTTCCTTCCTTCCTTCCTTCCTTCCTTCCTTCCTTCCTTCCTTCCTTCCTTCCTTCCTTCCTTCCTTCCTTCCTTCCTTCCTTCCTTCCTTCCTTCCTTCCTTCCTTCCTTCCTTCCTTCCTTCCTTCCTTCCTTCCTTCCTTCCTTCCTTCCTTCCTTCCTTCCTTCCTTCCTTCCTTCCTTCCTTCCTTCCTTCCTTCCTTCCTTCCTTCCTTCCTTCCTTCCTTCCTTCCTTCCTTCCTTCCTTCCTTCCTTCCTTCCTTCCTTCCTTCCTTCCTTCCCTCCTTCCTTCCCTCCTTCCTTCCCTCCTTCCTTCCCTCCTTCCTTCCCTCCTTCCTTCCCTCCTTCCTTCCCTCCTTCCTTCCCTCCTTCCTTCCCTCCTTCCTTCCCTCCTTCCTTCCCTCCTTCCTTCCTTCCTTCCTTCCTTCCTTCCTTCCTTCCTTCCTTCCTTCCTTCCTTCCTTCCTTCCTTCCTTCCTTCCTTCCTTCCTTCCTTCCTTCCTTCCTTCCTTCCTTCCTTCCTTCCTTCCTTCCTTCCTTCCTTCCTTCCTTCCTTCCTTCCTTCCTTCCTTCCTTCCTTCCTTCCTTCCTTCCTTCCTTCCTTCCTTCCTTCCTTCCTTCCTTCCTTCCTTCCTTCCTTCCTTCCTTCCTTCCTTCCTTCCTTCCTTCCTTCCTTCCTTCCTTCCTTCCTTCCTTCCTTCCTTCCTTCCTTCCTTCCTTCCTTCCTTCCTTCCTTCCTTCCTTCCTTCCTTCCTTCCTTCCTTCCTTCCTTCCTTCCTTCCTTCCTTCCTTCCTTCCTTCCTTCCTTCCCTCCTTCCCTCCCTCCCTCCCTCCCTCCCTCCCTCCCTCCCTCCCTCCTTTTCAGCAGCCCACAAATTATGTTTAAAAAGATCCGAGTTACCATACATATCTATCTTTAAACTCTCTATTCCTCTCAAATCTGTTCAAAGCTGGTTTTAGCTGTATCTGTGTGTGTGTCTCCTGCCCCAGGGTTCAGCCACCCTCAGTGAGAGTGATAAATGCAGAGGTTTTGAGTGTCACACAGTGGGGTTGGTCCAGCACCATAAACAATGAGATCTGGAGAAAGGTGGTTTCCTAGTTCTTGGCTCCTACTGAGTTCTGAAGCCAGCAAGAGCTGGGAGCCCCTAACTCAGACACAAGACAAGATGGAAAGAAAAATGCAATCTGATAGATCCCTCCTGAAATATTTCTGGCTGCTTGACTATAGAATGGAACTGTAGCTTGTTTGCATATAAATAAAAAGTTATACTGTGTCCACCAATACCTTGATAACTGTTAGCAATTCATTCTTTACCCATAAGATCAAAGTTACTTCTTGAACTTTATTGAATTTCTTTAAATAGTTCTATTAGAAGGTTGTCCAGAGTTTTCAGAGGCTCCAAGGATCTTTCAGTGGGTAAAATTTCCTGCATGTTACTCCTGATTAACATCCTCACAATGCAGCTTTTCAATCTAGCCATCTCAGAAAGATTTTTAAAGAGCTGTTCATCCTCTTCCTAAATTCAATCTGGTAGCCCGCTGCTAACCTCTGCACCACTACTTCATCTCAAGATTTATCTTTTAATATGTTGATCAATAAGCATGGCAAATATTTTTTTTTTACTTAGTCAATAGTTTTAGACCAGATAAAGCTACTTTTTGTATACTTCATCCACTGCTTTTCCTGTTGTATCCCTCTCTTTCCTAACATTTCATGGCCAGTGATTTTAACATTCCAGTGATATGAATCATTCCACTAGATGTGGTATTAATCATATATAATTGCTCTCTATAAATTAGTGTATCTAACACATTTTGTTTATTACTCAGACTAGCATTGGCAATTAGGCAACTAAATATTTAATTTTTTTTTTTTATGTCTCTTGGTGCCTTAATTCTTTACACACATTCTGTTTTGAATGAAAGTTGCATGTCAGAGCATATACACTGTGTTCTAGCCGTGGGCAACATCACTTCAGATGTAAACCTAAAGCCTTCCCAGCTACTTCAGCTGTTTTGTCACCACATGGAAGATCCCCAGTGTGTGTTTCTCTATTCAGCCTATTGGACTGGCTTTTGTAATTACTGAGCTGTTTTTTAGCATGTTATTTTTAGAAGTTTGTTTTAATGATAATGACATAAAAAAATTTTCATTAATTTAAGAGTTTGAGGTTTTCTTCTCTTTATCAAGAGCAAGTGTTGTAGAAGTTGTGAAAGCACTATTATGTTCCGTTGGTCAACACATAATTTTTTAGGTAATTTAAATTTCTATACAAACACAGCACTAATTAAGAGTTTGGGTGTGAGACAGTGAAAAGGAAAAACAGAAATTTAATAGCAAAAGGAAACAATGGACTTGGCTCTTGACAGGTTGAGAGAGATACTTTGAGTTTTAGTATATTACAAGAACAGCACAAATATGCTGAAACATGCTCAAACATAACTATAGATGAACATACAGAGCTTTTTAGCTTCCAGGCTGCCAGCATTCTCAGTAGTTGGCTCCATCTTAACACAGCTTTACATTGTTAAAGCTTTCCAAGTTTATAAATATCTTGGAATCCATGATGTCCTGCCAATTTCCTTCATTTTTATTCTAGACATCAGTGGTTTCTGGCATAAAATTTGGTGTATGAACTGAGGATCTGTCTACACATATGTAGGTATCCATACTCTCATACCCTCTACCCTTATACATGCCAGTCATAGGCACTAAGTCTGAGCAGACCAACTCTCCTGAAAGTGTGGGGAATTGCATTTGTTTTGAAGTTTGGCTGTAATTTGCTAGGAATACCTGGACTGGTCAATAAATACGTGATTAGTGAACTTTTGTTTGCGGTTATCTGTATCCATCCGTTCTGGTCCTTCTACTTCCTTCATATCTATACATTTTGTCTTTTCATGAGCTTTAAATCTATGTAATTTTCTCTCTGCTTCCAGTTCTCATGAGCACTGCTCAAGTACAGACACAGGAGATCCCCACCCTCTTTGCCAAAGCAAAGATTGCCCTCATACATACGGTTGGATAACCAGAGGAGTATACCAAGATTCTTGTTCCTTTCTGGAGGTGATATTCATACGAGTATGATTTAGCATGAAAATATTCTCTATTGCTCCTAAGCCACAGGAAAGCAGCTGGGGGCATTGACAGGCTACTGGACCAAACTCCTTTACTGAGCATAGATCAAACACTTGTAGCAACTGTACTATGAAAATGAGGATGCAAATACAATGTTCAGCAACTTACCTTCATCTTCTGGGATGTCTCTATTCAAAACTGACCACAGTTTTCCATGCCATGAAAGAAGAGCTTAAAATACATCATCACCTGTTCTCTACCCACCAGAATGACATGCAAAAAAAAAGATGTGATAATACTGAAGAGGAATTCCAGGAACAGACTGCACCCATCTCATTGCAGGCTTATTCACGTCCTCATAAGGCTGGATTTTTTAGAAGGTATCTGAGAATGTGTAGTTGAGTGAACTCACACAGACAGCCACTTGCTGCATCTGTAACCACCTAATTTTAAAAGGAAGGTATTTTCCATGTTATAATTACGAAAGATGTTTAAAAGTTGAGCATGTTCAGCTTCAGGCAGAAGCTATGTTATTCATTTTTAAAAAGAGGCTATCTTCTCTTTGTGTTACAAAGGAACCATCAAGAATAGGAGAAGGTTCACCCAGACAAATACTGCGTATTTCAAAAGACAATTTTTGCAGTGTTTAATACTCACAGGTTTAGCACCTAAAGAATACAGAATTTTGAGAGAGCAATAATTTTTGTTCCAGTGCTACCAACTGCTTGCCAGCAGTTTATAATTCTTCTGAAATTAACTGTGGAGTCTCTGCGGAAGTCCACAGATATTGTAGTCCACTGCCCATCTTCCCTGCTCTGTCACTCCACTGCTATTCTGTGTGGCATTGATGAAATCACTTTTGTGCTGCTAAATGCTCACTGTCTAGTTCAGCACTTGCTGAATTCCTCCTTTCTGTGATAGTAGACAGGATGCTTTTCAAGCATCCAAACAGCCCCATGTCATCAGCTGGTTGACAAGTTCGATATTCGCTTCATTCATGGACACACCACTTCACCTCCTGTATTCCTCCTGCATGCATGCTAATACAGGCTTATTTTCTTCTGTTTTTCATTCTACTCTTATTAATTCCTTAACATTTTGAAAGAGGAAGAAGTAGAAGCTAGCCCAGACAAGTTTGTATATCAGGAAGAGTGGGTTTGTTTGGAGTTAACCTTCTTTTTACTTCAAGACACCAAACTCCGTTTTTTCACTAATACTTTTTTCTTTTCGTTCTCTTTTCTTGTATTTGTAGGTGTGTGTTGGAGCAGCCATAAGGGCAAAGCTCAACAGTGACCTTTCTTTAGAAGATGTCATGACTGCAAAAGTACCTGGAAAGAAGAACTAGAGGTATCTCTCTGGGCTGAAGAACTAGATGGCATGGAAAGGCTGATCAAAGTATTCACTAGACAAATAAAATTAAGGAAAGGATTCTGGGCTGTGTTTGGATCAAAGAGGTCTAACTGAGGTCTAACAGCTTTTCATTTCTGATCTACTTGATCTATTATATTGTTTTGTATCAATTTTTCAAAAAAATCCTTTCCTTTCCTTTGTAATAATAGCTTTTCAAACAAATAGATGTGCATAAATGAAGAAATTAAGTTTATTTTAAAGTGCAAATCTCCAAAGACACCACTGTCTCCATACAAAGCTCACAAACAGTATCAGCATTTGGATAAACTACTATAAAATTTCTTTCAACAGCTCCTCTTCCCAAAAGCACTCTCCAAAAATAAAAGCTTGTAATTACTAGAAACTTAAAATGCATATGGCAAAAAGAAATTAAACAAAAAGAAAAAAAAAAAAAGAAGAAAAAAAAAAGGAAAAAAAAGAGCACAGCAGTCAAATGCAATTAATTAAGCATCACATATCTTTCCCATCTATTACTCATCATCATCAACCTGTGTTGACAGGATGTGGGCAAAGACAACCTGCGGCTTGCCTTGAGCCTCTGCCTTAGTGGCTGCAAGACAAAGACAGGAGAGGTTCAGGTTGCTGCTGTGGGGCTGGCAGGCACGCTGTCCTGGGTCCACCCCGGGACTCATCATCACCACCACCCTCACCAGTGGTGTGTGCTGTGTCCCTAGTCCCAGTCCTACCTAAGCCTTTGTCACTTTGGCATTGAGCAGGTAATCCTGGGGGTGTTGTATTCCCTTGCCTTTTCCAGATAGTTTTAAGACTGACACTATAAGTCCTAAAATGCTATAATATTTTTTGTCTTGTTTTTCTGTCCAATGAGCTGAACCTAGAACTGATTGAAGTCAATGACACCACTTTGTTGAATGGGATAGGCGGTGGTTCATGCGCCAAGAGAAAATACATTCCTGACATTTTCTAGGAAAAAAGAATCAAACCAAATCAAACCAAACCAACCAACCAACTCCCCAAAACATCAAAATTCTTGTTTGGACATTTATACTTTAAAACCAGTGATCTTCACATGTGTTTATTTGATCTGTAATATTTCAGGCATCTATCAAAAGCCCCAAGTAAGTAACATGGTTGATCTAAATTTGCAGGGTTTGAAGGATGAAGTAGATTATATAGAATGTATTCATATTTCAACAGTAGCATTTCACTACTTTTTCCAGTATATTTTTAGATTACGAATGCTTTCTCCATTTGGAATAATGATTTCATTAGTCTTATTCAATAGTTCTAATTTTGTATCAGCACAAATATATTAAACCTGTCATCAAATGTTTTAGCATCCATTTTAAAAAATTATTTAATATATGTATATAAAAGAAGAGTTCTTATTGTCAGGTTCTAATAATGTTCAGCCACAGATTACTCTGTTTGATGGAAGAGTAAAGACACTTGGATATCTAATTCTTCATTAGTCTTTTCCTTGCTGTAATGAGCAAAGGTGTAAATATTAACACCTCTGATTTTCAAGCATTATTTTAACCTATCATCCATAAATTCAATTTCATATAGCCAAGCTACTTCAAAATTGAACTGCTTTACCTTTAGTGAGTAATATGACTTGAATCTTTGATTTACTGATATTTTGGTGTATAAGATTTCTGTTTCTGAAATGCAACCTTTTATTTAACCATAACCTTTTTTGTTTTGTTATGCTAATTTATAATATTTGAAATGGCATCTTTCAAATTATTCAGAGATAATGGATTAATTTCTGTTATTATTTGTTTGTATAATTTTCTCTTTTTAAATTATTTGTTGCAGCCTTTGTATTGTTTTACTGCTCGTAATTGACAGCTTTATAATACCTAAGGGCATATTTGAGGTCTCTTTCTCTTTTCAAACACTTTTCCCTATCCACAGCAATGGCTGTTTTTCTTTGTTTCTTTGCTGTCTGTGGAAAGCAGATCAGAGGGTGCTACTGAAGGTGGTAGAATATTACATTCTGTTGCAACTAGCAGTTTACTTAAGCTATGTAACTAAGTGTCCTGTAAAAGCAAAATGCAATTGCCCTGGCAATTCTGATGTTTTCATAAATCATGAGCAAAACTTTTAAGGTTGTGAAAACCTGAAATATTTGTATCCACTTTTTAATTGTTGATGTGCTGATGTCAAGCCACCGTGCAGTGTATTTTTAGTAGCTCTCTCCATGACTAGTTATATGTAGAAATAAGATGCAAGGGGTATCATTTCTGGCAGAACTGGAGTGAATTAGAAATTCTTTTTTTGAGACATTTTAAAATATTCACTTTTTTAACCTCCTTTAAATCTACCTCTTGCTATATTTTGCAAGTGTAGGGATTTAATGCATGATGCCTACATATGTGTACATAATATTCTCTACCTTTTGTCTTTAATATTCCTTCATTTTTAATTATTAAAGATAAGTATTTGAATTATAAATATTCTAGTTATACAGGAATAGGCAAAGCAGGCACATACCCTCAGGCAAAATTCTTCCATTATCCATAATCCTTCTGCCTCCTGCCTCCATTTCTCTACCTCCTATCTTTATGTCGTCTCAAAAAACACAGAGGCATTCTTTTAAACTAACCTTCTCCTCCCCACTTAAACCATAGAAATCCCTTCTCAATATGTATAGGGGCCTATTCCTTGAAGTGGGATGTCATACTTGTCCTAAATATAATAAAGTGCTATCTTCAAGGCATTTCTGCATCCAAAACACTCCCCAGAAACCTGCCTAGTCCTCCCATCTAACCAGCCTGAATGTCACAAATCATAGCACAGAAGCTGCTTTATAGTGAATCATTAACATTGTCAGGAATGAGTTGGCAAGGAAAAAAAAAGCTTTCCATTAGAGAACTGAGGGAGAATATACAAATGACAGCATTGTCATTTCTCTTACATTGTTTTATAAAGTGCACAACTGATTAGGAAGAGATTATTATAGAATATATACGCTGTGTATGCATACATGACAATTTTGTTTTCATCCTCTACTGTTTATAAGTATGTATGGATGTGCTTTAGATTAACTGTCTTACTTTAGGTTTTTGAATTATATGAGTAGCAGTTTCATTATGTTGAAAGACTGTGCATCAGTCATCAACAAATATATCTTGAAACTAAGAGGTACAGAAATGCAAGATATATGTGTTTCTAATCTATATAAAGATTAATACAGATATTCCTAACTCCTATTAGAAGGCATCTGAAAAGGTCCTTTAGAATAATATCACTTCAGTATAAGGAGACTGTTATCTGATTACAACTTGGAGGTGTGTGACTCTAATGTAGATGCTTTCTTGTCAATTTTCCTGTTTGGCACAGCTTGAATGGGATAATATGCACTTATAACGTGTAATACAATTAGTTCTCTTTTGAGCATCAAATATTGTAAAGAAAGTCATTTTGATCAATACATGTGATGCTTTTTATATAAAAACCTAATATATTTGTGTTGTAAATTATGGTTTTTTTCCTCCTTCATATCTTAAAAGACAATTGCATGGAATTATACATGGCTTTGTTGTTCATGGAGATAAAAACGTGTCAAATCATCACTGGCAAAAAAAAAGTCTGAGGATATACAGTATACACCTAAAAAAAAGAAGATTGATTTTCAAAGAACGAGTTAATTTGCTTTGACAATGGTGGTAGCTTTCTTGAAATTGTTGTGAAGAGTAACGAAAAGTATGTAAAGCAGAAAATACTCCTCAGAATTTCACAAGCGTTTGCACAAATAATTTTAGAGTGCTTTTCTTTGTCTTAGATGGTCGTTTGCACAGTTAGGTCATGCTGACTACACTGCTTTGATGTAAACCTGAAGTATTTAAGCCATTTCAGCTGAGTTTTGAATTTATCCTCATGTCACTGAGCTCAGGATCTAGCAGTATTCTGCATAGTAATTGCTAGCCAAAACCAACAATTCCGCAAACTTTCAGTCTCCTACTGATATTTAGGTGTGGTTTGAGTGACAGCATTACAGAGACAGAGGGAATCTATTTTTTTCTCCTCTCAAATAGGTTGATTGTGCAAGAGCTCCTTCAGACAGAGCAATTTGCATGGTATCCATCAACACACAAACTACTTCCTTCACAGGGCAACTGCCAGGAATATATAGGCTCCAAAGCACTGGGAACGACACCACAGCTAAGACATGGCAGCCTAATCATGCTAATACTCACATGATGTTGCCTCTATTATCACTACAGCTTGTCCCAAAGCACAACTGGGGAGCTGGGTGAAAAGGACGCTATTCTTTCTACCTCTCTTCTGGTTACAATGGAGGTGATTTTAAAGAAAGGTAAGATATGAATGCTAACAGTAATCCTAATAAAAATAATAGCACCTAATAAAAATAATCACAGAGCGAGCCTTTTCCTTTGAACATTATTCACATCTTCCTCCAGGGAATCTTGGGAGGTCTTTGCATAAAGGCTTGATCCCATGGCTGGTCCACTTTGAGTACTGTTTGAGGTCCTAAGAATTAAGCCTTACAGACAACCAGCGTGAGGTAGCTATTATCTGCTTGTTTCTTATATTAAGCCTTTACCTCTTTTACAGAAGATGAAACTTCTAGAGCCAGAGCCACTAAATGCAGGCCTTTTATCTGACTGTGAGACTTTAAATAGAAATATACCAGAAAAGGAAAGGAGAAAGGACAAGGTCCCAAAATCCATGAATTCTCTAAGTAAGAGAGGCACAAGGAAGAATTCCATCTTAAGCAGGCAGTAAGATTTTTCCCTGCACTGGTATACTATTTGCTTGATCAAGAAAAGGAAAAAAAGGAGAAAAAAAGAAACTGGTGTGATTTACTGACCATTTATAGAGAATTCTGCCTGATAGGTAAAAAATGCATGCAAGTATGTTTTTTATAGAGGCATATAATCAAGCATAAACGATTTAATTACCGATAAAATAAAAAACTGAAATAACTGCTTCATCAATTAGGGAAAATATAGATTTTTCTCTATAACATGACATTGCTAACATGTTACTGTTTTCTGTGTGCGCCCAAAGGAAAGCATAAAAATAATTCCCTTCAGGAAACCAGGGTAGTTTGTTTATTTTGGTTTGGTTTTGTTTTTTCCTTTGAGAATGGTCCTGGGTACAAGACAAATTTTGTCCAAAGGCTGTTCAGATACACAGCAAATGCAGGCAGGTTATCAGGAATATAGGCAAGCTGAATATTGGAGTTCACTTCTTGGTTAATTCCTCAAAGCCCAACCCAGACAGGGTCAAACACTATCAGCTCTCACTCAGACACTGTGCATGTTAAATACAATAACTTGCACTGGTTTTCATTTTGTTTATGAGCATTATCAGTAGCAACCATCTAAACTATCAAAACAAATTTTGAAGGAAATAACAGTGAAGGAAGTGTGACATAACTACACCCCTCAATAATTGTGCACCAATGAAAAATGCAGGACTGAGACTTGGGATTTCATTGACAAATGTAAAATATTTCCCAGCCATCACGTAACACATGGAAAGAATAATCATCCCTATCCACATCTTCATGCTTACACATTCCCCTCCCCTTCCTAATATAGTAGCATCAGTGAAGAAGAGGAACATGATAAAAATAAACGATGGATGTCAGCAGAAAGAAGGAAAATATTGTTAAACACATGCAAATATATGGCTCAAGAACACCCTGGGCAAGTATACCCATATCAGACAAATATGACAAGTAACTCATATCAGACAAACTCTGGCTAACTGTGTAAGGGCCACCAGCAGCGCACCTCTGCAAGAAGGCAAGAGACAGGGAGCAAAAGGAGGATGCTGCCAAAAAGCTTGGCTCCTGTCTGGACTGTCTGTCTGTACAACTACTCCAGTACCAGAATACCAGAACCCATGCATGTGAGATAGCCTTTACTGAGGCACCTTGCAGTGACATGAAAGCACTTCTCTGCACATCAGTTACCCAGAGGTGGAAGGTCTGAACAAAGCTGAAACTGGAGAGTGACTCACAAGCAGACTTAGAATTCAAAGGCAGGGAGAGATGCAGACTTGAACAGAGGAGACTGGTATGGGCAGGGAAAGGAACAAAGACTCACCTGTTCCTCTTCTTATCTGTTACATTCTCTCTTTTTAGAATGCAAATTCCCCAGTAAAGCAATGATCATTCCTGCCTTTACTCTTGTAAGGTGCCTAGCACCTCTTGTAAGGTGCTATATTATATGCAATATAGCTCAAGCAGCAGCAGACGCAGCTCAGACTTTGTCAAAAACCATTTATGATTACACATTTTCTTAGGAAAGCTTTTAATGAAACATTTCACTGTGTTATGCTGAAATCTACTATTTTTAAAAGTGAAAATATTTGGTTTAATAAGATAATATTAATTACAGCAGTCATACAATTTTAATTAATTAATTAATTTTGATTTTTTTCTTGTTTTGAGATGTGTTATAATTTTGGAATTTTCCATTAGAAAAATTCAATTTTTCTTCAGAAAAGTTATGTCTTTGAAACTCTTCTTTCTAAAACACCTAGCTGATTTTTTAATTACTTTAATGCCTTTATTAATAGGCTGACCAGTGATAGAAATATTCTTTATTTGGTACTTATTCAGTGGGGTTTTATGGGAAGATGATATAGGAGATGCCATTCAAAGCCATATCAAACCACCCATTTGCCAGTTAAAGGTTACCTGCTCCATGGAAAAGTAATCTGAACCCAATCACAGTGTATTTTGAGTACTCTGTGCTGTGCAATAAATAGAAGTTCTTGCTTATGGAAACAAAGGAGAAATACCTCTCTATATTTTACATGACAAGAGACAAAGACTCCTCCCATGCCCCTTATCTCCCTAAGGGTGAGGCTGACCCAAAACATCACCAGCATATCTTTGCAAGGAAGTTGCCAACTTATTGTCAAAGAGAATTAGCACAAAGAAATATGAGACTGTTTTAGTAAGAATAAAAGACAAATAGAAGAACTGGAGAAAACAAAACACCAAAAAGCACAAAAAAATTTGATCATGTCTTTTAGTCACTGTTTCCTTCCTTTATCTAAGAGAATTAATTCTCGCTCAGTTACTTGGTGAAATTTGGTAGTTCTGCTTTTCAAAGTCTGCTACCACTTAATTCTAATTTCATTTTAGGTGATCTTCCCTTATTTGAGTTGTGTTTTCTGTTTAAAATTTAAATTATTTTCATGACATAAACCCCCTTCTTCTCCAGAATTTAACATCCTACATGCAAGTTTAACCCCTATTTAGCCATTTAAATAATTATCACGAATTAAAAAAATATTGCTGATAGTAATGCTGAGCTCCCTGAAATCACACAGAGATGTAAAGTGCTTAAAGATTTTGCAAAAGTAAACAAGGGCATAGTAATTGTCATACAGCACATAATAGGTGATCTATTCATCATGACTTTGTACTCATCTATTATCTGTATCCTCTGTTGGGGTGTCACCTCCAGTCACGCCATCATGTTAGTCTCTGCTGCCTGTTTATTGTGTTTTCAAGTAAAAGCTCTTGTGTTGAGCCAAATTTGGATTTCTATATAAAATGTCAGGTTTCTCTCAGAGTTGTGAGAGGGCATTTGAACCTCTAGTCCCCAGTGAAATATGATGTGTTTCTGTAGATATCACTAATTACATCATTACTGTATACTGAGTGGAAGTCATTCCAAGTAAAGAAAGAACAATAGAGTGGTTGAAGAATTTAGGAACATATTCTTTCCTTTTGATCCCATGGTGACCATTTCAGAAAAAAAGCATTTTTTCCTCCCTAAACAGGAGAAAAGCACTGTCTGCTACTTCTTTCTATTTTCCCCCTTAGGAACCATGAAGTAGAGCAAAGTAGGCCAGAAAATCTGGCCCGTGGCATGTTGCTGTCTCAGTCAGATATTATATCCATGTCTAGTCCCTTCATTACCTCATTCCTCCTACATCAAGAAGAAGCCAATGTAAATTGCTAAATGAAGAAAGCTATGTGGTCTTTCAAGTTAAACAAAACCCCTTGCATCAGCCATTTAACCACCAGCATACATTCTTGTGTCAAACAAGGCACTTTGATGAACCTCCTACCAAATTTAAAATGTAACAAAGATTAGTACAGTACAGAAAGTTGCCTTTTAGAGAAGTTCTTTTTTTGGTTCTAAGCTACTTGCTTTATTACTTGTGAAAGAAATCTCATCTCAGATGCAGCATCTATATTCCAGTAAAGTTCTGCTTTTTACCCAATTTTCCAGCTGGATTGATGGAGGCAAAAGGAGGTCAAGTGACTTGCCAAGGTCAGATGGCAATCCAGTGCTTTACCAAGGATTAGAATTTAGGAACCTCCTGATTAATAGAACAAATAACCTCCATGCACCAAATCCCCATGGGATGGGCAAATCACAGAACTGGGTAGGATTAACCAGAAAGGACTTGTCCGCTTGGGTAAGCAAAATATACCCAGTACAGAAGAAATACAAACATTTTCAAGTTGCTGAGGCATAATCCTAGGAACCATTTATATCCGTGTGCTTTTGTAATTTGTAGAGGTTTTTAAGAGACCAGGAAGGCACAAGGTTAATATTTGAAGCCATGCCATTAAATAGTATGCACCCATCTTTATTTTAAAAATATAGAATAACCCATAACACTATTATTTTAATTATTTAAAGAGGCTCAGCCACTGGCACTGAAGATTTGCACCATGGAAAGCCCTGTCTCCTAACAAAAGGGCACATGCTCAGAAAAGCAAGTAAACAAACATTCCAGACGTGCCTTATGTTCCAGCAGCAGCGCCTCTTAAACAAACCTTACTAGTTACAGAGCAAAAATGGAAACTGTCTGTTTTGATTTAAATCTGTCCCTAAGCAATTTCCATGAGTTAACACAGCAGAAGCACAAGCACAGGAACAAATAAACAAACAAACAAAGAAACTTGAGCTTGCTTCTAACAACTGAACTGCCACCGGTTTCCAAAATGCAATCATAGAGCTGTCCATTCTTGCACCACAATTAAAAGCAGCTCACAATGGAGGCGAGCTGCTCCACCCCAGCCATGGGAGAGTGTGTTGAAATGCTAATTGCACACAAAACTTCAGTGGTGCTGGTGATTAATATACTTATTGTTATTGTTAAAATTGGAATGACAAAGAGTATAATATAGCAGTGCTTTTGTGTCCTCTGGCTGTTCAAAAGTGTCTCCTTGCACTTTCTTTGGGTGCCAGAATTACTCAACTTCATTTTACGGTTTTCACTTGTATTGAATAGACAGGAGACGTGGAAGAACAGCTATTGGAGTATTTCAAATAAAGGAAAATAGGTAAGAATGTTTTTTTTGTTTAGGAAACCTGTGGTGGGGAAGACTAGAGGGAACTAGTAGGATATGTTCTGCTAGGTGAAAAAAGAATGGAAGAGGACCTGGACTTCATTTTAATTGACAGGGTCCTGATTTGTTACTCTTTCAATTTTACTCGAGTCATAATTCCTTATTCACTCTTATAAACTACTGAGATTTCCTGTACAACCTACCAAAAGGCTTCATGTATGCTTAAGAAGATGAACACAAAATTGGCTCTTACTAGCTGCAGTTATATGCTCAGTTTTAAATATTTACCGAAAACATTTTTTTGAATAAGGGGAAGATATTTTGCATCTTGCAGAATCCAGCTTTCAGAGTCTAACTGCTAGAAAATGATTTTCAGGGGAAAGATGGATGGTCATGAGCTCTCTAAGGCAAGTCCCTTGTTAATTTCTGTGGGACTCATGAGAAAAACAACTGGATTCAATATTGACGGGTCCTGGGATGGAACTGTTTATAATCCTGACCCATTGGTAGTGGGGATAACTATTGGTGACTGGAATATCTAGTCTAAGTTAGTCTAACTTCACTACAATGTCTAATGTACTTAGTGTTACCTCAGCAGTAAGTAGCCTATTTACGTGCTCCTGTGCCTTACATAGCATGAACAACTAATTTTATTAAATATTTAACTAAAAAGAGGCTGCAGTAGATCATAACGCACCTTGGGAGCGATACTTAAAAAGATGCTCATCTTCTCTGTCAGAAGACTATTGGTTACCTCAGCTTCACATGTCTTGGATTCATTGCCCATCATGTATATGGTTGACATAAAAAAAATTATTGATGTACTTTAAAACCAAACAAGTAACTAAATAAACAAAAATGCCTATAACATGTCCAGGACACAATGATTGTATGGCCTCTGCAGCAAAGATTTTGATGGTTTTTAAATATCAAACAACTGACAGAATGAAGGCAAGGAACATCAAAGCACGGCTACAAGCTATTGCTGCTGCTCAGCTGGATGAACATCTGTGAAGGAGGAGGAAAAGAAGGAGAAAGACAGCAAAGAGGAAGAGCTTCTGAAGGTTCAGGAAGCTGGACTCTGAAGCACAGCTCAAGGGAAGAGCAGCAATAGAGAAGAGAGCTGCTTGAAATTAACCTTGAACAGGTAATTTGAAAAGAACGTGGGAATTTAAAAGCTGGTTCAATCAAGCAAGTGCTAAACCACAATGAGCTCAGCACAGGAATGTCACAGCAGGTAGTATTAATTTATGTAAGTCAGGATCTACTCAGAAGTTCACTAACTCTCCTCACAGAGATGTTGAGAGAGAATTAGATTTATTTTAATGACCGCTGTTTTTTTAGTTCTTCAGGCTACAGAATAAAAATGATTTGACTTAAGGAAAATGTATTTATGGTACTTTTTATATACTGTGTTTTAGGGATCATGGCAGGCCGTACCAAGCAGGTAGGAGGTCAGTAAGACAGCAGTGGCTCTTAATCTGGCATGCAAGAGAGGTTGAAGAATTGCTGTCAATGGCAGCCACACTGCTGCAATCGAGTGTACAGTTCAAGAGTTCAGAAGGTTCCTTTCATGCCAAGTGTGTCCCTAAAGGCCTTCCAGAATTAAATAATATGATTCCACACATGAATGATGATAAAAACAAACTTAGATGATTAGTCAGCAAGCTGAGATTTGAAAGGAAGGGCTGGTACAGCAAACTACTCCATGGGATAGATACACCAAAGGGGGAGACCCTGCCACACAGACAGAAACCACTTAAAGAAACCAGTGGAAAAGTAACAATGGTGGATGAAAATGCTAATGAGCAGTACAGATGTAATATTTTCAGTAAAAAGCTTGATTTAAGTTTTGCCAGTAGAACTTATATGCATCTTCCAGTGGATACATTGCTACTGATCAGCTGTGCAAACTCATCTCATGAATTTGATGGCATGCCACAGTGCCATCAAATTGCACCACTTTGGTCTTCAGATGCCATGATATGGCAGATATGGAATGCCTGCCTCACTTTAAAGCTTTGCTATTCCAAACAGTAGCTTTTGGTAATGTTGTTTTTGGTAATGTTGTGTCACTTTTTGGGTTTCCTGCTTCTGGTGACATGTACAGGGATTTTGATGAGACTCATGGCTGCTGAACCATCTCAAATAGAGTTTGATCTAATCCCTTTTGATTTGAATACCTTGTCTAAAAAGCAGTTTCACCATGCTGTGCTCTGTGTGTGCATTGATGTTGTAAACTCAGCACATTTTGAAAGGTCAGTTTGGCTTCCCTGTATTTGCCATGTAAACCTATTGCAAGGCAATTCAAGATGTGGTGTGGAGGACTCAAATGGGAAAGCCCAGCTTGGACTATGACTAGTCTGTTCCTGCTTGTGCTTGTATCAGGGAGTGGAACAAGCTCATGTTATTTGTCCTGACATGTTCCAGTTTTCTCTCATGTTTTATACACACAAATGTAATCAATACACAGTAAATCTGGATTCAAAAGTCTTCATAAATTGTGGACTAATTGTATTCCTTTTGACCAGGAGCTCCACCTTTGGCACTGGTGTATTTACGTTCCTTCGGAAAACCTCTAGATCAACATTTTGGGGAGGAAAAGAAAATTCCTGCCCACAATGACAGACAAGACATAAATTGATAATGGCATCTTTACTTTGTGCATACCTTCATGTTATCTCAAAAGATTTAAAAGCAGCTGCAGGGCTTTTATTTACAGTGCTCTGGTTGATAGTGACTCTGGGGTAAAGATGTGTCAATAGCCAAAAAGCAGCAGAGCTGCAACCATGGCACTGCCTTCATTTGCCATGTTCTGACATCAACCCACACTGAAGAAATTCACATCTAGGGAGGCTTGCCAGTTTCTGGTCCTTTGTGCCAGATGACGTGAAAAAACAGGACCGGAAGAGACAAACTGATATATTTGTAAATGAAAAAGCAACATTTCCAGCCCGGTTATCTATGTGAAAGGGACTAGGATTTATGGTAGGTGGAGCCAGCAACTGCCTGCAGCCAAGTTAGTTTGATGCTTCCCTTTAGACGACAATATTTTAACTTTTTTAGAACTGTGTCAAAACATTGATGGGGTGGTATAAACTTTTCCTTGAAGAAAATTTCTTCAAGGAAAATTTCTTCATTGTTTCATTCAGGTTCATTCCCCTGACCTGAAGACCAGCTTGGTTGTTTCCAAATTTGAGACAAAATTGTTTCATCATGTTTGAAAAAAATAACTGACTTTAGTTGGGAATCAGGGGAATAATAACTTGAAGAAATACTGGAGAGTATGAGAGGAAGGGTGCTGGTATGTAAAGGGAATAAACTGACATAAAATGTGTAGAGCTGAAAGCCAGGCGTCTGGAGGTGGTGACACTTAGGGTGATGATACTGAGATGGCGGAGAAGGGGAACACAGAGGTCTGGCACACTGACAAACAGGAGGAAACACAGCCTGAATTGGAGATGTGGCTTGGTAGATAGGCAGAAAGATCTGAGCCCTAAAGCACTTTGTCCTCCAAATGTAAAATTGAATCTGGAATTCCTGAGCCTGACCAGATTTCTGCTCTCAGGAGATATTTGTTAAACAATAATCAAGGCATCTGCCAACAGACTTACTAGTGTAGAAGTGGCTTAGAGAATCACAGAGAGACTCTCACTGGTAATGTCCCATTGCACTGGTAGATGATGAGACAGATAAGTAGGCTGAAAGCTGGCTTTCTGGTTGAAAACCAGTGTTGACATCAATATGACAAAATATGACATCATATGACAAAAATAAATGGTTTAATGTTGCATTACAAGAAAAAGAAAAAATAGAAGCCACACAAAAATTAGCCTTGTAAAGTCAGGCACTCAAAAGTTAGGAAATGCCCAAGATTACTTGTGCACTGTTATCCATTTAATATACAAAAATAATGCAGCAAAAAATCTTGGCTGTTCCCAGCACTCCTTGATGAACTCTAAAGAACCAGAGAAACTTAGGGTGCCCAATGACCCCGCTCTAGGGAGGTTGACATTTATGTTATTAAGGAGCTTCTTCACAGATTTTGTGGCACAAGGAAATGCTAAAGAAAAAAGAATATTATTTTAAAAATCAGGCAACTGATCCAAATAACATAGTTCTCTTTTTATCTGTCCTGGACTCTTCACATCTAGGATATTGACTATATCAATTCTCTCAGGTTTAAACAGATGGCTACTTGTCATGTTTTTCTCATTTTGTGTCATTAAGTGTGGAACTCTGCTGCTGGACTGGCAAAATCCTGCAAGATAAGTGAAAGAGAACAGGAATTCTGAGAGCATGAAGGGATACTCCCTGCCATACATTCCAAAACTTTAAGTTGTAGATATCTCAAATGCTAAGGAATTTTTTTCATTTTTAGTCTTTGTGCTTTATTTCTCTCTATGCTGTGAAAGAACCCACATGGAAATACATTATCTTCTAGCAGAGATTTTGTAGAAGCAAGATAGTAAACATTTCTGATGATGCAGATAGAGTTGTAGGAAAACTCATAAGGAAGTTAATAATTCTGTCTTCATATCTGGGGCTGAATAGTTTGCAGTAAATAAGGCCTGAAGTCACCAATGGAAAATAAGAATAAAAACTGTATTCGATCACTGCTCATTGAGTATCTCTGCATCCTGTGCATGGAATGAGGCAGAGGACCCATGAAAAAAATATGACATCTGTAATCAAAGCCTTTTTCATAAGCTCTCCAAGAAAGCTGCATTAACATGGCATGCATTCCCTTAATGATTCTAGTTTTTCTCACATTCAGGAGTTTACCTAGTCAATAAGAACATTCTGTTACCGTCACTGTATGTATATGTCAAACAAAAACCCCAAAAGTATCCAATCCAATCTGAGATACACTGCAGAAGATCATTGTACATAGTTGGTGATTTAATCAATTTCTACTACGAAAAAATATTTTCGATTCTTGTAATAGGTGGCTATGTCTAAAATTTTTAGAAAGGCAAATAGTTCTGATATCAGGGTTGGTAGATGAATAAAATTTAGTAAGACACATACTGCTATTTCCTTTCCTAAGAAAAAAATCAGGCCTTAATCTTACAACTGCATATTAAATCATTTATTCACAGTGACAGGTAGGAGAACACAGATATAGTAATCTACCAGTCTGGTATCTGGTATGCATTGGGAGTATGAAATAGATCTCAGCAGGCTGAATGCTGTGCACCCACGCAAGGTACAATGCTGTGATTACAGTAGGTAAGTGGTTTGGGGAAAAGTGGATTTCAGACATGCAGGAGTCCAGTGTAATATGCAGTATTATTTGCAGAATTTTGCTGGGGCACATTTAGTAATTTTAGGCCTGGTATAATGTCTGATTGGCTTGCCTTTTGTGCCACTGAGAATCTAGAGTCCTTAGAAAAATTATGTCTTTTCTGCAAAATTTTTATGAAGAATCCATTTTAAAGAAAATAAGTTAATCAAAGCTGATTACTTTAGGCACGCTCTATTTCTGTAAAGGAAATAAAAACTATGTACACAGTCACATTAACATTGTAGAACAAAAGTCACTTCTAAGGGTTTGTAATCTCACAACTACCTTCAGTACAAACCACAAGATTTTCAGTACCCTGCAGAGGCAACTGCATGTTAATACAACTTTGATTGATTATAGGTGATGAAATTCCTCAGAACTAACAGCGTCATCAAACAGACTGGTCTTCCCCTCCCTTGGCTATACCTTGCTGCTTTCAGGTATTTGTGAGTCCTTCTGGGTGGTATACTCATAATACCTTACCTTATTGTAGTGCATACTTCAAAAATGCTGCCTCACTTCTGATGGAAACCATAGGCACTGCATCTTAAGTGGCAAAAAGCCCTGCCAAGGAGTGCCTACAAAAGACTTGGTGACAGCAGAGAAAGCTGAACCCTTGGTAGAAACGTTCCCCAGTGTTACCAGCTGGTGGCCCATACTACTATTTCCACGAAACATTCCCCATACGGATTTACTTTGAGTGGGTAGTGACACCTCTGTTCTTGTCATCCTAAGGCATGGAGGGCAGGCTAGGATTTCCATAATTCCAGTCCTGAACTGTGATATCAGCATTTTCTACAGTTGGCTATATGCCTTTTGGAAAAAAAAAAGGGGAATTAAAAAAAAAAAAAGGAAAAAAAAGGTAGGGAAATCTGTTTCCTTGTAAAATAGATCTTTCAAAGAAACCTTTCCTTTAGGTTGATTACGTCTTTCAGCTAGAAAGGAATCTTCTGTGGTATGTTGGGCCTCGTGGCTGTGACTTGCAATAGTCATCCCTCACATTTAGAAGAAGAAAGGTTTAGGGGTTTTTTTTTGGAAGATGTAAATTGGCAAGATAAACTTGCATGTGTACAAGACATCCACCTGTTTCTTCAAGCTACTTTGGTCACTGTGTCACAAGTTATGCTCGTACTCACTGGGTTAAGGGGTAGTAGCTGGTTTTGCAATTTCTTTGGCAGATTTTTCAGGAGGTTTTGGTTGTGCCAGCTTTGATGCCAGTTGGAACTGACAAAGGTGTAGCCCAGTATTCTAAAATCCCAAACTGGAAGAAATGGGTCAGGTAAATATCAGTTGTCTTGCTGCTGGAAAAATGAAGTGCGTGGTATGCTCTCAGATATGGCTTCCTTATCATAGCAAGTTACTAATAATTATTCATAAGATAAGCTATTCTTTTTTTTCCTTTAACCAAATAGTGTGGTTGACTTTTAAAGTACCATGAGATTGTTGATTTAGCATCACGTTGTGATTAGTATGGCATTTCACACCTTTCCCAGAGTTACTGTCCCAGATTGTCAGCAGATATCATTAAATCTGCTTACAAGTCATACTTGAAAGATTATTTTTGTTGTGTTTTTACAAAGGTTGGCAACTTTCAGAATTAAATACAAATGAAAATTTAGCATTAATGTACCATCCTGCTCCTGGCTGCTCTGAGCAAGTTGAGTCCAGATTCCTCTGTATTTTTCTAGGAAGGGTTGCTATGCATGATGGGGGGTATTTCTTCTGAAAGTTCATCATAGCACACCTCTAACAGATAGGTCATGCTTTTTGGAAACTTTCCTTCTGAATTGCAAATACTTATAATTTCCTCCAATGAAATATGTGAAATGGTGCATAGCAAGACCTGCAGGTCTGGCCAAAGGCTGGAAAGAAAAGAATTACCTCTTTCTGGCCAAAGAAAGGACTTTAGCTACTCCTCTTGTAAATAGCAGTGTGCATCAGGGGGATGCTGAGTCAGCTGCAGAGAATTAATCAGCCTTTCATCATCTTGGCTTAGGAAAACTGAAATTGTGTGAGGGGAATTGTGGTGGGATTCAGTAACAAAAAACTATTCTAAAAAACATCTAAAATTTCAAGTGGAAAGAAATTTATTCCTCTTTCTCTCTGGATGTAGACTAGAGAGAACCTCCCTAATTTCTCTGACTTCAAATTTGATTGAAACAAGTAATGCATTTTAAGAGTGTTTCCTACCCACTGCCTCCTTGGGGCATTTGTAAATCTGGTCACTTTATGTGGATGTTTGAATAAGTTCCAACTTCATTCAAACATCTGACCCTGTACTTCTCTACTTTCATCCTATATATTTAGTTTGACATTTAAGGTTCTCTGCCTTCAATTCTCTATGCTTCAAGAAACAGCTAAAATCTCTAATAAGCACATACCATACAAAATTCTTTAATGTTCTAGGCTCCTTTAATGAGAGGAACTAAACAAAAATTTTAAGATTCAGAACTTCAAAAATAAGGTGTAGATGAACACCTCCAAGCTAAGGGAGAAATAATTTAAAATTGAGGTACCTTAATTAACTTGAATAGGCCTGGGCTAGTTTACAACAACAGAGGATCTGACTTGAAAATATTACGTGTCTTTTCTGAAATTTTTCAGGATTGCAAACACTGGACTAGAAATCTTACAAGGAGCAGCATCATTATGTGATTTCCAGTACCTCTCTCCTCAAGCCGTGCTGTTCCAAAGGAAAATCTGCATTCCAGGACTGGGTAATACCTCTGACAGCTTCCCCCATTCATGTCACCAAGAGCTGCAGCTGGGCTGGGTATAACAAGAATCCTTGTGATATCCCGCCCCAGTGAATTTCCTGCTGCATGTAGCCAAAAGCCAGCCTCTCCCAGAATATTAAATCCACTGAAGCAGAACCTTGCAACAATTTATAGCAGGTTTCTGGGTGCTTAGTAGCCATAGTGCTTTTCTTGTTTATGGTCCATAGTTTCCTCAGCCACACTGTAATTTCCTTACTAAGGTCTTACTCTCAGGTCTGCATATATTTACATGTTTTACTCTGTAAGCTTTTAAGCAGCAAATTATACAAAATAGAGGTGAGACCTCTGCTAGTTGAGTCTTCCTTTTATTGTTCCATTGTAGTTGTGTCTAGAAAATAAATAAGTTAAGAACTTGAACTGACATAAAATAAATGACAGTTCACGTTCTATAGGATCATGTTTATGACATGATTGGCCCACAGCCATTGCAGCTATTTTGTAGCCTACAAGATGTCCTTGATTTGCTCTTCCACCAGTATGATAACAAGCACATATAATCTGTGCATACACTCGTAACAGGCTTTGAGCCTCTTCTTCTACCTGATTTTATATATTCAGCATTTCCGCTGTTCTTCACAGAACTCCCTCAGCTCCCTTAAATAATCCTGACATTTTCATCTATATTGTTTTCATCTTTCAACCAAGTGGAAAGTTAGATAATTATAAAGAAAAAAGCAAGAAAATATGATAAACCAAGGCACTTGTGAAATCACAGAATCAACAAAGATTTGCATTCATAAAAAGGGTGAAATTTTTCTTCCAACAATATACAAGTTGTGATCATCCAAGCACAACTACCCCACATATTTTCTGGTTTGTAAAAACACCCTCTTCTAATTCCTTTTGAGAGCAACTATGCCAAAAAGCCATATGATACTAGCAATAGTGGGACTTTGAGTGCATCCATACCAATCCTGTTATATCTCTCATCTGCTTTTGACACACTGATCATGAGATTTTTTTTTTCTCCCTTTTTTATGGACCTCACAGAAATAGCCTTAGTGTCAGTGACATGACTCCATTTCTTCCTCACTGAGTACATATTGGAGCATGTATTGGAGCCTAATGAAGAAATGTTATTGTTTTTTTCCTTCAAGGCACATCATATAGACTTCCAAGGGCTCTCATTTTGTTTACAGTCTTTCAAGGAAGCAGAAACAGCTGAAATTTCAGCGTGGTGATGGCTCCATATTTACAGCTCTATTGCACCTGACCTTGCTAGGGCTACAAAATGTGCAAGCAGCTTTTGTAAAAAGGGAACTCATGAATAAGAGCTGGCTGGAGTTCAGTAGAAAGGGATTGAGACAAGTTCAACCAAATAAGAAAGTAATAACGATTTTATAACAAGAATGATCATCTGTTTATCAGCTCACATGGTAACACAGTTGTTGGATTCTTGGTGGCTGATCCATTGTCAAATATCCTTGCCCAGGTACTCTTGATTTCTTTATCTTGTCTGAGCAATGACATCCATTTCTTCCTGGTACAGATATGATTACTTATTCCATGTTTTTGCTGATTTCTCTTTTGTGTCATATATTGAGCTGCTCTTTATCTTGAAACAGCAAAAGATTATAGCTCACACCTAGAATACCTCTGAGAGCAACCTTTTGCCTAATTTTCTCTGAGCTACAGTGGCTTCCTAGTTTCTAGCTAGAACTTCAACATCAGTTTTGATCTATGGGATGATGTAGTGAGGCATGATGGAATGAAGTGTCAAAATCCCACTGAAATTCAGTAAGATTTAAATTTTTTTGCTAAATTAATTTCAATTCCTCTGAAAAGCCTCAACCAGAAGAACTTAAACAGGGACCAGGCTATATGGTTAAATACTCAGGATAGAGAGTAACTATTTTTCCTACTGTAATGGAAGGAAACTGAGAATGAGGCCTGTAGCGTTACCATCAGTTACTGATAATGTACTGTCTTTTTCCGAAAATTCCCAAGTACTTATAATTGTATCTCCTTGCAAAAATTCAGGAGGGTAAAGGTCATTTTGCTCTTCTGATTAAAAATTGAATTTACTTTGTGTTGATGTAAATGAGGGAAATGTAATAGCAAATTAGTTTTGTTCTTTCAATCTGCATTCAAAATTAATATTTAGTGCAAATTTTCTACTTCATTTTCAGATAATCAAAATACACAAAGCTAGTAAGATTATATCACCACTTCTTGCCTCAAAGAAATTTTGTAATTATGTGAGAAATGAATCTATATTAACCTTCAAAAGCCACCATTCTTAGGTGAATAGCACCAGAAACTTGAGCATTCACATGGTAGCACTTTTATTGGCCTGAGAGCACATAACCAGAACGTGATGAGCTTTTGAGGAAATTCAGGTAGTGGATTACTTTAAACTTTCATAGTGCACAGAAGCCAGAAAGATAGGTTTTGTGGAATCATATCAAGATATTTATGGAATCATATCAGCAGCCATAATGAGCATTGGCAACCGGCAAGAATGCTGCCATAAGGCTGTAATCCAGAGAGCACGTAAGCAAGAAGTGGGATTGCTCTTTGGTCTCCAAGGGAAAAACAAATGGGGATAAAGAGGTGTCTGGATGAGACACATCTAATTATGCAGTGTAAGTCTTGGGCAGTAGAGATATGATAGCTAGAGAGAGAGAGGCAGACAGACACACATACAGATAGCGTACCGAAGAAGAGATCAGAATCTAGAAACACCATATTAATCTTTAGGGCTAAATTTGTTTTCTTGAAGCTGGACAGGCTGTTTAGAGGGAGCAATAGTTTTACTAAGCATTAAAAGCTTGAGATTTTAGCTCCACAAACGTCAGGAAAATTTTAACTTAGAAGCAGAGGTAGACAGGAAATTCCAAATCAAGTAATGATTCCACCTTTCAAAATGGTGGGAGTGAAAAAAGACAAAAAGGCTGCTGGAAATTTTTATAATTGCTGCAAAAGAATGTAGAATATTTAAAATTATCATTAAAAAAAAGCAAGTCACTCCCACACAAAACAAGTAAGCTGTTTCTTTACTGAGTCTTACAATGTCAACATTTAGGCCTTTGCTTAGAAATTACTATCTTTAAAATCTTGAATCATACGTTCCCAGTCAAAGAGATGAACTCTCAAGGATACTTTTTATTTTACTAACTGCTGCTCTAGACTATCACTTATAAGTTGACCACTCAGTTTCTTTAAGTAATATACTTTATTTCTTTACTCAGTAGGCTTAGTACCTACAATGGCATAGATATCTGAACTAGTTAAGTCACAGCAGCTGTGAATAACATTTGTCAGTATTTTCTGAGTCTTACATAAGTATGTCAATAAAATTTGTATTTGAGCTAGGCCTTGTCTCTTCCTTCCTCTAGAGTAAATTGAAAAGATCATAATAACATAAAATATCAGTGTA
Organism: Fringilla coelebs; assembly: GCF_963513975.1. Taxonomy (NCBI): domain Eukaryota; kingdom Metazoa; phylum Chordata; class Aves; order Passeriformes; family Fringillidae; genus Fringilla; species Fringilla coelebs. The sequence continues at coordinate 30,616,731 of NC_140034.1, forward strand.
TTTTGGGCTAAGTGCAAAATTAACAAGTCAGCTCACAAAAGCATTGATGAAGGCTGTTAGATAAACTATATAAAACACATTTGACAGTTCTTCAATGACAGACTCCAACGAAGACTTTGGCTTCAGCTTGTTGGATAGAGATACTCAACAAGGATGCCCTTGTTGTTTCCCTTCAAGAGACAGGCAATGTTTTGGATCAACTGCATCTACAAAAAGAAAATTTCTCATTGGACTCATGGTGATTTAAGAAAATATTTTATGAGTATTGCAATGATTTTCTTTGAGGTATTCTTTTCTGTTGCTTTTAAAGCAAATGATGAATCAATACAAATAAAATATAGTAGATCAAATAACAGGAAAAATTATGTGATAATTTTTTATATTAATATTTGAAGACATAAAATGGATGCTGAGAAAGTATGAGGGATTTGAAGTCCCTGAAGGCAAAAGTTATCTGTCTTTCAAAGATTATGTGGATGCTTTCACAGTCAGCATACCTTAATACTTCAACTGGCAATATTTGGCATTTTTAAAAGAAGAAAGTGTAATATATTTACACTATTTCAGTCAGTATATTTTAAAACACAATACAGAAAAGTTTTCCTTTTTTTTTACAAGATTGCAAGGTATCTTGCGCATGCTTCCTCTGTAATTTGATTTAAAAGTAGGAAAAGGAACTCATTGGCTTCACTGAATTTTCAGAAATCATGTAATTAGTACAACTTATTGCCATTTGAGTAATGATCTAAATGCCAAGTAAGACAAAACAGACAGCAATTCCAGTAAAAGCCAAAACACTGGCCAAAATATTCTTGTCCTTAGCTACTTATAGTTCATTCCTTGAAATACCTGAATAATGAATATGATGCATGGAACAGAGCCAGTTTTGTCCTGGTGTACATTCTTCCCTTCTGATATGAAAAAAAAAAAAAAAGTCTTTGCAAAATACGTTTGTACAGGGTTGTTTCCTGCTCTGTAATGAAGCTCTGTATGAGACAATTCCTATTTTGCAAAATTTATAAAGGCGCTTTTTTAAATTCATAAGTAATGTTGAACTATAGCAGATAAAATAGCCTAAATATTTGTTAAGAAGATGCATTTCCGGTAAAAATTGCAATCACACTTTATACTAATTTAATTTTAATAGACAGTTTTGTTTACCATGATGTATTATTTAAACTCACCGTCAGTCTCATTACATTATAACTAACTCTATTTTTTAGATCTGAATTCCTCTGCCTATAAAACACTGTCCTCTCAGATAGTTTGATAGAGTTACAGTGTAAAGATTGCCAAGAGACTTCAGTGGGAATCTAATAAAATCCCAGATGTGTGTCCAACTTGAATCTAAGGTGCAAAAGATTAGTTCATTCAGCTAAATCCTCAGGGATGTTGATTGTGTCTTAGCATGTGTTTGCACAGAACCCAGCACAAAATGTCATGACTGGAGTCTTTGTGTGATGAAAACTGAATAAGCGCTCAATCAAGACTCTGCTTCTGAAACTTCACCCTACAGACAAAAAACACTTTGTGGTCTGTTTGCCGTCTTCTTTGCTCCTGGCACTTGGGCCCTATATTATGGACTGTAAGACTAAAAATAATGAATTATTTTATGTTTTTTACTCCTGGAAAATAGCTATCTCAAAGTGTTCAATGCTGGTATATTAAGCATTACATTAAAAGTAAAATTATGTGTGGATGAACCACTAATTTTTGTCATTTTACATTTAGAAAACATCTTCTATCACATTAGCTTTAGGCTCCATTCTCATCTAAAGATGTTGAAAAATAAGGTACAATGTCTTTGGTTAAATTTTAACAGGTAAAAATGGATTATTTTCTTAATTTATTTTATAGACAAAATTTAGTTAATTAAAACCAATTTCTAATAAGCCAGGCTGTTTATTAACCTCTACATGCTGAAATTCCTACTTCATATCCTTGTGAACAATTTGTAGCCTGAATTCTTACAGGAAGTACAAAAAGAATAAAAAGGGCATGGTCCTTTTCAGTTTATTTTGGAGAAAGCGAAATGTTGTTTTTTAAAGTTGCATTAAAAATCAGACAAAAACAGTTTTTATCTTAATGTGTCTTTGGGAAAAAAAAAATTCTACCTCAAGAAATTTCTTTAACAAAGAGAACATTATTTCAGACTCTAACATTTCTGTCTGCCTATTATCATTAGTCATAAGCTAAGCCCTGCACTAAATGTCTAGTGAGCACAGATAATGTTCATTTTGTCTGGAAGACAGGTTGCCGCCTGTCAAGGAGAGATGGAATAAATGACAGGTTTGGACTCTGTGCCTTGCAGGCATATTAGGCTAAGAAATCGCCAACATGATGAAAAATTATTTTGTCAAAAATTTGTAGGTCACCCATCATTGTCTAATGTATTCTGTGATTAATTGCTAGCATAGATCAGCATTATGTCTTTCCAGTGAATCGCTTAATTGTTGCCTGCTTCATGCTCTTAATGTAATGACGAGGCATCTGGTCCTTTCACATGTGCTTTTAAATGCCAGCTTCTGCATCCAGGTTACGGGAACTGTAACATTAAACTTAAAGAACTAGTTGAAATTAAAACTTCCGGAAATCTGTCTATTCTATCTTTTCTCTTCTTTCTTTTTTTTTCCTTTTTTTTTTTTTTTTTATGGCGGTGTGCATGGTAGGCTGAGTGTTAGTGTTAATGTATGTAGATTTTATTTCTGATGAGTGATTATTTGACTGCTCATTTTACGAAGATTTATGGTGTGCTTTCTATCTCCTGACTGCAGTGCTACTCTTATCTTTAATAAAAGAGATGAGGACATTAATCAGCCTTTGTCAGGAGTCCTGACTAAGACATTAAATGTACTGTATGGGATAGGTAAACACGCTCCAGATCCTTCTCTACTTCAGTAGATCAGGCAAAAAAACACTCATTATATTTATCATAATTTCACATCTGCTGTTTTTGAAGCAATGTACCATGAGGCCATAAACTGTATTACAACTGTGCATAAATTCAACTGATTTGTGGCTGGAGTAACTAATTCCTAAAGTACATTTTAGAAAAACAAGCAGTGAGCCCTGAAATTGCAATTCCATAAAGGCACTAAATTACTGACTGCAGAATCAAGAATTTGCTTGATGTGATTCTGCAGTGACCGTTTTATAAAAAGTGACAGTGTGCCTGTGATTGAGTCAATAAAATAAGGACGAGTGAGCCGTATACTCAAACAAGATTAAAGAGAAACAGAATGACAGAGGACAGACACATGGGATATAAATAGAGAAAAGTGTAATATTCCCCCCGCCAAAAATGGCTTTATGATGTAGCTATTAATAACAAGGATGTTAATTTATGAGTAATCATTTAACTATGTGAGAAAAATACGGATGCTTTTACCCAAGTTTTCATCAGATATTGTATTCTGTAAACAAGGATGTATTTTTTTTATGGAAAAAGGGTTGTACTTCTTACCTTAAAATACCATGTATATCTTAAATGACTGTATTGTCTCACCTCAAAATTGTAAATAGTTAAAGCAAAGTCAGCGTTACTATACCAGCCTTTAACTGTGATAATCAGAAGAGCAGTCAGGACTGAACTTTTCAAACTGGATCTTCCTTAAATGAAAAATAATATATACTTAGGGAGACCTGGGATGTGATACTACTTCAGCAGCTAAATGGATTTGATTTTCCTTCTTATATTTTGAAGCAAAACAGTGACATGAACTGCGAGATTACATTTGCCTCATGCTAGACCCATGCTTTACATCTCTCCTCTGGTCACAAAGCCAAGAGGGGTCACAGACTCCAGAGATGCCAAGCTGTGGGATGTGCCATCCCATCAAATTTTTATGTTTATTTTTGGTTGGGCCAAACTGAAAAGTATTACAACTTCAATAAATGCTGATACAAGATGGTGTTTTCCATTCAGTGATATCCAGAAGTTGACACATAATGCTCATAAGCAAAAAACGAATTTTTTTGAGTATTTAAAAATGAAAGTAGTTCTGACCTCCAGAAGAGCCAGCCTTCAGTTATATTATGCATTGCTCTCATCCAGTACATAGATGTGTAAAAATATGAAACAAAGCTGCATGATGAGATAATTTTAAACATTCTTCTCTCAGATGTTAACAGCTCTCCATGGTGTGTCAGCAGCCCTTGGTGTGAGTTAGTGGGAATATACATTATGTTCACTTTGGAAAATGAGAGTAATACAATACCCTCTGGTGTTGTTAATAAATGTGTGTAGAGCTTAGTTTTAGTACTGTTCTTGACCGCAGTCTGCAAAGCTTGGTCCACTCTTGTGGTTGTAAATCTGTGGGGATTATGCTGAACATCTTTGTGCTCCGTCCATGAGACTAAGACAGAAAAGTGTTTGCTTGATGCCAACGCATAGTTTCTATCTAATAGCATCAATCTGTGCATCACTGAGCGTTTCTTTTCCTGACCTTATTACTTTACTGGAATTAAGCTTGAAACAATCTGATGTCAGCTACTGTATATCTACTTTTATTGCTAGCCTTGCTGGGGCTCTCCATATTGCTAGCGCTGCATCTCATTTCAGATAGGTTGAACCACATATATATTCTGCAGTTTATTGAAAGCCTGATAGATTGTTTTCTGCATTCCACAATGGCAGGACAGTCTTTTCATGAATGTTGGAGAACAAATGTAAATTCCCCTGTATACAGCTGACCAAAATTAATAGGGTTTTTTAGGGGTTTTTTTTTTTTTTCCCTTGGTGGTATGAATAAATCCAGCATACCAGTAGATATGAGTAAGAACAGTGCCAGTGTACCTGCCTTTGGTTTAGCTTTTCTGATTCAGGGGCAGTTTCAAATGTATTTGAAAAATCTGTAAAAGTTGATTATTAGGATAAATTAAAAAAAAATTTGCTCAGACATCAGAGCCATATCAGAATGAATTGCAAGGATTGAAAAAATGCAGACTACATTGAAATTGAGGCAAGCTTTTGCTGTCTGTCCACCCCCACCTCTTTTCTTTCTCTCCCCATTACCACATAAACTTAGCAGCTTCCCGCGGAGTTCCACTACAGTCAAATGTAATTCAATGATAAAAATCACTCTATAGCTCCACTAAAACACAACCAAAATTATTCCTAGGACCATGTCTAGGGATTAATATATTTAGAACCTATCCAGTATTTACATAACATTTCCTCGTGTTGAGTCTGCTCTTGCTCTTTGAAAAATAGTCCATACTGAGGCAGCATGAGAGAAAAAGTTTTTTTCTCTAGCAATCCCCTATTACATATCCTTGTTGTAGCAAATATCTGACCCACACAGAGCAGATTGATCTGCAAGATGGCTGATTAATCAGGGCAAAATATCCTTTCAGCCACAGCAGAGATGTGCTGATCAGTCACAAGTGATCCAAACCTAGGCTGATTTGCAACTTATTGCCCTGTAGGTGACTAACCAAATCACTTTGAATGGTGTCCTGGCTTGCCAGGATTGTCTATTGACTGCCACTGACACAGTGCCTTCCAATGCCATTTTAGGTTCCCAATCTGTTCCTAGCAAGAGAGTCATTGTTTAAGAGGGTAGAGCCTTCAGAAATATGCCAAATCTGCTGGTTGGGTCGACATTAGGGAGCAGCTTGGGAACTGTCAGGGTGTGATGAGGCTCCAGCAGCTTGCTTGCTGCATGCAGGCAGCTCTGATAGCTGCATGGCTGGGAGCTGGGTCAGGACCTTGCTTAAATGAGGGCAGGGGAAGATCCCAGCTATAGAAAAATGGCTGCTGTTCACTTGTTTGTGCAGCTGAGAGCATCTCATTGCTGAAAAGATCCACCCACACTCCATTCAAGCACACCTCCTCTCTCATGAGACTCTCATGGTAGCAAAGCCAGGAAGTGTCGGGGTCAGGGGAGGTGTGAACACATGCTGAGCAAACTGTGTTTGATGCAACATATACCATCCCTGCCTGCTGAGACAGCACAAACACCTGCTCTGGAGGGCAATTCCTTTACTTAGCTACTTAAGCACTGTTTGACCCTCTGCAGGACTTTTCTTATCTTGATATGTACTGAAAAATAAAAAAGAACAGTGTTTTCAAAAGGATGCTTTCTATAGTTTTGTCATTCTGCAAAAGCTTTTTTCTTCCTGTTTCCTTATACACCTAATTCTTCCCTCTGCTCCCAAGGGAGAAGGAGAGTTGAATGCAAAAGAAGTGTTTACTGACAAAAATAAACAAAACATGCTCATTCACATGAAATACTGCAATCTCTGGAGTAGTCTGTTGCTGTGTAACCAACAAAAGACATGCCTCAGGTTTTTAACTCTGTACTCCAAGTGCAAAAAAGGTCTAGGAATAATCTGAGAGGCGCTCTCCCCACCCCTCTGTATTTGCCCTCATTTCTTTTTGTTTCTCTCCAAATGCAACAGAACATTACATTTCAATGGCATGATGTGAAAAGGGAAAGACAATGTAAAGGCATCTGACTGTTAGAGGAGATGGACGTGCTTGAAGCAAGGGGCAATTGAACTCTACTGAGTGTGTTTCTTTTAGCCTTTTATGCTGCTCTTCCTGATGACTGTAGCCAGAGGATAATTAAGTTTTAGGAATTAGGAAGCTACATAAGGCACCACTTACTGGTTGACAATGAATCTGCAGGAAGCCTTGTCCCAAACCAGCTCTGTTACCTGTGTGTCTTACCTTTGACATCTGCATCTGCAGAAGGAGAGAATATATGGAGGTCAGAACAGAGATATTCCCTCACATAATGACTATACATGACTATAAGAGTCCACCTGAGGATTTATCTACTGCTTCTGGATAATTGTTTTGGCAATCATTCATAAGAACATGATAACTTTTCGATATCAATATAGAATATAGATTTCTATTCAATTCAACATGCTCAAACACCTGCTAAGTGAAATTAATTTGACTACTCTTAGTCATTTGTTACATTTGCCTCATGCCTAATCTATTTATTTAATGATAAAAATCTGGTGAATGTTGTTATTGACATTTAAATATCTCTATGTGTGTAACTTAAAAGGAGACTAAGTGATAATGTCCTTTGAATTAGACAAATTTGTCTACCACCAGCTGTATTTTGGTCAATCTAAACATCAACACATGCATAGAGCCACTGGAACAAAGGGAGAGGCAGCAGTAAAATATTGAGGTCTTCATATGACAACATTTTAAAAGCACTTGCAGGGTCTTCCTGCAATTTTGATTATATCTTCAGCTTATTTCATTTATTGAAACACAGTGAGACTGAAAGCCTGAAGATCTAAAGAGTTATTAATTAATATGTTATACCAATAGCTGCTGTAAAATGGAATGCAGCATATTCATAATTGTAAATAGCTGATTTAATTTATAGCATAATGTTAGGTATTTGGGTATTTCTGTCATACTGTTACTGTTCTTTGCTGTGCTGACTGCAAAATATAATAACTTCTAAGCAGTGTGTAAAACAAAGTGCTCAATTCACTTTATTAAAATATCCAATAATAATTGATTTAAAGGCAATAAAATGTGTTCATTAGAGGGTTTATATTCAAGAAATATTGAAAGTATACCTAAAGCTGTCACTTTTATTGTGAATGAACAGGATAATATAATTTGAAAAGAGTGTGATCATACTAAAGATTTGTCCTGCAGCATTATCTGATAGCTCGTAAAGTGCTGAAATTTAATATGATGCTTTCAGTCAGTTTAATTGAAATTTAATTGCCACTTTGGGCAGAAGGTTTAGATCTGATCAATAAAATATTAAAGATTTTGTGCTTTCACTTGGAACAATTTCTTAGCCAATGCATCAAGTTTAACCCATGTTTTGGGAAATATTTGTTTGTTGTAATTCACATAATGTTCAATATCACTTGCTAATCTTAATGTGTTAACACACCGCACAGATAAATAGTGGAAATAATAAAGCTATAGTTGATCCATTTAATTACAACAAGATGAAAGAAATAACGGTCACCTTCAGATTCATGAGAAAGGCATTAATGTAAAAGAGCTATAAATATTTTGAAATGTCAAATCTCAGAAAGACAGAGTCCAACATGAGCCTAGCTGTAAATCAGGCACATGGAAGGACCTTGAAAAAAAGATGGTTCTTTGGTATTTTAGAAATAATTACTAATACAAAAAGGGTAATGATGAACCTATAAATTACATTAAAAAGGGCCATTAGAGGAGGATTAGTTTATAAAGCTGAGAGATGGTTCCTGAAAATTATCCTGGTAGTTATTTCTTCTTTTCCTTCCATATTATTCACGAACCCCAAAATTATCTGATTAATGATAAACTAATTGATTGCTACTTTGCAATTCAAATTCAGTAGCCAACTTTGAGCCTCCCTTTACTGTAATCTATACTGTCTTCATTTTTATTATTTTTTTTCCCTCTGTCTGTGTGTGTGTGAGTCAGTGTAAAGGGGATTATTGCACGTTGTTCTCTATAATGTGTGGGGGCAATTTCAGCCTAAGCAGCACTGCTACAGAGTTCATCTGTGCAGTTGGCCCAGGACCTGAAATCCAGCTCTTCATGCCAGAAGGGAGCCTGGTGTCTCTGCTCCTCCATCTTTTGCCCAGCTAGGCACTTCTACAAGACCTTGAGGGGAGTGGACAGAGCTAGAGGTGACTGAAATGCCACTCCTAATTTCTCTGAGGTCTTCAAAAATGCTCTTTAACCTAAAGCCCACAGAGCATCTTATGAGGACTGCAGTTTCCTGCTCAAGACTATATCATATTCAGTGGCCACCACATATAAGAGTTTTCATCCATTTATTATTTGAAATCATTATTTCAAATAATAAGCATTGCTGGAAATAGAAATGTCTGAGCTCAGCTCTGATGTGCCAGAAATTGAGCAAGAGGCAGGCCGAAGATCTGAGAAACAGAAAACTCTCCCACAGGCACATAATATATGCTATGATGGCAATTTCATTGCAAGTTACTGCTTATTTCAATAAACTGTAATTCCCAGAATGTTATCTTCTACTTAAGATCGATTCAGATGTGCATGGGGCAGGGGACAGCCCTTGACAGCATGGAAAACAGCTGATTTATACTGTTGCTGGTGAGAGAAGCACAGCAGAATCACCTTTTTGGCCTGACATCAATGGCATCTATAGTGCTCTGTGCCAAGGATCACGAGAAAAGATGAAAAAGCATAGTCATTCCCACTTCCTATCTCACAGCACTCAACCATTTTCTGGAGGATTGATGAAATAGGAATTCAAAACCCTCTGAAGACTGCACTGGGCTCTTCCCCCTTCTGCGAGGTTTCTTGCAGGAAAGGGTTTGCAAATGTAGCTCCCTGAAGATCATTAACTTCTGCTGGCCGCAGCACATCTTGGCCATTGTGAGGGGCAGTGGGAGCATTGAGTCCTGGGAGTATTTTTTAGGTCTCTGGGAACTTGGTTAGCAAGCAAAACCAAATATCAGCTGATCTGACAATTAACGCAATTCATGGCCACATGCCTGCTAAAATGGAACATTTTTGCCTTCAAACAGAAGTTCGGGACTCTTGTTATAAAATTAGCAATTTTAGCAGAAAAACTTGAATAACACTGGAGGCAAGAACCTTGGGAGAACAAAATGGATAATGGATGGTTAGAAAGCAGAAAACAGAAACAACACCAAACTTCTACCCTTGCCGGGCCATTTCCTCTATGCAGTTCTCCATCTGCAGGATAGGAAGATGATACCTCTTCACCAACACACCTGTCTGTATAATTGTGGTGTTGGAAGAATGGATAAAATCATATTCTCACAGACTGTGAAAGATGCCAGGTGTTGGTTTTGTGGTAGAATTTTAAGAATATTTAGTTCCCAATTTTCTGATCTTTTCTTCAAGTTCTCCTAGATGCATTAGTCTGGAAAGATTGATTTGGAATCTTCAATTTTTGATTTGGAATTTTCAATCTAGAGTTCCTTTCCAAGGCTACTGAAGAGTACTGAAGATGGGGAGAAGGAAGCAGAAATTCCATGTGTTGCAAATTGACCCTTGCTATTAGAGCTCTAAGGAGGAAAACTGCCACTTCTCCTCACCAAAGCAGCAAGACAACACAAGTTCATTTTCTATAGCACTGACAGAAAACATGGTTAAAATGCATGACAGATTCACCTTTTCAAAACACTAAATTTCTTTCTTAGTTCACTGTAAATAACTTTAATTTCATTGAAAAAATACACATAGTCTTTTTAAATCTCTCTTGATCAAAATTCAAGCATAATCCCCCCAAAATCTTAATTACAGCATTCCCAAAATTTGCCAAGGACCAGATATGGATTTGGTTTGGATTACTAAAATGATATAATCTGACCCTGACATTCTGTTCAAATAAGTATTTGGATTTGGATTTTCAACCTTCTAAAATGTTTGCAATAACCATAGCTCTAATAAGAGCTCTGTCTTAGCTTGAATTTTATTTATGGTATCTTTTTCAGATTAAATCACAGTCCCGAATGGATTGAAATCCTGAACTTTGAAAACAACATTTTTGTATACACTCAAGTAGCATTCTATTTTAAACAAAAGCTATTTCTTCATTTGTTCCTTAACTTCCTCAAATTCTCAGTTCAAGGGTACATTTTTCATCTGGAAGATACTGAAATTGGTGTCACCTTTCTTCTGCATTGACAGTAGAGGATTAAAATGGTTGCACTGAAGCGTCTTGTATTTTCTCTTCTTCTAATTTATCACAACCAGATATTCCATGGGAAGTTAAGGTGGAGGGAGAGAGGGGAGGGGAGATGCCCAGCTGACAGACAGCAGCTCTACCTTGCAGAAGATTCATTCCACTGCACATTTTGAATCTGCTGACAAGAAACTTGCAGCACAAGTAATCAGAGCCTTCGCAAGATTGATTTTGTCCCCTGCTGGTATATGGCATATAGGGGAAAAAGGTTCTCATCTCTCAGTCTAATCTTAACTATTTAGAAGCCATTACTGCAGGATTACAAATCATCTCAATACCTTTCTTGTGTTACTTAGTTATTTATTAGGAAGTCCAGCAAATTAGTCAGGTAACATTATAGAGTGTTCTAGTCCTGAAGCTCTTATTCAGCGTGCTGCTGGATTATTCCCTTAATTTACAAATGCTAGTGAATCCATGAAGTTCTGTAAACAATATTGCATAGTGCTGAGTGTAAACATTTAACAAATTTTAAATTTTTTTTCTAAATGCAGAGAAGACTTAGGAAGCTATATATATACATATGTATTATTAAACTATATATATATGTACAGTTCACTTTTCAAAGTGACTCAAGCAAAATTGCAGGTGTGTTCTGTCCTAGGTTTGTAAGAAATGCTTAAAGTCATAGAAACTTAATTGAATCTACTACCTATACAGCTCCAGAAGGGAAGATGTAGGAAAAAAAAGGAGAAGCATGAGATTTATCTGATGTTTCATTGATGTATGGTTATATAAAATCTTAAGTAATACAGATAATGTCACACAATATTGCAACATATATTTTCAGCTGAACATTATAAGACAATAAGGCATAAATGGAAATTAAAGAAAAAAATCTGAATGGTTGTCAGGGAACACTTTTTCATTCAGAGAATCATAAACATATGGAATGGTGTGTCAGGCAAAGTTTCTGAGATAAGAAGGGAGTAATTACAAAATAGATTTATATCTTGAGGAATAAAGTACAGACAATGGAAAAAAGCTTCAAGTAAAATGATTTTTAACCCTCACTAGAAAAAATGTTCATGATAATCGTATTTAATAGGTTACATCTAATTTTCTGAAGTTTGCCTTCTATTCTTTGGTCAGTAATGGAATATAAATAGACACGTGTAAGTCATCCACTCATGCTCAGAGCTACCATGTACTTTTAATACATATCAGTATATCAAAATGCAAACACAGAAAATGAGATACATTCTGTTGCTCTGTCCCTACTGAAATAAATTACTTGTTGATGTGAGGATATTGGATTCTCAAAGCATACAAATTTTTGATATTAGAAAATATGGCACTCAGAGTGACTCTTCTGTAGTGATGTGTAAAAATAAATAATCTCAATAGATAAATGCATTAAAAGGCAGCCCCCAGGGCAAATAAAAGCAGCAAACATATTTTCATGTGTGAAACAAGTAATTAGAGAAAAAGTGATGGAAAACGGCAAACCAGGACATTTTCCCATTGTTGCTCCAAAGCAGGGCGGGGGTGGGAAGGATGTCATTCAGCCTTTAATCCACTTTAAGGGATTCAGGCAGGAGAAAAAGCCTTTGTAGAACATTTATAGTCCTGTCTCGACAGAAAGAGTGGGTTCACAGATTCCACATTCCTTTATAATGTCCCAGTATATATACAAGTTATGTTGACAAATTAAATAAACTATATTTACATTGAGGGTCCAAAGAGCTATGGAAAGACATGAGTTTAACTTAATTAGAAAAGAAGCCCAATTATAACTCACATACTTAACTGGCATGTGAATTATACCACAGTCATTCTCTTAGCCATTCCACTACTTCAGCTTTTCTTCCTTGGTCAGAAAATCAGACAGTAGTAAGAGTATAATATCTAAGTGAAAAGAAAATGTGCATATCTAAATCTCTTGCAAAATAATCCAAACTACTATAATTTTTATAAGCTTCCCTGGCCAGAAATATATGTTTCTATGATACACAGCTGCTTGCAATGGGGCTGCATCTTGCTGCATTTTGGATATGGAAGATCTACCACCAAAGTGCTGCACAAATGGCTGGTGGTGCCAAAGGGATGGCAATGGCAAGACAATCATCTTGGCAATGTAGATTTTTCCTACAACGTTGTACAGTGAGTATAGCCTACCCAAACCATCACATGTGACCCTTTTTCTCTGGGACACAGCCATACCCACTGGAATTATCCTTTGCCCAGAAATTCTAGTCAAATAGACAATCTTGTCATTTTCTAGCTAAAACGTTTCACAGGGTGAAATATAGGAATAGAAAGTGAATACCAGACATTCAATATCTCTATTCTAAATAATTTCATGTCCTGAGGATGAAACAAGGTGAGTTCTGATATGAGACTATATGTCATGGCCCTTGAGAAGAAAAATACTCCTTTCATACTTCTGAGAGGAAAGAAATTGTCCAGTAAGGCAAGTTAAATCATGCTAATGAGCAAAACCCTATGGTTAGAGATAAAAGTTAGATTTAACAGAGACAACATGAACACTGTCTGTATCTATCCCTAAGAGATCATCAATCATAGCTATACCATAACTGCAACAAAATCCATGCTTAAAACAGCATGGCAGGAATCAGAGACACCTATATTATCAAATTGTGACCAAACGTACTTCAACATTACCTCTCAAATACATCCAGCACAACAGGAGACATATTTCAGCACTGCTTTTTTGCAGGTAGGGAAGGGCAGGGGTCCAGGGTTCTTTTCATTAACAAAAAGAATGAAACCCAACCAAGGAAGTGGCTCAGTTCAAGCCTGTCTTGATTTTGCTTCACTTCATCAGTGGAGATGGAAGCATGAAAAAAAGGAAATAAATAAATAATATAAAATGGATGTGAGTTGCCTTGCAGGAAGAAAATATTAGCACTACAATTAAGTCAAGGAAGTCACATTCACCACAGTCTTCCATCTGAATGGCTCTGCTGGACAAGAAATTGTCCTGTCTGTAGCAAAAGAGTATTCTCACTTTCACAGTCATCAGTTGGAAGGTAAAAATTTCCTAAGCAGCAATCCAAGATTTTACATCAACAGAAATTAAGAGTATGAAGTGTCTTTAAAATGTTACCCATACTCAATATTTTAAAAAGTTGCTGATGCCTTTCTTGCATTTTCTTACAAACACACTTATATCATAAAGGTTGGTTTAAAGTTTTGCCATGAATATGCCACTTGATACTTAGCATAAAAAATCATTACCTTAACTAAAAATAAAAATTATGATAACATCAATATAAAGTATAATTGCAATATTTGGAAAACAGGTACTAAAGGCAGAGGACATGACTACAAATAGGAATCCTCCAATAAGACCATACATGGCCTCTAGTGAATGTGGAAAGAGGATGAGATTATGTAAATTTTGCCATAAGTAAAAGTGTCTGCTTCAGATGGAAAGCCATGAGGCTAAATTTAGAGGAGATCTAACTCAACATTTAACAAAAGAAATGATAGCTATATGTACAGGATTAAAAGCTGGAGAAATGAAAGTTTTGAGTGGTTGAGAGGTGAGGTCCCTCACAGTTCTAAGAGCGATAGAGGTCTTTCCTATATTTTAAATAAAATTTAAAAAAATGTGAATCATGCAGAAATTGGGAAATAGAAATCAGAGCCCAGGGTCTAAATTTTTGTTAAGGGAGATAAACTACAAATGGAGCCAAATGGACATCACGGACATCCCATTCTCTTTGCCAGTGAAAAGTCATATGAAAGTGATATTTGGGTTTTGATTTCTTTAGAAATTATATGGTCAAATCCCTCACTTATTATCACCATTTCCCTATGCTGTTGTAAAATGATACCAAGAGCATACATTACTAATTTTTATTCCTTTAGAAGGTCTTTCCATCTTGGGGAGCCCAAAGGAATGGTCATTCTCATTTATAAAGGTAGAACTCACCTATTGTCACCACTATTTTCAATCTGCTCCAGGTCAGACTTATTACTGAAAGCTAAAATCTCAAACGTGCCTGTGAAAACATATTTGGAAATCCTATTTTGGTTTGACAGTGGAAAGTGCATGAGTATACATCACAGAGCAGCTGTAACAATTGACTCTGCCTGCACCTGTCTTGGCCCTCAGCCCTCTCAGTTCCCTCGGATGATCAAACTGCTGGCTTTCGTGTGATTTCACATAAAGTAGTACAAGAATATTTTCAGGAGAAACATCAAAGTAAGCCGTAAAAATTGTGTCTGTATTCGGCAGTGGAAGATTTTGTGACATGTAGGACCCAAACCCAGCATAATGAGGCAAGAAAACAGGAGATTAGCATGTAGAATAAAAGAGTAGTTAATTTAAGTATCTTTTCACAGTAACTTCCACAGACACAGTACTTTCACATTATTTTCTTTTCTATTATTATCTCAAATCAGTCTCTAATTTTGCAACTCTCTTTAATATGAAGAAACCAGATTTTCACCAGCTTCTACATGGCTGCTTAACCAGTGCTCTACAGTTCAAAATGAAAGATAGCAGACATCAGTAATCATCCTTTTGTAGAGTACTTAAACTGAAGGCAGAACTATGATGTGAATGGAGGCAAGGATTTAGCCCTAGCAAATAGTTTCATTGAAGAAAAAAAAAGTGATGAAACAAACTGATATTTATTCCTGGGTTGCAAAAAGAGGGCTGTTTGTGCCAAACAAAATGAGTGCTTGAACAAGACATATTCAGAATATAATGCATATGAATCACTTTGTACATGTTCCTTGATAACACACCCGTGCATGATGTTGTTAGTGTCACTCTAGGCATGTTATAGATTTACTGTATTACATACAATGCAATTATTGATTTACATAAGTATTGCTATTTTTCCCCAAATGTAACAGATTTTAGCTTGAAAGGACTATAAACTGAGAGACTTGCTATAGTTTAAAATTGGCAGCTGGTAGGGAGATGAATGCCAGGCAAAGTGAGTGTACAGGAGGTTCCTGCTGTTTCCTCAGGGAAGCGTCCCTGGGTGAGACATCTGCTGCTCAAACTTCACCACACATTTTTATCAGGTGACACTCTGTCAATACCTAATCCAAATTCTTCTTTTATAAAGTGTTCTGATTAAATGAAAATATAATAACTTTCCATTTTCTCTTAAAAATGTCAAACCTTCTCCTTGATTCCCCCTCCCCCCAATGTTTTATTAATGAATGTATCTTTTCATTGGTATTGCAAGTCCTACGAACAGTAACTTTTCCATGCATATTCATAATTTTGTGGCATGAATCATAAAATTCAAACCCATACGTGCACATTCTGTTCAAAATACTTGCTCTGCATTCACTACATCAGTATCTGAACTCTCAGTTTATTTATCTTTACAACGACTCTTTTAGGTAAGGTACAATTAAAGCAGGTTCAATATGGGATTTAGCTAAAATTGCCATGTGTCCACACACACACACACACACACACAGAGGCAAACACACCCTTCCCCAATGCCTAATGCTGAGAGATTTGCTTCCCACAGTAGGCTGCAGAATCACACATGGGATTCCCTAAAGCATACGTGGGAGTTAGGCACCCTTTTCTTCCATAGGCAGTGGCTTTGGAATTTTTTTCTGTATGGCAGCGCTGCTTCAGCAGAAGAGGTGAAAAATGTTCCCACCCAAAATAAGCTCTAACCAGGAGATTAAATGACTCTTGAGAGGTGGGAAATGACAGGCTGAATTCCCTCAGGAAGAGAAGGAAATTAAATCTGTGTTTCGCACATCCTGACAGGAGCCCCCACCAGTGGACTATCGTATAAAGGGGACATATCTTCCCTGTATTTCAAAATAGCAGCTGCAGCTATTGAGGAGGTTAGCTCTTCTGTTTGCATACCAGATGCACTCTCAGGACCAGATGAAGCCTTCCAGTCATCTTAGGTGGATGACCCTCTAATTTCTATATTTTAGCCAGGATCAAATGCAATCTGCTCAGTCCTAAGAATTTGGAAACACCAAAAAAATCCCATAAGCACCCAGAGAACCTCTAAAGCTCGAATGCTTGTGTGCTGCAGGCATCTTGAGGGTTAAAGAGAAGCTAAGCAGGAGTTTTCAACAACACTGTTTTTGAATTAGTTGTCTTTGTGAAAGCTGGGGAAGAAGACAGTGAGCTAAGGTCATGAAGGGAGTCTGGCAAGGCACAATACAAGATCCAGAAGTCTTAGGTTCAGCTGCTGAAGTATTGTTTTATTTTAATTGCTAAACTATTAAAAATGTTTCTGTGGAAGAAGTATAGTTGCAAGAAGCAGTTGGTGATACATTCTACTCATTTTGGTGTGTTTTAGAAACACCGTTAGCATAAATCTTCTAGTGTGATTTGCACTTCACTTAATTTTATAAATATATAGACAAGCCTCAGTCTGCACATCAGAACCAGGAATGTTTTTGTATCAAGAACCTCAAATGAGAAAATCTGTAAATGAGTTGGCTGTTTTCTCATCTGTTCTGTGCCCCTCTTGCTGCCCCTTCTGCTGTCTAAGAGGAAACTGCTTTTTTTTTCCACTCCTCCAGGTTCTGTCTCACAACTGCTACTGCTTGACTGATGGATGGAGGGACACAGTAAAAAGAAACACAACCTTAAATTTGTAACAGTCAGCAAATAAGCATATCATAGCAAAAAAATTTAAAAGAAAAAGCTCTGAAGCCGAAATCAGAAGGTGATTTTACTCTATAAAAAAATTTCGTATTCTTATCATGTCAGTTTGCTTTACAGAGCTACTTGCTGTATCTTGTATTTTGGGCATACCTCAGTTCCTCATCTGTAAGTCTTCCCTTGGATCTAGCTGAGGCCCACTCTTCACTCTCTTATCATCTGCTCAGTTTGCTCAATGTAAGCCCTTCTCAGTGTGCTTGCTATTCTTATTTTTGAAGATTTTTTTTTGCCCATGTTGCCTTCCAATTTCTTTAGTCGACTCACTCAGCCAACCTTTTTCAAGCCTTTTCTTAGTACATGCCTCACTACAGAATAGGAAGATCTATCACTAAGGCAAAAGCCAACATTTTCAGCTGTTGTTTATTAGAGTAGCTTTATTGACTTAGTGGGCTAGCTGAGGATCTGATCCCTTCAATTAAGCAAAAAAAAGCTTCTATCCCTCTGCCCTCAATTTTTTTCTGAATTAATTGTTTATAATTTATAAGGAATATCTGTTAAAAAAAAAAACAACTCTGTATGAATCCTAATGGTAGATTTTGTATTGTGAGTTTGATAGAATAGGAAAATATTGGATAATTCAACAAAATACCCTTTTCTGATGAGCACTACAAAATAGATTATTACCCATATTCCACTTGCTACCTCTCGTACTTGGTGTTGAACTTACCTCTTCAGCGCTTTTACTTTACTTCTAGTCCCTTCCATACCTGATTGCTGGCAGATGTATGTGAAGAAGTGAATGAAGGCATAGAATTCATATTTTTTCTGCAACTGAAAAGCTTGGAAGCACTGACAGTGCATAAGAATTGTGGACCTTTCGAATAATCTGTCCCATGTGCATGAGATTGGAGGCAAATAGCTCAGATGTGAAGATGGCAGAGAACAGTTTTATGGACCACACAGCACACAACACATGGCTGATTTCAGTTCTCTCTAATCACTTCAAGTTCTGAACTCTAATAGATGTTAATTCAAACATGCATTGCTAATTTTATATTGCTTGTTGGATTGAAGCAAGCAAGGAAAGATCCCCACATCTACAAAAGTCAAAATTAAATTGAAGTCAAATTCATTAAGAACCTGGTAATTAATGTGATATTAGGAAAAAAATTGGTTTTGTAGCCTTTGTGCAAATAGAGCTATTTTTTAGGTTGTAACTGGTATAGGAAAGGACAAATAACTCCCAGCTCTAAAGCTGATATTAAAGCTGCATCTTTAGTGCTAATCAGACCATTTGCTCAAATTACTGGTAATATGACAAAAGATAATGTTTTCTTATCGAAATTATTAATGTTTAGATGATAAATAGAATATCTACTTCAATAATATAGGCTTCATGGAATATTCAAATGCCATTCAAAATGGTAGTGCTTGTTACATCAATATAAAATAATTTAATGATGATAGTGTCACTTTTCTAGCTTAACATACAACTCCTCAACCAATAAAACACCCATATGATCATTTTAAGAGTTAGATTACTTAACCCAAGGCTTTTTAGGTGTTTGCAACACTATTCTTTTAGCACTGTTCTCAAATAGATTATGTGGTTTTTATCAAACACACACCCACTCTCACCATCTGCTGGAAATTTATAAAAAGTATAAGAATGTTAAGGTATATTTCCTCCATTTATAAAAACTGTGAGAATTAAAATCAGGGACAAAAAAGATATCTTAAGACAGCTGTTTCTGTTCTGAGGATTTCTTTCATTCAGTAAGATGTAGATAACCTTCTGAAGCTGTAGTGCCCCACAAGCCTGACCCTACAACCAACACCAAGCTGGAAAGGGTTCGTGAAAGATATGATGGCCTTCCCTGCTGTGACCCCACTGCAGGGCAAAAACTGCCACTGGAAGAGGTGTCAGCTCATTTCAAAGGAAGTGGAAGGTGCTTCCAACCAGGATGTCAGAATGGCTGAAGTTTGGAAATCATGTAGTCTAGCCTCCTGCTGAAAACTGGCTTCAAGGATGGAGACTCATGGGTTCTCCAGGCAATCTGTTCAGTATTTGGTCATCCTCACAGTAAAAGTGTTTAAATAGATTATCCTGTGTTTCAGTTTGTGCCTGTTGCACAAATCTTTTTCTTTCACTAGATACCACTGAGAAGAGTATGGCTCCATGTTCTTTATTCCCCCTCATCAAACTATTGTGCACACTGATAAGATCTGCCAATTCCACAAAGCCCTGAATTGTTCTTCTCAGGATAAACAGTTCCAGCTCACCTGTTGCTTTTTTGATGCCCTTAATATCCTTGTGATTCTTCCCTAGACTGGTGCCAGTATGTGTGTCTAGTTTGTACTGGAGGGCCAGAAGCAGGTGCAGCACTGCAGGTTTCTTACCAATGACAAATAAAAGGTGAGGATCACCTCCATCAGCATGATGAAAAAGCTTTTCCCAATGCAGCCCAGCACATTGGTGACCTTCCTTGTCACAAAAATATATCTCTGGCTCATGGACAGCTGGGTGTTCACAAGGGCCCCTAGAGCATTTTCTGCAAAACTTCTTTCTAGCCAATGGTTCCCCAGCCTGTACTGGTGCATGGGGTTATTTCTAAGGAGCAGAACTTTGCACTCCCACTGCTGAACTTCACAAGGTTCCTGCCAGACCATTTCTCTAGTCCCTTGGGGTTCCCCTGAAGAGCAGCACACCACTTTCCACCTGAAAACCTACTTGAGGTTTGAGCACCTCTGCCCTATTGTTTAGGTAATTAATGAAGATATTAAAGAGTATTGGGCCCAGTACTGACCCTTGAGCATGTCCCTAGTGATTGTCCTCCTGCTGACCTTTGGAATGCTGATCACACCTCTTCAAGGTCAGCCATAAGGCAGCTCTTGATCCATCTCACTGACCCCTTCAGTCTGTCAGTGAGGATGTTGGAAATGGTGTCTCAAGCTGCACAAGAGCTGAGATAAACAATGTTCACCACTCTCTGCCCATTCACTGAGCAACCCATCTTATTGTATGAGGCTATTAGGTTGGTCAAACATTCATTCCCCTTCATAAACCCATACTGACTACTCACAGTCATCTTCATCTTTAATAAGTTTGACAACAGCTTCCATGCAATTTGTTCCATGGTCTTCCCATGGACTGAAGCAAGCCTGATCAGCCTGTAGTCACCTCTGAGTTTTCATGAAGATAACAGCGGCATTTCCTCCCTTCCCATATTCAGAAACCTCCACCAGTTTCCCATAACCTTTCAAAGATAATCAGGAATTTCCTTCCATTTACATCAGTCAGCTCCCTTAGCACTCTTGTGTGCAACCCATGAGGATCCACAGGCTTGGATACATCCAGCTTCTTGAAACATTCCCCAACTTGGTTCACCTTTACAAAGAAGAAGTCCTCATTTAGCCAGAATTCTATGACATGTGATTCCCAGTAAGGAGAAGAGCTGAGAAAGCATTAAGTACTTCTGCCATGTCCTTTGTTGTCAGGTCCCCTATTCCATTCAACAGCAAGCCCAGCAAGCCCATATTTTACCTTAGACTTAATTTTGCTGCTCTGGAACCTGAACAAACCTTTCTTGTTGCCCTTCACATCCCTCACAAGATTCAACTCCAAATGGGCTTTCACTTTCCTAACACTATCCCTGTGTTCTCAGGGTCTATGCATTTCTCTCCTCCTATCTTATAAGAGGCTCCTCCTCTAGTATTATATCTCTCTGCATTTTGTTTTTTTCCAGGAGTTCCTTGTTAAATCATGCAGGTCTCTCAGTCTGTCAGCAAAGACCCTGGGTTTGAGAATGTGAGTTTTGGATTTAAACAATGGATAACAGGAAATCTTAAGCATGAATGGTGGTTCTGAGTGTTTCATAAAGAAGGTGATCTGGCCAGTATCTGAGGATCTTGAGAGCTAAACTTGAATTTTGCTCGGGTACCTAAGCGAAAGGAGAACCCTTCAAGAGTTCTGTAACAATTTATGTGATGGAAAGTCCATTTGTAATATAATGTGACCAGCTCAATGTCTACATTTTTCATATATCAACTTACATTTATAAACTAAGTGGGCCTTTCCATTGGTTTAATAAGAATTGTTCCAAAGCACTCAAAATACTCAATGAGCTGATTTCTAGATGCTGCAATGTTTAGTTTCCCAGCACATTTATCCCTTTAGCTCTCCTTTTCAGAGACGCAGTTCTTCCTATATTTATCCCGAGCCTGAAAGCTGAATATTCATTTGATGTTTGCAAAAAATCTCTTGGCTTCCTTGACATTTGTGGATCACTTATTATTTTTTTCTGTCCTCCCTCTCATTCATTCATGTAGACACATACACTTCTCACACTTGTAAGATTCTGCTCCTCCTCTTGTGCAGCATGCATAGAACCTTAATTATCATATGAATACTTCAATATATGAGTAAGGTGTTTTTAATATAAAAATCATACCCTTCAGTTGTTCTGAGCATGTGACACAAAAAGAGATATTGAATTTTAAGGTCTCAGGAAAAAGATAATGTACATATCATTTGTTTATTTGAAAATATCTTTTCAGTATGGACAAAGAAGTTCCAAACATTAATAATGAATATTTACCTAGAAAAATTTAAATGCAGAAACTCTATTGCCTGAAGGACAATATTAATAATAGCAGTCCATAACTTAGTTTCAGAAAATGCCTACTGTCTTGTCTAAGTATGTATGGAGCATAATTGCACTACTGTTGGTCAAATTAGATCACTTTGTTTGAGGATTTCTAAATATCCAAATGGGTTTTTTTTTCACCTATGCAGCTAAGACTGACTTTAGGTAATTTATTTCTCATTGAAACTCTCCAACAAAGACAGAGAATGATCCTTGTGATCCTCTAGGGTGTATTCTGATCTCTGTATGCTCGCTCTGCTCTAGAGGGTGGGAGCTGTACATTTGTATCTTAGAAGAGAATATAATCCCCAGGCACTGTGTTTTAAAACCAAGCAGTAAATTTTCATCCCAGTTGGAAGCAGAATACATTTAAACTTGTTAAAAAGATTGTTTACAGACGCTGTTGGAAGGGGTAGGTAGCGTTTATTTTAATTATTTATTCTTTCATTGATTTGCAAAGCACTAATAAAAAAAAAAGAGATTGTTTAAAAGCATGGGTTGCTTAGGACAAAAGTAATATTGACAAAATTTTTGCTATTATTGAGATGCTTGAAGAGAGTTCTTTTAAAACCCTGTGCAGTGTTATGACTATTGCCAGCATTTAAAACTATTACTGCCAAACCTCCCTCTTCTTGATTTTGGACTAATGCTTGCAGATTTGTTCTCTTGTGTGTGAGAACACCTGGCTTAATGAGGTCTGCAAGCATAAATTCTAGCAACTATTTATGCAGGTGATAATGCCCAAAACATGTGTGTACAGCTGCTTTTAAGAACACAAATGAAGGCCTTCCCTGTCTCAGACCCTCAACATTTCATGCATTTCGGGAGGGCAGTACGTAAATCCCATGAAATTGAAGGCTAAGAAGCGTCAGTCAGAAGACAATGCTTAACTTCCTGGGGTATATGTCATGTCAGCAGTGGGCATTTTAAAAAGGAACAGTCTCCTACAGAGACAGGAGTCACTTGCCCCTGTTTTGAGGAAAAATTTCTATTTCTTTGTGGGACTCTGTTAACAGCAAGTGATGGAGGAAGCTTTTTTTTCCCAGCCATGCTAAAGTTTTCAATTTATTTGAAAACAGTTTTTTTGTTACTCCTCAAATAGCCAGATACAATATATAACACCTCAGGTTTGGGAAACTGATTTAGGTGTAAAATTCCAACAGTTTTTTGAATTTGCATCAGCTTTTTAAAATACACTCATGTAGTTTAATCTCTTCTTCTGACAGTTACCTTTTTCATCATTCACAACCATGTTCATGTTTTATACAATGTCAGATAGCAAGTGTCAAGAGAAATTTAAAATTATAGTTCATTTACTCTAGTTAAACATAAGGAAGCAAAAGCAATTACCAGAGCAAAATGATGGAATTAAAGATTCTTCTTGCAACCTAGTTAGGTATTTAGTGTTTGATGAGTGCTGCAAAAGATAAATATATTTTTCAGAGAGGACTGTATCAATCTACAATCACCAATGAAAGCTACTGAACATGATTTAGATATCAAATATAGGGTTTGCAAACAATTATCAATCTTGGACCAGAAGGCTACGAGTTAGATGAGAATATAATTTTCCTTTGTTCCTCAAAGGGTGTTTTTTCTTCAAGTAGTAAATAACGTCTTATAAAGCAATTTTATATTTATTACTTAAAACATTCTTAAGCAAAAAGTGAAATTTTAAAGACATCCTGCAGGTGTTCTACAGCAGATATATACATAACCTCATATGAACAGACTAAATGCATTTTTACCATGACAAAAAAAAAATTAATTAGCATAGTCTAATTACAATCTTACTGCATGCTAGAAGTTGAAATCTAGTGGATTGGTGATTCATTTTGATGGATCGTAAAAAGTGAGCATAGACTTATTGTTGTGGTGACTAGTCTAAACTTTATGCCATGTGCATCTGTAATTTAATCTGTGAATCATACTATATGGCACATTACACACAAAAATCCTTTTGATTGTTAAATTTAGAGAACTTGAATTTATCTGAGCCTTACTTACAAATATCATATGGTCTATAGAAATGATTTATAAATTCAATGCTGTCATTGTTTTCACATGGCAAACTGTAGTAAGAATTAACTGTGTTCAGTTCTGGTTGATTGTGAGGCTATAGCAAGACAAATTGTTGTGCCAACATGGGAAAAACGTTACAGAACAGTGCATCAGCATTAAACTTCAGAAAGAGTGGGATGATAGGGAGGGGAAAATTATTTCCTGAAGTTTCTTTTCCCTTCAGAGTGCTATTTGATGCTATTTTTTACCAGTGGCTTTTGGGCTTCTGTTCCTTTGCAACTGATATTTGCAGGCAGAAGGAAGAACTGGTCCTAAGCCTCCTCTCTGCTTGCCTGTCCAGCTGCAACTCAACAAAAATCTGCATTAATGTGAAGAAATTCAGGTGTCATTGTCCCCCTTACTGCTCTTTGTAAGGCTGGTACCCATTCTCCTACAACTCCCTGGCATGAGGAAACAACCAGAGCCCAGTTTCCACATGGCTCTCCATTTACCCTTGCTGCTTGCCACCAGTACATTTCATATTCAGCCTCCAGACCTTGGGTCTGAAGAAAGACATGCTGCTCTTATGAAGCAGATCTCTAGGAGTCAACATGTTTCGACCCATTTTGGGAAAGGATTTACATATTTAAGTTTTAATGTTACAGTTCTTTAAAAAAACCCTTGGAATAAGCTATCTCTAGATGCCTCATAAAATTAAGAACAATATACTGGTAAGAGTGCAGTTGGGTATTAATGATATTTACAATAGATTCAGGAAATATAGTACATGTATAATGAATTGGGTTTTTATAGGTGTAGAATTAACATGCAAATATTTTTTCAACTTGCACTTTTCTTAATACATCTAAATTTATTTTATTTAAATAACAACCAAAGTAAAGATGTTCTTATTAATTTTGTTTGCTTGTATAGGGACACAGTTCCTTTCGCAGTGAGTTGTTATAACTCCCTATGTGACTGAAGTCTATTCAAGCATGTATAAGAGAGTATCTCCATCTCTGAATATCTCTCCATTTTTAGATGTAATGAAAGGGAATTTCTTAATATTTTGAAAGATCTAACTTCAGAGAAATGCAAGATCCTTTTGAAATAGTGTGATGGTTCTATTCTTACCTGTGCAACCAATTTTTCTTCTTCCAAGCTTTAAGACAATTTGGCTTCTGATGTAACTTGTGGTCCTCTTTTAAATCTAGTATTTGTTTTTCTATTAAAGACAGGAAAAATTGTCACCAGATACTTATACAGATAGCATTATAAAAGTAAGGTAATCAAATGAAAAAGTCAGAAAAACATGTCGGAGGGAAAAAAAATGATAAGTTCTGAGCTGTGTTAAATATACACAGCAGTATTATAAAAGTTGTGTCACTGATTAGAAAGTGCTTTGCAGCCACTACCATCTGCCTGTATTGTTGTTGTTCATAAGGGTTAGTATTTTTTTCTGGGTTCTAGCCAACCCATTTGTGTTTAATAATCTGCTGTCCTTTTATACTTTACTCAGCAATCATTCACATTCTGTGGCAATACCAGCAAAACTTTAAACAACTACTTCTCATGTTTAATTCATGCTGGGGTTATTCTCAAATGGTCTCAGAATGCACCCATTCACTACAGCCTTCTTTAAACAGCCTTTGGATATACAAACTTACAGAGTCTTTACTCATTTTCCCAGAAGGAAGCCTTCCACTGTACCGTATTTCCACTGCTCCTAATGCAAATTAAGGAAAAAGAAAAAAAAAAAAAGAGAGAGAGAGCAGGTTCCCATGCAGATGTTCTGCACCCCTTTTTCATGGCCTTCAAAATCAGTCCTCTAGCGAGTGCAAGTGAAATGTATATTTAAGACAAAGAAAGCTGGGCTTTTAAATAAGAAATCAAACTTCACCATATCTCCCACTTCCCTTTCTTATACTAATATAAATTCACTGGTATAGATAAGTCTTTTCTGGTACCAGTAGAAATTTGGAAAAACTGTGGCCTATTTTCTCTTCAACAGCAGTTTGTTGTGTTTATTAAGATTAAGTAAAAATTAGGATTAACTTAAAATCTTTCCTTCCTTTCCGATTGCTGAATTCAATCACGCACAACAGATTATCAGATTACGGTGGGTAAATTTTTTCTAAGATTCACCTTTTTTTTTGAAAATTAGTGAAAATAAATAAATTGGAGTTTGGAATCTAATTCTTTTCTGTGGAATAGGAAAATCCCAAGGTGGTGCTTGTACAGGACATACACATCCTTGCATGGAGAACTGTTTCCGTGGAAGCAAGTGTGGTACTGCAGAGTGCCTGACACTGAGAACCTCTGATAGAAAACAGTAGTGAAAGCTAAGATCCATTTTACACTTTCAGCTTTGTGACTGGAGTTGTTTTTAATAGAAGCTGGAAAGATCACTATCCATGCAAACACTTTGAATATTTTGAATAACACCTAAGTTTTCTGTGTCTTTGGTATAAAACATACATATATGTGAAGGACAAGTTAAACGGTCCATGAAATGATGTGCTAATATCAAGAATTCACATTTGATTTGGGCTGTATTTTCATCTTCATACACCTGCAATTGTAAAAGCAATTTCACCCTGAAAGTAAAGTAAACCTACGAAATACATACATTACAGTTACAGCTAGAAAAGCCTTACAGGAAAATAGGGTTTTTTATTTAAAGGTAAAACTGTCATGATACTTGCAAAATAACTTCTGTAACTTATCTTAACATTGTTTCATTTTGTTTCCTCCCTGTGACTGCTGATTATTGCTTTGTGTTTGCAACATAGAACTGTTGGGATAGTCAGTCCTCCTCTTCTCTTATAAATTTTTTAAATATCAATTTCTGAATATGCTTATAGACTTAAAAATAACAAAAGAAACATTAAAATATATGAAACAAATATTTAAAAATAAGCAAAAATAATAATAGCATATGTATAAAAATTGGAAAGAATGTAATGTCTTTGTTCTTCTTTCAAAAAACTGATGTCATAGTAAAAGCACTGGTTACTTCTGAAATTTAAAGTATTTATGTTGGTTAAAATAGTATTTACATTGATTTCTTTTTTAGAAATAGTTCTGTGAAATAAAAAAAAAATTGAAATTATTGTAAAAGGGAGTTTAAAAGGGTGTAAAATTGGATGAGAATTGAAAGAATCTTTGAAGAGATAACTAGATCTGCAAATCTCAGGAGATACACCACTCTGGATGAAACTAGGGTGAACTTTTCAGAATGACAAATTATTTTATGTTCTGCCACAATATCTCTTACACCTCCTTTGGAGCACTGGGAAGTCTTTGTGCTTAGAACCAGAGCGATGAACTAAACCTAGGCTGTGCATCTGATATCGCCAGCAATACCTGAAGGTTCCCATGGCTAGCCTTGTTTTAGAAACAGCTGCCCCACAGCAGGGGCTAAGACCTGATAAAGGCATTGAACCAGCTCTTGTTAGGTGTGTGCCTATTCCAGTTTTCTGTCAGAAACATTCTCCCCACTGCTCCACCAGCAGCAGAAGCGAGAGTTACAGATCCAGTATTTCCTTCTTAGCAGCAGTCTCGCTCTGTGCTACACCATGGTTAAAGCAGACTCTAGTAGAGATGCACTTAATAACATTACAGCACTCTTTGCAGTGATGGAAAAGTTTTCCCATATATCCAAGGTGCACACAGGACCCATAGAACCATAGAAAAAGAATGGAAAAGAATGTGTTTTAAGCATCAGTATTTGACGATGTTCCAGACAACGCATCTAATTTAGGCATCATACATAGAGGTAATATTATTTAGACATAAAATGATGTGTTTAATTGTAAAGAAATTATAGATTTACTGACTTGGCCCTCTCATGACACAAACAAGGCAAGGACCAAGAGAAGGAAAAAGCAATATGCAATGCAGTTTCAACCATGATAATTAGGGCAGTTCAAGTGTCTTGCTAGCTTTATGAAAAGGCTGTTCTTTCTATTTTTCCTAAATATTTATGATTTCCTTTTAAGAAAAGATCCAAAAATAAAATACAGGTGATGAAGAGCAGAAATGAATAAACAAAATTTTGTCTAAGAAATCTGTATTTGTTCGGTTTGTTTTATATTGAAAGCTCAAACCCTTTAGGAAATAATCAGGAAGGAAATGAAGACCAGGACAGCTATTAATCCTGGAGTTTATTACAACTGCAATGTAGCCCCCTGTTTTCTCTTGTGCCCCCTATACACAAGAGTTTTTGATTCTTGTTTTCTGGGCCTAGGATGCTGCAGCCATGTGCAGGGTGGGCAAATATTTTCAGACCTTCCTTTTATCTCTTGCTCAGTTTTTCAACCTAGTCTTAGAAATCCCCAGTAACGTCTACGAGGAATTCTCAATGTCCTTCTGCTGCCTGGGAAAACTTTTTTTTGGATTGTCAGTGACTTTGGTTGACTATAACAATTTTTTTTTAATGCAAATAAGAAAAGGAAAATCGTGCTTTCCTCCCCCCTCTTTCCCCCTTTTTTTACTACTTAATATGTCAGATAAAACAAAATGAAATTAAGCAGAACTTGGGGTGGCATTTCTACAGCCTAAGGAGTTTCTCTTTGCCAAATATCATAAGCCATCTGCAATGAAAGAGAATCCATGGAGGATTTTTTTGGCAACTGAAAGTGATAGTTACATCATATCTTGATAACTTATAAGATTCACCTATTCTGTATATCTGGTATCTCTTCTTCCTGAGGAGGATAAACTGGTGCTGCTCAGCTGAAATCAGTGTTATAAGTTGAAGTCTAATAAATGAAAATCTGGCCCTTGATGTATGAATTTAAAACTAACTATAAGAGGAAAAAGAATCGAAAGCCAGTCATTATAAGAATGCATCAAAAATCAGAATTCATTGACATAAACATACCTAACTGTCACTTTGATATAACATAGTGACTCCAAGCTTCTGCTGTTCTGTTAGAATGGCACACTAACCTGTGAGGAGTTGTCTTGGGGAGCATAAACAATGGACAGTTACAAAGGGCTGCTAACCAGTTGCCCCTTTTATGATCAGTTTCTAGGAAGCTGTTCCTTGTCAGCTCACTGTTGATGCATTTCTGTTTTGCACAAAAATTCTCCATGGGCACCTTCTGCTGCAGGTAAAATGTATCATGTTTATTACTTCATACAGGCCTTCTGTAGCATTTATTCCATGCTCATGTGAAAGTGTTCTCAGCATTGATAGGGAACAGTACATAGCATTAAAATTTATACCAGAAGAGACAATTGTACTTAAATAGCTCTATATTTAGGGTTAACTAAATAAAAGCATTTGAATGTTATGGGCCAGGTTTTTAGCTGGTGTAAACTGGCTCCTGCTTCTCACCAGCCGAGCATCTGACCCATTGTGTTCAGTCTGGTTAATGCAGCAGCAGGAAAATGCAGACTTATATGTCAATTGAGAATAATTCAAGTGGATAGATGACTCAGAAGGACAATGCAACAGCCCTGTATAGCTATTAATAAGGCTCCTTCAGTTGATCATCTCTGAAAGAGGTAGGAACATGTTACTTTCACATGAAGAGCTCTTAACTCTTAACAGCCAAGAGCACTTCACATGAAATGTGAATGCATGTTGAATGTTTATTCTTTCATTAAATCATTCTTTGCTATTATCAAACGAATGCATTGTTACGGGATTTCCTTTTACTTTCAGCTATTTCTAGATTTCAATACAAGTGTGATTTGCTGTTAGTACTTGACTAATGATACTATTGTTGGTGTATTAGTTTAATCTAAGCCTGTCACCTTGGTTTTCTGTTGTCATGCACCCCATTCATTCAACAGAGTCTTCAATGGATTGGGCAAAATAACAGATGTTGAAACTATCTCACTACTGTTTTA
This sequence comes from Fringilla coelebs, assembly GCF_963513975.1. Taxonomy (NCBI): domain Eukaryota; kingdom Metazoa; phylum Chordata; class Aves; order Passeriformes; family Fringillidae; genus Fringilla; species Fringilla coelebs. The sequence continues at coordinate 30,646,499 of NC_140034.1, forward strand.
AAATGTCTATGAGATGAATTATAACCTAATGGAATCTCAGAAAATCTTCATTTAAGGTGCTGCTTGTGCTCACCATTGTAAAATGCAAATAAGGTTCTGAGCAATAAGAACTTCACAAATGTACAATAATTGTTTGTTTGAGAGGTTTGGGGGGGCAAGGAGGTGTTTAAAATCAAAATAATGGCAGTCAGGGTCTTTAACTTGACCTTTAGATGGAGAAAATAATTGTTTTGCTTGGTTCCTGTGGATGTTGCTCTCTCTTAGACTGAAAAGCTGTGTAATTGAACTGAGATGCCAATTATTTTATATTTAAATATGTGACATTGTGCAAAATCCTACCCTTTATACAGCAGGCTTTTTAATTTCAGGTCATTACCTTTTAGCTAGTGATTTTTATCCTTCTGTTAGTAGCAGCAGTGGAGTGCCACACATAGATGAAGCATGTTTATTTAAATAACAAAAGTGAAACACAACAAGAGGCTTGAGTTCTTAAAAATCAAATGCAACTCTTTTCCAAATCAGCTACCTTCTAATTATCAGCTTAGGTGGGGGAACAATTCAGAAACCCTACCTTTTCACTCAGCTTTGATACCAGAATCTCAGTAGCAGTACTTTGTCGGTCTCCTTTGAAGATTTCCAGGTGCTAAACTGAAAAACCAAACCAAAGAACATAAACCACCACTTTGCACTTCTTTTACATTGTGCTACAGAACTGTTTTCCTTCTTGCCCACTTCTCTTGTGTGCCACATTTCTCAGCCTTCCGACTCTCACATTCCTGTGTTCACAGGATTCTTATCAGCATGACTCTTAAAAAGAAAACAGGAAAAATCCCCCAAACACTACTGACTCCTTGCATTTCATATCATGCCTGACACACTGAGCCAGGTTTGAACCAGCAGGTGATGGAGGTCTATTTATACTGACTCCAGGGGTGCAAAAGACCAAAGAGGGACATTCAGTGCTTGCATTAATATGTGCAACCTTGTAAAACCTCTGCTTGGTTTATTCCTCTACATCTTTCTAACTATTGGTGCTCAATTACTGAACTGAAATTCAAGACCACAGGGGTAAGAGATGAAACATTTCCAGTGTTCTGTTAAATATTGGGCAGTATGTGCAGTCATTTCGTCACAAATACATGCTTGTTCAACAGTGTGAACACAGAATTCATATTCAGTGGGGTTAAGTTGAAGAGCAGTCCAAACATAAGTTGAAGAGCAGTCCAAACATAAAGATACCTGATGAACTGTATTAACAGGGATGTAAAAGAGTGTATGAGCAACCATTGTGTAAAGTTAGCCTTTTCTCTAGGGAAAATATTATTGTTGTTATTGCCTACTATAGCAAGCCCAGGATAACAGATTTTTTTAATTATTTCTTTAATTACAAATAGGGATGTCACCTTACAATTTTACCTTTTTATCCCACCTAGAAATCTTCACCAAGTGCAATTTGTGTGGGATTTACTGAGGCCCAGCAGCTAAGACAAAGAAGTGATTCTGACCAAACTGCTTGGTCATGACAAACAAGTAACACAAGCCAGACACAGAAAAACTGTGAAGGTGCTCATGAAAGTACCTGATACTTTATGCAAACATGACTTTATGTGCATGCCTAGATTTCTGCTTTGCCTCTTCCAGAATAAAAAATGAGCCTTTGTAGTAGTAACTGTGGTTGAAAAGTGGTTCTGTGTTTGAAAGATTGGGTGTTTTCACCATTATTATCAAGAGTATAACTGAATCCAGAATAAAACATCAAATATTCCTCATGGACATGCAGCCTAAATTTCAAATTAGAATGTCACCCATGCTACTGGGGTATTGTTATTTATTGAAATATGTAAGCCTAAGACATAGCTGAAGCTCCTGCTGTTATACTTCTGTGGCAATGGCACCTAGATAAAAAGGACTGACTCTGGCAGCTAAATGTGCATGATGTTGTGAGTTAAAGTAGCATGTGACACCATCCAGTAAATACTGGGCACAAATCTTTCTGCTGTGATAGCTTTGTTGACATGCAAATACAATGAGACATATGCTTTGTTTTGATTTTTCTTTTAAATAGAAATCAAACATTTTAAACCTTTTAGAAATGTATGCTTATGATAGCAGAGAGTAATGAAATAGAATATGAGCATAGTTATGGTAAATCATTGCATAATATGCAATACTTTCAAGCTACTCACACGTCACTTCACCGTAACATTTGCAGTCTAATGAAATGGTCCACAAATGATTAATATTCTTAAGTGCTTTCCTTTTTCTCTTAAGTGCTTCCAGGCAGAAAAAAAGAAATGTATTGCATTATCAGTGTTTGTGTGTGTAGTTAGTGTCACAGTGTCTATTGATTTTTACTTCCTGTTACAAATACACATTAGGAGGTTTTATCTGTATATGATAAACAAATTGAGGAATGTATGTTGAGCTACAGCTGAAGATGGTATAAATGATGGTAGTGCCATTGACTTAATTTGAATTATGCTTATTTGCATAGGTTGAGTATATGGCCCAAGTGAACTGAGAATATTCAATACAAGTAATACTTTATCTCCCTGTCATTTAGATGTCTCTGGTGACTTTGCTTCTGTTCAACTCACATGACGTTTTCTTATATTTCTAACGATTAAATATACTTTCTCTGAAATGAAAAATTAACAGACATTGAATATTGGGAACATATTAAAAGCTTTTGAAGAGTGTCCATGTCTTATTTTATTTTTGTACTTTTCTGTGTAGGTAGCATTTTAGAGGGCTTGTGTTATGTGAAACTGCTTTAGTCTAAAAACGTGGTCTGTCTTTCACAACAACACTTCACTTGATTCCAATCTCTGGGTGGGCCCTGTATTTCCAGCACTACTAATATGCAGATGTTAAATATTATCATGGTAAAACATCAAAATTTTGCTAAAACCGTAGTCTCTAGTTTCTGTTACTGTGTTCCAGTGTGGAGAGCACCATTTATTATTGAAAGGTCAAAAGGGAGCCTGAAGAAGATTTTTTTCAGTTCAAGACACAAAAAGAAACTATCTAATTCTTATGACTATTAACAAAGAGTTTGAAACTGATCTGAAATATTTTCAAAGATAGAGAGATATTCAAAACCCAAAACTTGTACTTTTGGGGAGAAGGAGCAGGAGGGTGAATGAAAAAAAAGGAAAACTCATGATAATTAAGCCAAATTTCAGCAAGGCTGAAGCGTCTTCCTTATGCTGCTTTTTCTGCATTTGTTCTCACCATAGATTTATGAAGAATTGGAAAAAGAATCAGGAAAATTCTGGCAGAGAAAACATAGTGAAGAAACAAGCCAGTCTTGGCAGATTTCAGTTAGCAGTAGGAATGTGGAATTCTTGTCGGTGCCCTCTCATTAGGTAATGGTGCCTTTTCCAAGTGAAGAGACTGAAAAAAAGTCCTGCTACTACTGCTGTGGAAAAAAAAGGGAAGTCTTTGCCATGACACTAAATCTTCATTCATAAGGACACTTTTTGTTTGATCAAAGGTTCTGAAAGAGTAAAAAATATGGAATAGCATAAGTAATAAGTAGTAAGCTTTAATGATATAGAATTTTTTAATGCAGGGACATATATAGGTGACTGGTTATTCCACAGAAGCAATAGCTGGGTATCTGTTTGGAGAATGAATGGAAAATCCTTCAATTTCTGAGAGAATTCTCTGAAGTGCAATATTTGAAAGCAACAGGCCAGAGAAGACAGCAGAAGGTGAGTTTGAAAATGGCCCTGTGAAGAATTGGTTTCCTCATGATGCATTACTAGAAGAAGATTTCCTGCTTTCCTTTAGAATGAAAGGAGACAGAAAATGCCCTGGTAATGAGTCAAGCTATAACAGAGATGCTTATGTTGGAGGATATATCAGGAGGCTCCTGTTTTTCAGTGCAAATGTCAGAAGACTGGTTTAGATACTGGCCAAAATTTGCAAGTGTTATTTAACAAAAGACATAGAGCTTGGCATGCATTCTAATATCTCATAGAACAAATAAGTGAAACAGGTATGCAGCACATCAGTCAAGAGCCAAGTATTGCTCACACCTATAATGTCCATTGTCTGTGCTGAATTGAAGCTGAGAAGGAAAATCAGAAGTCCAGTGTCAGAAGCTTTAAATGAAAACATCACCTTAGTGCAAGCACAAACTGAACACACCTTTTGTCACCCCAAAACATAACATTATTTAAATAATTCCCAGAACTGTTTTTTATATTTTTTAAGCAACACAGGTCCTGTAAAATATTTTTTAACAGAAGAGAGCAAAAATATTATCACCCTACCATGTCAAAGCACAGAGAAATGCAGAAAAGTTACAAACACTGCAGCTGTATCACAAACTGTTTGTAACTTTTGTAATGCTCTGTCAGACTCAGCATCCACAATCCAAATGGAAATGCCACTACATGTTTTCTTCTGTGATACCATGATGAGCCTTTGAGTTGACAGAGCAATGAGTGCAACACTGTCTAAAGATTAAATGCAATCTGATTTTCATGCACAATCACTTCATTTTGCTGATATTGTGCCCAACAATGTTCTATCAAAAGGAAGAAGAGATCTAAAACACGCTTGGCACTGGAATGCAGTTATTTTCTATTACACTGGCACTAGACCTTTTTATGTTGGAGCTCTCAGGGACTCATCTTCCAGAAGCTACTTTGAGAATAGGTTTTATTAGACAGGAACCAAACCCAATAAAATGTTATAATATGGTGCTACAAAATTAATACATTAAAGATAACAAATAAATTTATGTTAGCCTGGGATTCAACAATAATCCACCATATATTCAACTTTTAAAACAAACATCCCACAAGGCAGATGTGGTTACATGCAATGAGCAATGGACAAAGTGAGACACAAATACAAACATCAATTTAAGCATAAATGATGTGCAGTCACATTAAATATGGGCAAACTAATTCACAGAGTATATTTTGTATCTCTGTAGAGAAGCTGCAGAGACTAATAGCTTTCCCTGTGGCTTTAAATTGTGGAGGGGTTTTAATAAGTAGTGGAAGTAGGTAGGAGTTGATTCTTGACTGTAGCTAATGCATGTTTGCAAAATGACATTTTTTTCCCTTGAGTAAACCTTGTAGCAGTTAGTGTGTGGAACTGACTTCTACTAAGAACTATAGGATAAAGTTTTTTCTAAAGTTTGTGAAAATCAACTGAAATGCAACTGATTTCAGTAATCTGAATCTGGACTTTTGCAAAAATGCCTGCTGCTCTACAATGGTTTAATAATGTCAGAAAAAAAGTAACAGTATAGAAGGTATAGAAGTCTGCCATTTTCATTATTTTTTTCCCTCTTGAATAAATCCAGGCAATATGCATTATTAGCTCAGCATTGAGAGCTAAAAAAGGTTTGAAAAGCCAAACACTTAGAATAACGCTCCATTTTTTATGGTTATTGATCAACAGTTTGGCTTTATGTTAGCATAAAAATATTGAGTTGGGGTATATAAAGAAATTTATCTTGTAGATTAATAACAGTTGTAGAATATCTAATGTGACTCTGAGCAACAGCTTTATACATGAGTCAGACAAACTGCATTAGGTGAAAAGGCAAAATCCTCTTTCTTTCTGTTTTATAGAAAGATTTTTCAGATTTGTCCTTCAGAAGTGGCTCAGGAACATTAAGAGAAGTATAATATAACACAAATATAAAGAAAACCATGGTTGTTTTTTTTCCTGTTTCTTCCACAAACACCTTCTAAGTTGTCATGAAGTCTAACATTGAAGCTGTTAGAATATGGTGTTTTGCAAGCACTTAAATATAGTCGCCGCTCACTTCTGTAGTTGCGGAAGAAAATTTGAATTAATTGTAAAAAAGACATATTATTATATGAGTCGATCCTTCCCTCCTTATTTCCTCATTTTGAGTTTTTGTCTAAATAAAAAAAAAAAAAAGAAAGGAAAGAGAGAGAGAGAGAGAAGAGAGTTGTGGCACAGACCCAGAAGGAGTTCTGCAGCACATGTGAACAGTCTGTCGTGCTGAGGAGACTGGGCCAAATTTGTTCTTGCTGTAATTCCATTGAAGTCACTGGAGCTATTAATGGGCATGAATGTTGCCTTTTATCACTTCTGACTTTGTATGCTGTAAGAATTATATTTCTCAAATTTTTGAGATTTCACTGGCTGGGCTAAAAATATTTCAGCGCACAATTTTTTCCCCTTCTGATTAGTATGCTAAATGTGACACACCTCTCAGTAAGGATGAGATTAGACTTAATATTATAATGTTTTCAGTAGCAGAATCTTTGGTAAAAGTAGTGATAGGATATTCTCTATATGTAAAAATGGGAAAAGTGAATACAATTGGTACCTGCATTTGCTTGGTTTATAAAATGGACCAGTGGCAGGGAACAGGTAATATCTACCCAAAAAATTTCCTGACTGGAAAATGAATATACCCAGTTTGCCCACCTCTTCACTTCAGTGAGGTTTTAAGATGCCTAATCTCAAAAGGGGAAAGTGTATTCTTATAACAAAATATCTCACATATTCAGTAATTCAGAGTTTTCAAACGCAGCTTTTAAAATTGTAAAAAGCACCTGCAGAGTATACAGCTATATCTTTGAGATTTTCACAATCTAATGTGCATAACCATGTTTTAATACCTGTAAGCTGACATTCTTTGTAAATTTGAGAGGTCTTTTGCATTTCTTTCACTGAGTTGAGTGTTGCCAGTGAAAGGAAGCTGTATAAACACAGTGTTGTGGGGTTTATTCTATAAAAAGCAATATTCATATTTTCTTTTGCTGAATATTCTATTAACTCACAGAAGACTTAGCTGATTTTGGGAAGCAGATGCTGAGTCTGGGAACATTTGTTTCCAATGTCAACATCTGGATGTGTATCTGTCTCCACTAGTGGTGAAAGTGGTGGCTGTGCAAAAGCCTTCGGGGCTAATATCCTGGGTCAGGCTGCTTAGGGAATTGCTTGAAGTCTTTCTCAGGAATATTTCTTTGAGTTACTGCTGACTTCAAGGATTCTGTTTCTACCCTCCAACCCCCATTAAATACAATGATTAAAAAAAAAAAAAAAGGCAGATAATGTTCTCAGTAAAAGAAAGATATTCCCAGGGAGTAAGATACTATTTTCTCTGGTTTATTTAAAGATCTCCCATAAATAAAATTACTTGAAGTCTGACAGATTGGTTCTGAGAGCCATTTACCATCTCTTTCCTATTAATTTCTTCATTCCTTAGAGTTGTGATAATAACATGATACAAGTTGCATTTCTGAATAGTGAGACAGAGAAACTTCTTGTAATGAAGAATAGCTAATGCTGGAAGTTAAACATTATTAAAAAGAACTCTGTATTCCTAAAATTTGCATGACAAATTCTGAGAAATACATTTTAAAATTTTACTCACATATTACTGTGCAGATTTTAGTGCTAGTCAAAAGGCCAACAAAGGACAAATCCTGGATAAAGAATGATGTACTTTATACAGGTCTTTATGCAGTGGCTATACTGATGTCCTTGGGGACTTCTACAGTTTCACACAAATTAGAGTGCCTCAATGCCTTATATTAATAGATTACTGGGACTGTATTACCAGTGTCTGATTTGTTGATGTATCTTCCAACAAGTGGATGTGTGTTGATTTTTAACCTTTAAAGAGAAATGCAGTACTTTAATTCTCATTGATGAAAATGGCATGGGCAATTTGCACTTCAAAGAAATGATGTCCTAAATCTTCCAAATTATATGCCTCTTTCATGGCCATGGTTCTACCACCATTGAATCTGTATTTTAAAAGTATAGTTGTATCATTTACATCTCAGGCTGTGCTCCAGTTCTGCCTACTGATATCATTTTATCCTCCCAAGGGAATATAAAGATAGTTTGAAGCCCTTCCTGATACAGTAACAGCATCTTCGCAGTGTGAATGTTGGGAAGAATTTGAACTGCTGCTCAGAAACAAACAAACCTTCTCTAACATTGATTTCTCTGTGTATTTCACATTTGATATATCAAGTCCCCTCTTAGAAAGGAGGTTAATAACAAAGTTCCAAAGTTGCAGTTTCTGAGCCTGCTGCTTTTGTAATCCTCACTTGTCTCATTGTAATTCTAATTTTCATCACCATTATTATTATGGTATATTTTCTCTATGTGAATAAACAACTCGAGTTACAAATATAAAACAATCACAGCTCTTTCCCAGACTGCTCATGTGTGCACAGGACTTCAGGCCTTCAGAACAAAACTGATGAGTGAAAGTATCTTTTCATAATTCTTACATTACAACCATAAAAACTGAAGAAATAAAACTTACAGAAACTGAGTTTACACCAATAGAGCTATGATCAAACTGAAGACCTGCCAGCTTTAATGTCTTAATGAAATAAATATCTGTCATAGAGCTTTCATTTACTTTGCTTAACATATAAACCTTTCCCATTAGGAAAACCTGAACTTCAAGGTTTAGTATTCTGTTTGATTCAGATGACTTTTTCATGCACAGAGTATCTGCAAACCAACATTGTTCCATGCCTCAGATAGCTGAAAATTTCCTCAGCTGAAACAATCACTTTCATGTGCAAAAGACACATGACTTTTGCATGTGAAAAATTAACCTATCTAAACTGCAGAGAAGTGGCCCTGTGACTGTCTATGGGGAGTAGCCTGTGAAGTGGAAATAATCTCTAGGCAGTTTTTTGGAGCAATTGTGTCATGTTGCCAAGTTTCAATAAAATCCACGATATTATTATTAGCTGAGCAGTTGCTGTATAATGGGAAAAAATTACCAACCCTACTATGAGGTTGCAGTTAAAAAAAAATCATCGACAGTAATTTTATTTAATATTGATAATTTTCTCTGGGAAGTTACTTAAATGAACATTCTAATAATATTATTACCATTGACATGTGTCCTTTAAGAGTCTGGCTTGGTTTGGAAACGGGAATTCCACAGTGTATTTGACCTCAATGATCTAATAGTGCTTTTCTATATTTTTAACTTGAGTGAATTCCCTGTATCCATTTTTATAAGATGCAAAAGAGTGTGTGGTGTTTGTACTCCATCTGACCTTGAACAAGAAAGTTGCCAGAAGACTATGGAGTGTATTCCTAGGACAGATTTCTGCTGGACTGGAGGGAGAAGAAACATTACCTAAGGCATCTGCACTGCCAGGGGTTGTTCTATTTATTGTGAGAAAGTAGCACAGTGTCTGTGTTCTTCAAACATACTTCTGAATACACATATATATTATACTCTTCCTGTATTGAGCCACTGGCAAATTTCTTTTAGGCTTTTGCATGATTGCAGTCTATAACCTGCTAGCCAGACTCTTAAAATTCTTGTAAATTACATGCTTCAAACAGTGACTCAATTAAGAGACATTTATGAACCCCTGCTTTTCTTGGGATTTCTTCAGGACTTCAGAATTTTGGGGAGCTATCTTGTTACTTCAGGAAAATTCAGTGAATGTAATAAAGTTCAAAAGTATTAAATAACATTTTGTACTTGTTTCTGTAAAGTCTGCTAGAATATGGAGCTATATGAAAATAGAATACTGTTTGTAATGATAACATTTTTGCTTAGATCTATATTTATCTATTAATAGCATCTAAATAAGTGCTAGTGTTCTCTGTGATTACTAAAAAGCTTATGAAAATTTTTAGCAAATAGAGAAAGTCAGAAAGAGCTTCCCTTCCTATAAAAGCTGCGAAAGCATTTCCAAGAACAGACAACACAAACACTACACAGGAAACTACCTACTTATCAACATTGAATTATACCTTATAATTGAGCCAAAGTATTCCTAAGCTTATAATTCATTTTTTTTTTTCCTAAGAGACTGTAAAGCCCTTCTATTTCTGTTTTCCACTTGATTTTTCAACTCAGATGTATTATTTGTGGAAAGTGTTGTTTAAAAGTAACTTTTCATATTTGGGGTGACAGTAAGTCCAAACTTACTGCAAAACATTTGCATTAAATAAAGGGAAGCATAACTAAAACCAAAACCAAAACCCTTCCAAAAAAACCATACAAATAAAAAGAACCCCAAACCCCCCAAAAATGAAGACCTTTATTAAAAAGCAGTGAAACAGATCCGAGTTAAATGCTTAATAATACTCAAATCAAGTATTTCATATACCAGGCATCTAATTTAAAATATATGAAGGATGTTACCATTTCAATTTTCTCAGTGTTACTGGATATTAAGAAGGACAGAAAAAGGGCTCATAAAGTATTTCCATTAATAAGCTTTTTCTTCCTGTATCCTTCACCTTTCTGTTATCCTTCCCCAGAACACCCAATTCATGATGAAAAAAAAAAAAATAGACCAACAAAAATCAAAAGCTATACAGCACAGATACTATTCCAGCCATCAGAATCAAGTCACTTTTTAACTTCATTAAATTGCTGTCATATGGTGTCTGCTGACATGCATCAGACTTTGGAGAGTCTTACTCATCAGGTATTCTCTAAGATTGTTAACAAGAACAGCAAGTCTCATCAGGGGTCCCCAAAAAGCAGCTAATTAGGGGACAAAGGTTGCTCAGATTGTGACAATTACACCTGTAGGTCCCTGTAGAAACACCAAAATCTTGAACAAATGTATGTTTGGTTGCTTAGTGCAAGAAATAAAGAGCTAGTCCATTAAAAAAAATGAGAGGCAGAAACTGTCAACCATTTGAAAAGCTTTACGAAAATGATCATCCAATTAGTGACTATGATCAAATCAGGCATGAACTCTCTCTGGATGGCTCCATAATTTTCCTTCTTGCATGGTGTAATTTCATATAGCTCAAATGAACTCGTGAGAGGTAATTCAGTTCCAAACAGTTTTCTCATCACTGCTAATTATACTAATACATTGAAATGCCTCCTACAAAATGCATGAGCCCTTTAAGCCACCTCATTAATGTGATATAATTTTTTGCCAGAATATATATCAAACCTATTATCACCACAGGTTTTCTTTAGCATTTTTTTTGAAAATGTCTATCAAAAAGCTGAAAAAGTAGATTTCTTTCGTTTATTCTCAACATAATTAACTCTTTCTTTGAGCTCTCGTTGTCTATTGTGGTGTTTTCTTTAAAGAATACTGGCAAAATACAGAATGATAGGGGTATTCCTCATACCTACAGGTTCTTTTTCCTGAGTATTTGATTCCTTAAATCTCTTTTCAGTTGAAGCTGATCCTTTAAATGGCAAATGATGCATGCAATAATGTGCAAAAATGAGTTATACAAACTGAAAGCAGGGGTGTAAAAAGAAGCATCATCTGAGACTAAAATAAAGACAGATTTTATGGTATTTATGTCAGTTAATTTAACTGCTGGTAGGGGCTTTTGTTGAAACATGAGTTAGTTCCAGTGTTTAACCTTGCAGCATTAATTTATGCTTTATGGCATGAGTACTTCATCACTCCCTCCTTGGGAAGACAGTTATCTCATTAGCCAGAATTTAATGAAATGCAAGGATACACTTCTTAATTTCAAAGATTACTATAGCACAAATCAGGTGTAAATCTCAGACTGGCTGTCCTTTCCCTTTATTGGTTTAAAAAAATAGATTCATTTTGCAATCATATAACAGAAATTCATCTGGTAGGATAAATTTCACTGCTGCTGTTCTAAAGGCATTTCTCATCTGTGCAAGATGTTTTAACTTTGCATTCGGTAATATTGGTGACATTTAAGGTCTGTACAAAGTTTAAGGTTTATAATCCATTGCAACTACTAAAACCAGTCAAAAATATATGGTGTTGGTTTCATTGCACTGGGATGTTTTGCACAAGAAATATGAAGAAGAATCTGTCTTCGTTTTCACAGAACTGTGTCTAGGTCCAAAGGAAGAGTGTGCACACCCTGTCCTATGTAAGACTAATAAAACTGATGAGATTCATGTTGGCTTCTTACACTTGTGCCTGTCACTATATCCAAAATTCCAGTAAACACAAAACACTGTACTACCTTGTTGTCTCACTTCTTTGAAAGGCAGGGTGTTCAGGCACAGTTTTACCACGTTTTTCATATGCCCTTCTTTTATTACTTAGCTGTTGCCATAAATTAACTTATTTTGCTATTGAAATCTCTATCCTGCAGTTCTCTGCATGAGCATGTACTTCACTGAACAATAGCAGAATCTAGAGAACACATTATGCAAAATGGTTTTTTGGTGAAAAAATGAAGGTGTTATGCTCTTGTTCATAACAGCAATTCTTTGTTTCAGTATCAAAGCAGGGAAATTTATGAAAGATTCTTGGGCTTCTATAATGGTAATGCATATAATATTATGTTATGTAATATTTACTTACCAAAGGCACCATTAGGAAGACCTAAATGCATATTTTCCCTAGTGTTAACAAAGAGCAATAGCAGTGCTTTAGTCTTACAGTCAGTTACAACTAATGTGCCACATTTTATGAAGTCTGTCCATGAGCAGCTGGATATGTTACATGGAAAGTGAACAAGAAAATTCAAAGAAATGCAGACCAAGTTTCTATACTGGTATCAGGCTGGCCTTTCAGAATACATATTGATGGAAGAAGGGATTATCCTTGTGCACTGTGTGGCTCAAAATAGGGCAGGGCATACAAATATTAACTAAATATATTTTTATAGTGTTTAATATTTAAATTTTTATTTCTATATAGAAAATAGTAATCATAACTTAAAATCTATAGCAGTATGCAATATCAATATTTTTTAGGCAGACTGGGAAAGGACTGCTTGTTTCCAAACCAGAATGTGGCCTTTTAGTTTCTGCAGCCATAATTCCTGTATCTCTTTTCCAAAGGCAGCCAAAAGTTTGGCATGACCAGGTCACATCTGTTTGTCATTAGGCAGACTTTGAAACTGGACAACACAGGCAGCTTAGCAGTGAGCTTGAGGAAGTGCCACTAAAAGTATAAAACCAGAGAATAGGTATTTACAACACCTCATAGTATGTGGAACTACATGCTTGTCCATCAGCCTTTGCATGGAAATCCATGCTGTTGGCTCTGTACAGCAATCTGTACGAAACAGGCTACCTCGTGTTGACTCAAGGCAGTTAAGGAGGACATGCATACTGAGTCTAGGGTTTTCCATCTGCTTTAAATACCTTCAGAATCTTGTCAAAATAGATCATTGCTTTTTCTTTCTCTGGATCTAGTCCTGTCAGGGTGAAGTCCATGTATTGTGGCAGGGACTGTCATGTCATTTATTATGTTTGTTTAGCACGCTGGAGTATAACCTGACTCTGCCAGTTAGGTGCCACCACATAAAATTGTAATAATAATAAGGCACCATGGAGAAGGGACATACTGAACAAGAATGGTGAAGTATGTCTATTTGCATTTGAAACTCCATGTGCAAACTCCAATAGAGCTATAGAGTAGACAGGACCACAAATGTCAAGATTTTGCCTTCCACAGTAAACTGCATTTTGCATCGCTGCACCAGCATTCCTAAATTCTGACCTGTTTCAAAAGGTTCTGTTGTTCACAAGTCTTGTTCACACTAGATGCAAAACCAATTTCAAACATTATTACTTCTGTACTGCATTTAATATATTGTGTGACTACACATATATTACTCGGTGTCAAAGGACGAATTGGTCCCTGGAGAATCTTGATTTCAAGAACACCCTTTGCCACACTCAGCTTCCTTTCAGGCTGCAGGGAGAGCATGCTGCAGGGGAAAGTACTGTAAGAAATCCCAGGTTAGAAAAATGATCTGGAGGAAGACTTGCCATACTAGTAAGAGAAAGGGACTTGCACTGCCATCCAGAGGGACCTTGGCAAGCTGAAGAAATAGGCTGACAGGAGTTTTATGCATTTCAACCAGGGCAAGTAAAAGTCCTGTACTTGGGGAGGAATAATTCCACACACCGGCACTTGCTGGGCCCTGACCAGTAAATGTAATTTTGTGAGACATGAGCTGGTGAACCCAGGTGGAGCCAGAAATGAACCCCTTCGAGGAAAGAAGGTCATCAGTGTCCTGGGCTGCTTTAGGAGCCTTGCCAGCTGGTCGAGGGAGGTGACACTTCCCCTCTACTCAGTCCTGGTAAGGGCACACCTTGGAGGGCTGGCTCCCCACTACAGGAAGGATATGGAAGGCGTGCAGCAAAACACCACTAAGATGAATAAGGGACTAGATCACCTTTCCTATGAGGAAAGGTTGAGAGAATTGGGACTGTTTGACTTGGAGAAGGCTCCCAGGGGACTTTATCATGTGTATAAAGACCTGAAGGGAGGAGGCACAGAGAATGGAGGCAGGCTTCCATTAGTGGTGCCCAGTGACAGGACCAGAGGCACACTTCCTGACATGTGGACATCAGCAACCACTCTTTCACTGAGGGCGTGACTGACTGACAGGTTGCCCAAGGAGGTTGTGACTCTCCATCCTCTAAGGGATTCAGAAGTTGCCTGGCCATGGTCCTGGGCAACCAGCGTTAAGTTTCCTTGCTTCAACAGGAAGGAGTTCAAGATGACCACCAGAGATCCCTTCTAAGCTCAGCCATGGTGTGAATCCACGGAAGGCCTGGCTGAGGATGCCTTCCACATCTGTACAAGACATCTACTGAGTGAGAAACCAGAAGACAAAAAGTGACCTTTGATGGTGCTTGTGTATGACTTGATATTCATGTGTCTAAACAAAAGTGTTGGAATAATAACTTAGTAGTGGTTATGCTGGTTCTCTGAATTTACAGGAGTATGAATCAATGAAGTGGACGTGAAAACTTAAACCTTCATATATATATATACATATATATATATGTGTGTGTGTATATATATATGTAAAAACAGTAAATGAAAGAAATATTTCAATAGAAGCCAGGCAGTAGATAATATGCAATTAAAGCCAAACTCAACAACTTTTGTAATTTTTCAGATCAAGAAACTTTCTTTGAAAATTCTTTATTTTTTCAGAAAAAAAACCCTGTGAAATTTTTAAGTTTTCCATTGTTCCCTGTTGAGGGATATATAAGATTCCAAGATGGCAAGAAGTTATTTTATCCAGAATTCATGTCAGTTGTAGACTAGATTTGATCAATTTCTCTCCTGTTTCTCAGGACTGTTCATAGCTTTCAAAGGGAAACTTTTTTCATTGTTGCTCTCAAAGGGAAACTTTTTTCATTGTTGCTCTTCTTTTTATTTTATTTTTGCCCTTCTGGCCTCTCTTTTTCACCTACCACTTTGCAATAGGTATTGCCTCCATTCTATTAGACTGTACACACTATGTTCAACTGCCCTAGCTTTCAGTAGAAGTTCATCTTTATTTGAAGTCTAGACACATGTCAAAGTGGATGAAGGTCCAGATCTCACTTTCTAAGGAAATAATATAAGTCATGGTGATTATTCACTTGCAGATGGAATGAAGCTGAATGCTATGCAAGTTTTAGAAAACATACTTCCTGATACAAATAAATATTGCCTTGAAATCTATAAATCCGAATTTTGTTAAACAATTACAACAGGGAACCAGAAATCAGGGTGACTGAACAGTTATTACATCCTAATCTTTCCTGTATGGGGCTCAGCAATTTCATCGAGTTGCCATTGCTTTAAGAGGTGCTAAATGAACCCTTAGCCTTTGGTGAATCCAAAGAAAAGTACATTAGCATAACCTTTTTTCATTAAAGTTTAACTTAATGTGTTTTACCTTGTGTTTGGCACAGAGAAGAGTGAATAAGCAGCCACCACGTCAGCTGCTGCACAGTGGTAACTCATTAACCCGCGCGGCTCAACGGCGCAACTGCTGCTGCTAGAATATTTCAACTCCAGTCACTCCAACTTTCAGCCAGTTTCATGAAGAATCTGGTTTGGGAGAATTTAAAGACCCTTTTTGAAGTCATGCTGGATAAAAGTGGGGGCACAGACCTTTAGGAACTCAGGCAAGCTTAAATCAACCATCCTAAATATACTCACGCTGTGGAAAATAAACGATACCTTCTTTACACATATATATAATAATAATCAGGACTGCCAAAAATTATTTCCATTAAAAAATAAATCCATGATTCTTTGTCTTGACAGTCTGGTTTTTCAGTTTTTAGCATTCAGGTTGTTAATTTTTAAGAAAATATTTAGCTTCTCCTATACTGATCTCAGATTGAGACTAGTTAGGAAGGATAAAATTATTTTCTAAGAACTGGTAACTTTTACTTTACAATACTAGGATTATCAGTGGCACGTGGCTATTCAAAACCATCAGATTTTTACTGGGGCCAATGAAAAAACTTTCATAGATTTTGGGAAGTAGAGAAACTGGTACAGTGCAGGCAAAATAACTAGGCTAAGAAAATTTCTTTAGAAACTGGACTTCCAGAATGAAAGCAAGCATATGTTCTCATCTTTTCATCCTTCACACTGATGATGCAAGTGGTGTGCATTAAACTGATAGAGAATGTTAAAAAAATTGTCCTGCTGTACACAATATATACTATTCTGGTATAGACAGAAAAGTTGTAGCAGCAGAGGTTGTGTTTTTTCAAGCTAATATAATTGCCCACCTAGTATTTGAAGGACATGACCCAGTTTATTTAAATACTGCAGGTGATCATTCAGAATATGTCACAAAAAAATTAACTTAGAACCAATTTGGACCTGCATGCAAAATCAATTAAAAAGATAATCATGGCTTCTCTCAGTCTAATCTGATGTGATGGCAGGCAAAGTGAAGGTACTGGTAGCTGGAAATTTAGGTTTCAGCTACCTTTTTAAAGTTTTCCTCTTTTGTGTCTGTCTGAATAGGTTCATCGCTTCAACCTTTCTAGTCAAATAATAGGGCTGTTTCTAACTTTGCATTTTTCTGGCTTCTAATTATACTTATTTTCATTCTGCTAATCTTGTATTTTCTAGGCAACCTGAATTGTCAATTTTGCTTTTATTAGGGGACTGCTACAAACAGAGGTTAAAACATTACAATAATTATGTACCCAGCAACATGACTAAAACTTGCTTAGACCATCTGATATTTAAAAAGCCTTCAATTCATATTCACCCATTCTGTTGGCATGCAGACAGGGGTGTTGATTTATTTGGGTGGGCTACTGAGAAGTGTCAGATGACCATTAAGACTACCTATAAAATTAATTCCTTTATAGGTCAGGGAGCAACCCTTAGTCTTGTTGAAATTAATATTTAGGTTTCCATTGTGGCATTAATGAAGAAAAGCTGCAAGAGAAAACAGACCATTTTCAGGAATGTGTTTCAGAACATTAACACCTTAATTTACATAAAATTAGTTACATACTGCTGTAGTAATTTAATTTATTTGACCAGGACTTTGCAACTGTGAAAAATAGATTCAGAAAGGCAAATCAGGACTCTTACATATTTTCTCCAAGTAGATGATTTCATGACAATGTGAAATCAGAATGATTTCATTTCAAGACATCAAAAAATTTTGTATTGTGTTGCCAAATTTTAAGACTGGTATTTGGAATAAGAGATTTTAAAATGGAAATAAATAAAAGAAAAAATCTGCATACACTGTACTTTAAGTAATTGCTTGTACTGAGTGTGTACTGAATAGGTGATAAAATAAAAAGTTGACTGTAAGATTTTGACATATGGCACTGAAAGCCAGGCATGTAGGCAAAAGGCAAAAGCATTTTTTTAGACAAAGAAAAGACATGTATGAAAGAAATGACATAACTTGGGAGCAAAACAGAGCTTTTCAGCTTTTTTTACCTTCCGAAAGAAAAAGAAGAAAGACACATTATTTTTCTTCAGTTGAAAATATGATACAAAAGAAGCTTCTGCATCCTGAGTGTTCAGCTCCTAGATGTGCAGAATTCACTTATCCTCTTTCATCAGTAGAAATTAGAATCCACCCTTCTTTATCCTTTTAAAAACTGTCTTCAATTCATTTTCCACCGGGATTAATTTGGAGTTGTACTATAGCAGCAGTGTAGTTAAAACTATCTGATGAGGATTCATTTGGATCAGTAAAATGATGTTTTACATTATTTAGCTATTCACATACATTAGAGAGGGAAGAATAAAATATGCTGAATATGCATAAAAATACTAGATGCAAAAGTGTATGGTTTGATTGTAGTGCAATTTCATTAATTTCTCTTAATTTTCTATCAATATTCTTCAGCACAACTCACAGTTCTGAAACTGTCTGGCCTACTGAAATGAAAAGCTGATTCCTCATGTCTAAGTGACCTGGAGATTCTTCCTGGGATTCATCAGGTCCCTGAAAAGGACCCTGCATGTTGGAAAAAAATGTAATTTTTTTTTTTTTTTTTGAGAAAGTAAGATTCTTGTCTCTGATCAATTCAGTTATTCAGCCTGATCCTTTAGATAGGAAATTATAGGTTATCCCCATTTTGCATCATTCATTTATCCTCCAACAAAGCCTGGACAGTTCCTGCCATCTGTTGATGCACATTTCTTTACTGTCAATGTTTAGAAAAGCACTCTGATCTGTCCCAGATCTCTCCTAACCCAACTAGAAATCCACTGTCCTTTGCAACTTGACAGGGCCAGGGTCACATGCAGGGTATGGACAGGGCCAGTAGTCACATGCAGCCAGAGACTGCATCCTCTTTTGCTCTTTGCATTTGTGAAGCTCGCTTTTGGAGTGAGAGTTTAGGTATGGAGGCCTAAACTTTATATACTTTTGTCCCAGATTTAAAAAGGATCATTTTGTCCCTGTTATCTTTCTCTCGGGTGATATATTCCTACTTCTTCAAATCACTAAAGAAAAGGCAATTCTAGGTATCCAGCCACTTAAATAAACCCTGCTGGTGGGAGTGGGAAAGCTTTAAAATTGTAGGAATTGACACAGAGGTATAATTATGTGTTCATTAGAACTTCATATGCATGACTCATCAGTCAAAAATCCCTACACCCAGAGCTAGTGAAACTGCACTGTTGGAATTTGCAGGTAAAGAACCAACCAAATGAAAGTTGAATTTCACTAGTCACAACATGTTACAAATACCAATCAGTGACTGAACCATATATGCCAAAAGGGCTAAATTCAGGGCACACTGGAAGGCAGAAGGGATGTTTTCTTTGGTGACCTACAGTGTAACTAGCTACATAATTTCACAGCAAACCTGTTAATTTCCATTAAACTTGACCAGCTAAATTAAGAAGCATAAATGTCTACATTATATATCAGTCCTGTTTAGATTCTATACTATAACATTTCCTTGATTGTGGATCTCATATGTGTTTCTCATATGTGTTTCTTCCTCAGAAAGAACTCAGCCCTTTGGAACATTCTTATTCTGCCTATGTATTCCCCAAAAGCAAGTAAGACTTGCATATTTCAGAGCTATGCTACCAATATTATGGTAGCACTGAGCACAGATAGCTTGAAATATGTTAATAAGTAACATGCTATTCAAGAGATTTTTAGCTAACATTCATTAAGTTATAAATAATGGCACACATCATACTGATGAACCTCTAATGATTTTCAACAGAGATTTGACCTTCTTACATCAGTTGTGGCTCTATTGTGGCTTTTGTACATCGAATAAGTATGCAATAACAGAGCCTTTGATTTACAGCATGAAAGCTGCTACACTTTTAGTCCCTTTGGAGATGTTTTTAATACACACTGGACACAATGCCACCAGCTTTCCAAGGAATGAACTACCTCTCACAGAGGCACACTTACTGCACACACAAGAGAAGGCACAGAAGAAATGCAGAGTAGCTATTGTTAGAGGCATAGCTCTCCTTCATATACAGGTGCCTGGGAGGTGCCCAGGAGGTACACTGGATAAACTTACAGCAATAAATTTACATGGTATGGCAAATAAAAATAAATAACCTTTCCACTGTGGTGAAATCAAGCCATACTCACTTGTCTGCTAACTGAACTTTTCTTAATATGAAAAATCTTCTATTACTGTATGGATCTTACACATTATTGTATGGATCTTACACAATTCTAACACAGTTTTGTGATCTATTCATTGTCTTGGAATGAGGCACAAAGAAGCTCAGCCCATTTGAAGCTGGGAAGTGTGATGCAATCTCTGTTAAATAGCAACATTAAATGGCAATAATAAGTAGTGATGAGTCTGTTCCCCACTGGAAAGTACATATCATAAGTTCAGTTCACTGGAGGTCTGAAAAAATTTGTAAGTCATAGCATGAACCAGAGCATCCTCTATTCCTAATTATGAAATCACCTTGGTGAAAAAACATGAAGTTTTGCTCAGGTATTTTTAACAAAATTTGTTATAAATCAGGACAGCAGCAGTTTAGATGCTGTGTGGCAGTGGCTGAGGTTTAAAAGTGCAACGTATACAAAGTGTTAACTGACACCCTGATGAATGTTGGTAGATTCAGATTTTCAAGAAAATGATTGAGGTATTTTGGGAGTTTCATCAAACATTCTGAGCAAGCTTTTTAATTAATATATATGTAAGAAAAACATATGCAGTGAACTGAATCATGCAAGACTATATGGAAGTCCTTTTGGAAGAATACCAGATGAAAGAGTACACTTGATTAAAAGCAATAAGTGTCTGTTGTGGCAAAAGATGAACAAATGCAATAGAAATTTGATGAATAAAACTCTTAATTTTAATGATTTTTTTTTTTTTTTGGTTTACCAGATTAAAACTTGTTTCATAAAACAGCAGACACTCTAAGTGACTATCTGGAAAAAAAATAGATCTCTGAAAGTACTATTTTATAATTTTTGTGCAATAAGGATATCCATTTAATAGGTTTTCACACCAGCTTTGATCACATTTGGAATTATTCTGCTTTTTGTTACATTTTCTCAGTTATTTTTTAAACTTTTTTGTGCTTTCTTTGAAATATATGAACCTTTTAATGTATGGATAATTTATTCTGCTCCTAAATTTAAATGCCTGGTGGGCGTAATTTTCCTATTTTAGTTTACTTCTATAGCTGCCTTCACTTTGTCTGAAATATATTATTCATTGTCTCCAAATTATAACAGGACTGACGTGTATGAGTATAACTCCTTAAATTCATTTCAATATTTTAACTATTTGCATAACAATTGAGGGGGTTAGAAAGCTTCCCCAGCTACCTCTTTGTCTCAGATAAATTGTCAGAGGCTTCTAATGTTAACTATATTAGCAGAAAAGTGCAACATATTTTCATATGACCTTAAGAATATGAACATGAAGAAGTTTGTGCCAGTATACTGACTTTGTTTGTAATTTGAAAATATTCTCACAAAATATAAGTTATTAAGAATGTATAAAAATGCAGATCTTAAGCAGGCCAAAGTCTTCATTGACATAACTGTGGGGTCTTGCCAGAGTGAAAAGTGATGGATGTATTTTCCAGATTAAAACCCATTTTAAGTGGTTCCTAAAGTGTATTCCATTGGATCAGAGTTTATCTCACCATAAAAGTAAATTTTCTGCATTTAGAAGGTGAAATGCAAACCTTTGCACTGGGCTACCTCTGAGGCTCTCTTGTGCAGTGTGTATGATGGAAGAGGCAGGAATTGAGCAGAAGTGGGGTTAATGGAGATGTAAAGTGGCACTTATTTTGTGCTGTGCTGGGGTGGAATGGGGTGATGAATAATGACTCAGGAGAACTTTTTTATCACAGCACAGATCTTTGTCTGAGAGGCACAACAGGACTTTGTCAGTGATTTCTGCAAAAACCTTTTCCTTTAAGTGAATATCCTTAAGTGCTACAAGAGGTTTTAAAACACAACTATAAAACAACAAATCCCCCAGCTTTAAAGCTAGATTTTACTTGAACACACACCTGAAGAACAAACTTAAAGAAAATCCATAAGTCTACAGAGTCTGTAAAGAAATCTCCCGCAGCTGCTTCTTTATGACATCCCTGGGAATGCTTTTTGGTCACTCTGCCTCTTCAAGTAGAGGCTTTCTTTCAGTCCTCCCCGAGCAACATGGTCTCACAGGGCTGACAGAGTGTCCATGGACAGAGTGACACGGACAGGGGGACGGACAGGGGGAGCCCTGACTGTGACAGTCAAGATTGTGAGTGCTCCAAGGGCATGAGCAAGTTCCCCTTTGCTGCCCCAGGTGCATTTGGAGAGGTACATAAGATATAAAATCGCTGCCAGCTGGAGGAGTGGGGAAAACTACAGATCTCGCTTGTTAGGACCTGCCAGAGTGTTAAGAGACTTGTGGATTTTACTGTAAAATCTCATGCAAGACTCTAGAAAATAATACATATTATTGCCTACAGTGTAAAGTGTGATTACTGTTTACACTAAAAATTAGATGTTCTAGCTGTGTCAGGACCCCCCTATTTATACAGTAGTTCAGAAGACAGTCAACAAAGTAAGTAGTATTGATGTACTAGATTTCTCAAATAAAGTTCATAATTTAGGACAATACTAGGGCTAGAAACAAGATTCCAGAATATTCTATAGTCTTTTCTGGTGAAACAGAGCCAAGGAAATAAATGGAGGATTCGTAGAAGCAGGAGGAGTCAGAGACAGAGGCCATGTGTTTGGGAAGTCCTGATGGCATTCTCATGGAGACTTACTGCAGCGTCTGCTTAGATCCTGCAAAAAACCCCAATAATTTTGTGAGTTACCCTATGTGAGGATGCCTTTGTAGGTCTAATCATGTCTTTGGCACTGTGGGGAACTGCCACTGGGTCATCCAAGTCCTAGATTAGACCTTTAAATGCAGACTTTATTTTTTAAATCTTGCTGCGAGGAACAAGAGATGTTGAAAACTCCAGTTCTCTACCATGTAAACAAACCCAAATTATATGTCTAATAGCTAAATATGGGTGTCTTAGTGAATTTATAAACCTAAAATAGAGAAAAATGTCTCTGTTTTGAGACATGACATAGCAGAGTGGATTCATGGTAGGCGACTATTTTTCCTAGACGCTGAAATAATCAAAATGACAGCAATCGTGAAAGGAGTGATAGTTATCCTAAAACAATGTTAAAATGAGTAATAGGGTGAGACATGATTCTATTTGTAGTCCCTTTGGAAAACAGGGGGAATTTGGACTACTTTCAATGGGGAAAAATTACTACTGGTGTTTTTTTCAAAGCTTGTCCAGTCTGTGTATTCCTTTAGGCAAAATATTTGCTAGTGACTTTATTACTTCCCCACTTTCTAAGCTCACTGGGTACTAACTAAAAACCAAGGAAATTTTCAGGGATGACTTCTGTTATAATTTCTTAAATTTCTCTGAAAGCAAGCATTTGGCAGGGCAGGATGTGTGGCAACTGTTTAGAAAAGAAAGCTGTAGTCTGTGTAGGCATCTCTTTAGGCATTCCTCTGACCTCCTCACTGCACTCCACACCTCCCATCTCTCTTTGGCAGGATTCTGGAATGGTGAGGGCAAGGAAACAGGCTTCTGACCAGAAATCCTTTTTGCAGAGAAAATTGGTTTCATTACCTGAACATGACAATACAAAGAAATACATGGAGCTTCAACAGTGAAGCTGAGACATCAGAAAAACCTGTCCAAAAAGAAGTGGTACTGGTCAGCCTGACAGAGTAACTTTTGATCAGGGTTTCATGAGTATTAACACTATTGTGAGTTTGTCTCCGAGATAAAGAAATTATTGCTGACTACCTGCAAAGTTTTTTCTAAATGTAAAGCTGTATCTATTCTGTTTTGAAGCACATGAAGTTTTAATAGCATAAAAAAGTAGGACTATACTGAGCTGAAATTCAATTTATAATTTCTAAGTTTGGACAACTGCATTTAAGCTTCACCCCCAAGTACAGGACTGTAATTATTAACCCATATTTCATTGTGCGGAAATATTTCAAAAACAGCTTAACCTTCCTTTGCCAAGCAAAGGATTAAAACAATTTCATTAAAAATAGTTTTGGAGTGGGATCCTAACAGGAAACATTGTTATAGGTTTTTTTCAGAAAACATATTCTGAAGCAGGTTATCAAAATTTGAAGAACAACTATTGGGCATAGTACTGGTAGTGTGGTGATGTTTTCAAGTCTCCTGCAAGGATTAAATTGTCTCCTCCACCTTCTGATCCTGATGGTCCCTTTCTACTCCTTCCCAACCCACTCAGAAATTACATTTCAGCACTATAGATGCCTAACCTACATAAAGAACTTCAATATAAATTTCAGATTTTTAGAACACTTTTTAAAATACCAGTCTCTTAGCTTCAGCACATCATGTTAGATAATTCCTGCAAGACCATTGTTCCCAAACTCTTAATTCATAATGGATCTCACTACATCTTATCTTCTTTGCATGAAGCAATAAAAACAAAGGACATGTATTAGCAACTGTTGGAAATTTGGGTATTTTGTATTTTAAAGTGTAGGCTTTTCCAATGTCTTTTGCTGATGAACTAAAGCTTGAAACTTAGGATTCAAGGCCTGGATTCCACAAAACAAATACAAAAACTACCAATAGGTTAATTTGTTTTTTACTATTTTGTGTTGTAAAGTCAGTTTTGCGATTTGAGCAGCTTGACAAATTTAATATATTGTGTTAAAGTTCTTAATTTGTCCTTTCTGCACGAACAAAATAATTGAGCTGATGGGAATTTTAATCAGCCACCAAACACCGTCCCCAAGAGATGGCCAACCCCACCTAAAGCACCCTGCAAGAAGTCTAACCAAATTCAGCATGGTAATACTACGGCTTCAAATGGTGCCTTCTCCTTTGTGACATCAGAAACCAGGATCTGTTTGAGAAGCATTTTAACACAGTGCTAGCTGGGAACATGGAACCAGGACTGTTATGAGCATGTTCCAGAGACAAACCCACCCAGGCATAAAATTGCTGGTGCAATTTGGCCCTAGAATGAGCAAAGGTAAGTTTGTGAGTGGCAGCAGACCAACAGAACATTTGGAACAGGCAGGGCTGCTGGGGAATGCTGAAGCCTGCTGTGGATAACTGGCCTCTGAGCAATGTATAATTCAGATGCACATAGATCAAACATTGAGATGAATGTGAAGCAATTTACCTTCATGGTAAAGAGCACTACTCGCATTTTGTTGAGGAAGTTGAGAGATGTGGCAGCAGCAGCAGCTCCATTTCAAACAAGAAGTGCCTTTCTGAAGCTTAAGAAAGCCTTTGTCACTCTCTAGCAGTAGAAGAAAATTGTTTCTTACAGCAATGGATCTTGCCACTGTAACTTATCCCCAGTTCACAAGCATGAGCATGCCTGCAGATACAGCCTGACATCACATTAAAAGGAGAGCAAGGAAGTGATATTAGCCTTTAATATTTTCCCTCAGTTATAGTCTATCTTCAACCTGCTCCTCCATCTAGCTCTGTGACTTATTATGCAAAACTGGTCTGACCTGAAATGAGACATGTTCATTCTGTAGTTTAAGGGACTTGCCTGGCACGGCTGGAATTGAATAGCTGGGATGGTGAGTGCTCATGAAACCCTGCCATTTCAGTGGTGTTGTGTACTTATCTGATAAAACAGCTCTTTATTCTTCTTTTTTAAACTAAAAAGTTAAATGTAAAAGACTTGTAGCTACCCTACATCAATTGTTTGTGTCTCCATATGCAACATATTTTTCTTGATTAAAATATGTGGAAATTAAACTGCATGCTTGAGCCTTGTGCTTTGCAGAGTAGGACCCATAGTCTCAAAATTTCAGGAAGGCTGATACCCTTTTGCCATTGCACTGAGAATTGGGAGGTCTGGGTTCACTTGATTTGTGTGACATTATGGGAATATCTTACTCAAAAGTAAATAATAATAATAATAATAATAATAATAATAATAATAATAATAGTCCTAGATATACTCATCTTGTTTGTATTCTAAGCTCTTTGAATCAGCCCTGGACTCTTTCTTAATTTACATTTCTAAAAATGCCCAGAGGCACCTTTTCTGTTTGATTTTTCTGGCAGTTCCATAAGGGAAATAATAATGAAACACTAAAAAACCTCTTTTAAAGTAGTCACCAAGAAAAAGAAGTAGGAAGCAAATAAGTCGAAACTTAAATAAAAGCAATTAAATTATACAGCAAGATTCTTTACTTTTTTATATGCTTTATATTTTCAAAAGAAAAAAAATGAAGAGAAAACTAGAGATAATATCAAAGAAACATGCACCTTGCAGAAGCGAGAAGCAAAAATGTAAAATGACATTGCTTTGCCAGAAGTTTTCTATTTGTTTAACTCTAAGATGATGTACACTAATTGTGCAATTTCAAATTACCCAAAAAGAGATTATTACCAGGAACACAGTAAGACATTTAAATCGCACGCACTAATTATATTTTATGATGAATTATTGGTTTGCCAAACACACCAACCTGGTTGGTGACTGCAAAAGAGTGTGCTTTGTGTTATAGTATTGATAGAAATGTTTGGTGATCTAAAACAGGATTCCAAGTGACAATAGACATGTTGATGGTTTTGTAGTGAGCACGTCCCCTGCTCTGCAGTAGCTATCTCTGACTGTGGCTGGTTTGAAATGCCCTGGTAAGTCAGGCCGTTGCAGCAGTCATATGTTGATCTGATCTACAGAGTCACTGAGTCCAAGTTCTGTTGATTATTTGTCTTACTTAGCAGTAAGTTAAGCAGTGGGAAAAGCTGTGCAAATGCCCTTTTGGGTCATTATGTTATTGTGCATCATCTACAATATATTAATATATTTTAAGCTTGTGTACAAGTCTCGTTAAATTTATTTATTTTTAACAAACCTTTTTTGAAAACCTGAGCATTTTATCACAACTGCTTCTTAAGTCTAACATATTTATCATAAAGTATTTTATTTCTTGAATTTTATTTGCCATCAAGAGAGACAGACATGAATATAATGTTTAAAAAGATGCCTATTGATGTGAGAAAAATGCAAGCCGTGTGATAGAAGCTCAGTGAGTGGGAGAAATGTAAATGTTCTCTGCATTTTATCTCACATGACAGAATGCATTATGGTCAAAATAGTGTCTTCTCAGAGACACAGGTTTCTAAGATCTGCATAATACACACTTTTATGTAAGCTCTTTATTCTGCATGCAATTGTTTAGTTAAATGCCCTACAGTCTCATTTATAAGACCCTCTTTTATGCCATCACCTTGTATGGGTTCTGTACCTTGGGTACATATAACTGAGTTATAATTACCATGACAATATATAACACCTTTTTGAAACCCTCCTCATGTGATATAGGGGTGTGGTACATACTGATGTCAGAAACAGGCTATTTTCATCAGACAATTAGTTGTCTTTGACACAGGCCCAAATTTCCCACCAATTAGTACAAACGGCAGGGTGCATTTCCAGAATTTTGCAGAGCCAGCAACTTGTGCTTTTAAGCAGAATTTAGGATATTTAAATAAGTTCTGATACAAATCCTGGTTTCCTTAATTTGTTAAAATCAATACTTGCTTTTTGTCTGCAAATAATTTCTTAACATAGTGAATATAAAGATCTTATGAGATTTATTCTTCTTGTCAACAAACAGTTTTAATCTCACTTCCAGTCTTTCATACCTGATGAGTGCTATTAACAGCCATTGAATAAGAGCTCAAAGTTACAATATCCTCTGTAGTAGTTAAGCTATTAAACTAGAAGACATGATGCTAACAATTAAAAAGGACAATCTTTTAGCACAGCATTTTAATCAGATATGCAAATATAAAACTAGTATATTGGTCAGATTTTAATGGATTTCCATATATTACAAGTGGCAATAAAGAAGCTGGGCTCAGGTGTCCCTATCTACTCTGTAGTGAAATCATCTTAGAAACGCCTTCAGATGTTATGGATCTTAGTTGCACAGCCACAATGAGTCAGAATAATTGAATGTTGCTGTGGTCAATTTTGCCACAGTGGCCGGCAGTGCTGAAGGGCTAGTTCCTGATCAAAAGCCATCAAAACACAGTCGAGATTCCTGTTTGTAAGAACTGGCTTTCAGTGCATCCCTGAAAAAAAGAAGGGGGGTGGAGAGCAACGCAGAACATCCTACAGACTTCTTGCCAGGGGTGCCGTGGTCCACATTCAGAGGAGTTGTTGGTAGCTCAAATTGGCGTGTTTAATTGCAAACTGAAAAGACTAAACAGCAACTGTGCAGTAGCACATGGCCATCTCTTTGATGAACCAGCCCCACTTAACGCTGTCAGTGTGCTCAGACAAGGCGTAGCATGTTCTTACTGCTCTTTCCCTGCTCCTGCCTGTCCCAGTCTCCTTCTGCTGCAGTGCTGCTCTTGGTTTGCTTTAGTTTTCTCATTTTTTGCTGCATTCCTTTTCTTGGAAAGCTTCAGTTAATTAACTTGGGTTCACTCTTCCACCAACACCCCCCAGCCCCCTCCCTTCTCCCACATTTTCTTCGAGTGACACTGAAGTGATAGAAGACGACCTAGGCATACAACAGGGCTCCTGGCTGCTCAGAAATCTTGGTGCCCAGGTGGACAACACTGTCAGGCAGCTTTCTTTGGAGCTCCAAGGGACCATTGTTATGTCTGTGTTTTCTGTGTGGATGGGGAATACACAGCCAAGATGCAGTCTGCGAAGGCTTGATTGTCTGAAGCAATGATGTGATAGCTCCAGACTGCAGTTCTGCCCCATTGTTTAGCTGCACAGGGTAAACCTGTGGAATTTTTTCTTTTTTGCAGTTTGACATGTGCAGATCCTCCCTTCTGCTGAATTGGACCCTTAAATATGTATAGTCTCACTGATGCATGGAAGACTTGGGTTCATGACACCCATCAGTAGTAATGGGAGTTAGATATCCAAATTCCTCGTGTGCCAATGAGGAAATAGGCCCCTTTTGATTTTAGAATTCTTTCCTACAAGGATTTCCCTTGTGCCTAGTATGAGCATATAAATGGCCATTTTATTGTATTAAATATGTATCACATCCATCATTTTAAATGCTGTGCTGTGATGAAGGCTTCTCAGTACCAGGATCAGTTCTGAAAATATTTAAACTTGGCAAGCTAAACATGTTCAGATGAATAAGCCTAAGGGTCCCATTCATGGAAATGTTATATACCACTTATGCTTGTTCTTATAGTTAAATTACACAGAAAAAGTTGATAGAATATTGTTTCAGTGTGAATTACAACATTTTAATATTCATTAATTCAACTTCTTGACTGTCTTCAGTGGCAATTTTTCCAGTGTTCAACTTAGTTGCTATGCAAACCTGCAAAAGAGAGGGGAAAGCGCAGTTTCAAGTAGCAACGCACAACTGCAAAAACACAGATCAAGACAAAAATACTCTTCTGGACCAAAGAGTGAATGATGA